>NC_090440.1:1210080837-1210394733 GCF_031143425.1 Pleurodeles waltl
CACATAGGTCTGGGGTCCATTCGTGGTTCGCATTCCACTTTTGGAGTATATGGTTTGTGTTGCCCCTATACCTATGTGCTCCTATTGCAACCTATTGTAATTCTACACTGTTCGCATTACTTTTCTTGCTCTTACTTACCTAATTTTGGTTTGTGTACATATAACTTGTGTATATTACTTACCTTCTTACTGAGGGTACTCACTGAGATACTTTTGGCATATTGTCATAAAAATAAAGTATCTTTATTTTTAGTAACTCTGTATATTGTGTTTTCTTATGATATTGTGCATATGATATAAGTGGTATAGTAGGAGCTTTACATGTCTCCTAGTTCAGCCTAAGCTGCTTTGCCATAGCTACCTTCAATCAGCCTAAGCTGCTAGAAACACCTCTTCTACACTAATAAGGGATAACTGGACCTGGCACAAGGTGTAAGTACCTTTGGTACCCACTACAAGCCAGGCCGGCCTCCTACATTGGTTGTGCAGTGGTGGGATAAGTACTTGTAACTACTTATCACTTTGTCATTTTGTACTTTTCATAAGAGAATCATATACCAAACAGTTCAGTGTATGTACACTTAACCAAAAAAAGTTTGTTTTTCTTCTCTAAAACTTGTTACAAAGTTCTGAAAAGTTTCTGAAAACTTGTAAAAGTTTTGTAAAAGTTAGAAAAAGTTTTTTTTCTCTGTGCTTTAAAAAATTCAGAAACTTTTTCTCTCTTCTCACTATCTCTAAACCTTTTGCTATCATGTCTGTGGTAAATTCTGCTCCCAAAACTGTGTGATGCTATTACTTGTGTTTGACCAATGACTTTGTGTTTCACCACTGCGCATATTAGTTGCTCAATGTTCACCAGTACCACATTATGGGGGTCATTCTTACTTTGGCGGGCGGCGGAGGCCGCCCGCCAAAGTAACCCCGTCAGAACACCGCACCGCGGTCGAAAGACCGCTGCGGTGATTCTGAGATTTGCCCTGGGCTGGCGGGCGGCCGCCAAAAGGCCGCCCGCCAGCCCAGGGCAAATCAATCTTCCCACGAGGACGCCGGCTCAGAATTGAGCCGGCGTAGTGGGAAGGTGCGACGGGTGCAGTGGCACCCGTCGCGTATTTCAGTGTCTGCATAGCAGACACTGAAATACTTTGCGGGGCCCTCTTACGGGGGCCCCGCGGCACCCCCTACCGCCATCCTGTTCATGGCGGGTTTCCCGCCATGAACAGGATGGCGGTAGGGGGTGTCTGAATCCCCATCCGCCGCCATGGAGGATTCAGAAGGGCAGCGGTAAACCGGCGGGTGACCGCCGGTTTACCCTTTCTGACCGCGGCTGAACCGCCGCGGTCAGAATGCCCTTCGGAGCACCGCCAGCCTGTCGGCGGTGCTCCCGTGGCCGGTGACCGGCCGCCAGGGTCAGAATCAGGCCGTATATGTTTTGTTCAGTTTAGCTGCCGATTGGCTATGAAATGTCATTAGCCATTACATTCTGTATTCAGTTTAGCTGCCTATTGGCTTTGACATGGCATTAGACATTCAGTTTAGCTGCCTATTGGTTTTGACATGGCATTAGACATTACATTCTGTATTCAGTTTAGCTGCCTATTGGCTTTGACATGACATTAGACATTACATTTGATGTTTGGGTTAGCCGCCTTTAACGTGGGGTTAGACATTGCAGTTGAGACATTGCAGATGAGCTGTGTTTTTCCACAAGATGGACCAAGCTGTTTTCTTCACACCAGACCTTAGCTGATAAGAGCACGTAGATTTTGTGTTTACCTCGCAATCCAGTCTGAGAGCTCGGGGGCTCAGGAGAATTGGCCACTCTCCAGGGTTCTTCGGTTCTCCCACTGAGTTTGCTTTTCAGGATGACTCTGGGCTACAGCAGGGTAGATTGAATCTGCTTTGACTTCAGACAGGAGCTAGACGTCGGTTGCCTGTCTCCCGTTTGGGTAGAAAATCTCTTTCTCGCAGTTGACCGGAGTCATCAACTTGCAGACCCCAGAAAGATGAAGCTGAGCTATAGGCCCTACGTGATGAATTTTGACTTTGATGCTTTGCTTTGAAGTTATGCTATGATATAATCACCTATATTTGCTGTGTACATTGCAACTGAAAAGTACTTTGATATATTTTGCTTTCATTGCTGCAACTACTTTTGAAAGTGTGCGTCCAATCCACTAATTTCGTCCCTCAGGAACCTCGTGGCGGAGAATTAATAACAATAAATATCTTCTTTAAACTCAGAAGTGCATTCCAGAGAGGTTCTGTAAGCTCAGTTATGAGATAAGAGGGAAAGCAGAACATTTTGTCGTTAGTCGTCAGTCTGGGAGTCAAATTGGAAATTGGAAGTGCACTATTTAAAAGTGTAATAGTTTTTTGTTGTTTAGAGAATTACAGAAGAACGGCAGACCATGTTTGAAAATGCATGTGAAGTTAAACTGCCTTATGGTGCTGTGAGAAACGTTTTCTTGTTTATCAGGACTGAATGAGTGCTGTGATGAAGCATATTTAGAAAATGTGCCTTTTGAAGGAAATTATGGGGGTCATTCTAACTCTGGCGGGCGGCGGAGGCCGCCCACCAGAGTTCCCCCTCCAGAACACCGCTCCGCGGTCCGAAGACCGCCGCGGTGATTCTGTGTATCCCGCTGGGCTGGCGGGCGACCGCCAGGAGGCCGCCCGCCAGCCCAGCGGGAAACCCCTTCCCACGAGGAAGCCGGTTCCGAATGGAGCCGGCGGAGTGGGAAGGGTGCGACGGGTGCAGTCGCACCCGTCGCGAATTTCAGTGTCTGCTAAGCAGACACTGAAATTCTTTGTGGGGCCCTCTTACGGGGGCCCCACGACACCCCATACCGCCATCCTGTTCCTGACGGCCGAACCGCCAGGGACAGGATGGCGGTATGGGGTGTCGGAATCCCCATGGCGGCGCAGCAAGCTGCGCCGCCATGGAGGATTCCTAAGGGCAGCGGAAAACCGGTGGGAGACTGCCGGTTTTCCCTTTCTGACCGCGGCCAAACCGCCGTGGACAGAATGCCCTTGAGAGCACCGCCAGCCTGTTGGCGGTGCTCTCGCGGTCGTTGACCCTGGCGGTCAATGACCGCCAGGGTCAGAATGACCCCCTATGTTCCTTTTGTTTTCGACAGAAGGGTTTGGATACTTTTATCTGCTTACAGAAAAATGCAGGAGAGATGTAGGCAGTTAGAACATGAAAATAAGAATTTACGTGACCAAATTAGCCAGAACACATTATTGCAAGATAATGCTGAAATCTATAAAACTGCTGTTTTAGAAGAATCTGGCTTTTCCCATTCCAGTAATGAGGGGGTTAAGACAGCTGTGAGCCAGTCTGAGCCTCCGTGTGAGCAGAGCATAGAGCAAAACACCCTGCATTCCTTAACTGATAACACTGAGAACAGCACTCAGAATGTTATTTACAGACCGCTTCTGCAAAGAAAAATTAATTCGGACATGGTAGAGGTACCGTCGCAAAATGTGCAGTTACTGGCACAAGTAAAACAAAAGATTTTAGAGTTTCTTATTGTTTGCACTGAGCAAAAGACACCAAGTTTCATGAGAAAAAAACATGGGCAGCTGCACGCTTTTAATTTGGCAAATGAAATAATTCAGACTTTAGGTTTCTGCGCAGTGCAAGAGGGAAACACTGATTTACATGTAAATCAGGAACAGGGGAAGTCAAGAGTGCCCCTGGAACTTTGGAGTATGAAACCTGAAATATCAAGCATGCAGTGGGTGATGAATTCACCTAAATCTCACAGTTTAGGACAGGCACAGGAGGCTAGTATCATACACTGGATCTGGTACATGCAAGACAGGGCTAGAGTCACTGCAGCCCTACATGAACAGGTGTCACAAGCCCCTTTTCAGGATGTGGAGAGGGTGCAGGGAGTACCACAGGTAAAAGAGTCACCAGTGAAATTGAGTGCACCATTTGAATTTGTGTCCCCTGAGGATAAAAAGCGTGTGTGTTTGACTAATGATTACAATCCAGTTACTGAAAAGTTGTTGTCTAGCACAGGAGAAGGAACAGTGTTGTACAATGTGTGTCAGACTTTAAAGCAAGAGCTGCTTGAGATGTGTCATTTTTACACTGATTCTTGGTTCACTGCCAATGGTTTAGCCGTTTGGTTTTCCACATGGCTTGTACATAACTGGTTCAATTCCCTTGCAGATGTTAAAGAGAAAAATTCAGAGAGAGAAGTGTCCACCCAGAATTCTGACTTAGTGGGGATGGCTAAGTGGGTGCACCAGAAATGTGGACAGCTGGGAGAAAAAGCCACTTACAGGTGGGCAGAGATTAGAGAGATGCACATTCCCCTAGATTTGATAAAAACTGTGCAGCACGCACAAGAAATATCTGCCCCACAAACAGTCAAAGATCAATTGGAGAGAGGAAAGTTGCCAGGACAGATATGGCAAATTGATCAGGTTTTAGGGGGAATGATTGCTGCAGATTACCAAGGAGAAATCAAACTTATGCTGATAACTAGAAAATAATCTGATTCATTCAGACAAATTGGAGACAGAATGGCCCAACTTGTCAAAAGTGCAGTGAATGCAGGTTTGGCAAAGAAGGAGTCTGCCCCAGCTCTTCTGACAGTGCAAGGAAAGGGAAGCTGTGGTGCAGCAGATAAAAACCTCAGTGCTGAGGTGTGGGTTGAAGCCCTAAGTGACCCTCCAGAACCTGCAGAAATCATAACAAAGGGCCCCAAAAACATCCTGATGATTATAAAACAAGGAATGGAAGAGGAAGGGCATATTTCAGATGACAAATGTTATTTGCAAGAAAAGTCATACTTTTTTCTTTTGCCGTTCCTACCACGTTTCGCCACTGACCATGAGTGTGCTGTGTGGTCTCCCTTCGGGTATGTGCGTGTGGGGTCGGAAAAGGGACCGAACACCCAACCTGAACCTGACTGAGTAAAGTACAAACCCCATGGATCCATTTTTGCGCAACTGGCACCTTTAGTTCAAGTTCAACTTGTTTGATTACATTCTTCCACTGGAACTAAGCAACCTTAACAGTTAACTGTCTGTGTTTTTTCCTATGTGTAGGAGGCTGGCCTGCCTTGTAGTGGGTACCAGAGGTACTTACACCTTGTGCCAGGTCCAGTTATCCCTTATTAGTGTAGAAGAGGTGTTTCTAGCAGGTTAGGCTGATAGAAGGTAGCTATGGCAAAACAGCTAAGGCTGAACTAGGAGACATGTAAAGCTCCTACTATACCACTGGTGTCATATGCACAATATCATAAGAAAACACAATACACAGAAGTACTAAAAATAAAGGTACTTTATTTTTATGACAATATGCAAAAAGTATCTCAGTGAGTACCCTCAGTATGAGGATAAGTTATATACACAAGATATATGTGCACAAACCAAAATGATGCAGGTAATAGCAAGAAAAGTTATGCAAGCAGTGTAAAATTACAGTAGATTGCAATAGGAGCACTGTGATGGGTCTTTCCGATCCGACCCACACTTTCCCCGGACTTGTGCTGACTCTGCCTTTGTCGCACCGGAAGTAACCCAGGATAACAGCGCTCGCATTGGATGCCTGACAGCACCGCGGGACCTGAGGGGATTTAAAAGACGGCTTCCTCCCCTTACAGGGGAGCGCGCCGGGAATAGGAGCTAGGAGGCACCGGAGTTCATGGACACAGAAGAACAGACGACTGAAGCAGACGCCGAGACCAGGAAGGAAGAAGCCGCTCCTTGGAGGAGCGGAACGCCGCCGGAATCGGAGCCGACAGAAACTCTTGAAGACGTCAGCTGACCCCGGGGAGCTGTGCGATGGAGCCGCCACGCTTCAGGAGAAGCGTGGCCTCTCCAGGTACGGGGTGCGGTACAAGGGAAAGCGGGCAGAGGCGAGAGGTACGGGAAAGTGTAGGAGGCTGGACTGGCTTGTAGTGAGTACCAAGGGGTACTTACACCTTGCACCAGGCCCAGTTATCCCTTATTAGTGTATAGGGTGTCTAGCAGCTTAGGCTGATAGATAATGGTAGCTTAGCAGAGCAGCTTAGGCTGAACTAGGAGACGTGTGAAGCTACTACAGTACCACTTAGTGTCATATGCACAATATCATAAGAAAACACAGTACACAGTTATACTAAAAATAAAGGTACTTTATTTTTATGACAATATGCCAAAGTATCTTAGAGTGTACCCTCAGTGAGAGGATAGGAAATATACACAAGATATATATACACAATAGCAAAAATATGCAGTATAGTCTTAGAAAACAGTGCAAACAATGTATAGTTACAATAGGATGCAATGGGGAAACATAGGGATAGGGGCAACACAAACCATATACTCCAAAAGTGGAATGCGAACCACGAATGGACCCCAAACCTATGTGACCTTGTAGAGGGTCGCTGGGACTATTAGAAAATAGTGAGAGTTAGCAAAATAACCCTCCCCAAGACCCTGAAAAGTGAGTGCAAAGTGCACCAAAGTTCCCCTAAGGACAAAATAGTCGTGTTAGAGGAAAAATGCAAGGAAAACACAAATCAGCAATGCAACAACGATGGATTCCTGACTGAGGGTACCTGTGGAACAAGGGGACCAAGTCCAAAAGTCACAAGCAGCTCGGAGATGGGCAGATGCCCAAGAAATGCCAGCGGTTGGTGCAAAGAAGCTCTTACTAGGCTGAAGAACTGTGAATACTGCAGGAACGACAAGGGCTAGAGAGTTCCCCTTTGGAGGATGGATCCCCCACGCCTTGGAGAGTCGTGCAGATGTGTTTTCCCGCCGGATGGACGCCAACAAGCCTTGCTACACGCAAGTTGTGCGTTTGGCGTTTTTGGACGCTGCTGGGGCCCAGGAGGGACCAGGAGGTCGCAAATTGAACCTGCAGAGAGAGGGGACGTCGAGCAAGACCAAGAGCTCTCACTGAAGCAGGTAGCACCCGGAGAAGTGCCAGAAACAGGCACTACAAGGATGCGTGAAACGGTGCTCGCCGAAGTTGCACAAAGGAGTCCCACGTCGTCGGAGACCAACTTAGAAAGTCGTGCAATGCAGGTTAGAGTGCCGTGGACCCAGGCTTGGCTGTGCACACAGGATTTCCGCCGGAAGTGCACAGGGGCCGGAGTAGCTTGCAAAGTCGCGGTTCCCAGCAATGCAGCCCAGCGAGGTGAGGCAAGGACTTACCTCCACCAAACTTGGGCTGAAGAGTCACTGGACTGTGGGGGTCACTTGGACGGTGTCGCTGGATTCGAGGGACCTCGCTCGTCGTGCTGAGAGGAGACCCAAGGGACCAGTAATGCAGCTTTTTGGTGCCTGCGGTTGCAGGGGGACGATTCCGTCGACCCACGGGAGATTTCTTCGGAGCTTCTGGTGCAGAGAGGAGGCAGACTACCCCCACAGCATGCACAAGCAGGAAAACAGTCGAGAAGGCGGCAGGATCAGCGTTACAGAGTTGCAGTAGTCGTCTTTGCTACTATGTTGCAGGTTTGCAGGCTTCCAGCGCGGTCAGCGGTCGATTCCTTATCAGAAGGTGAAGAGGGAGATGCAGAGGAACTCGGCTGAGCTCATGCATTCGTTATCTGCAGTTTCCCCAGAGACAGAGACCCTAAATAGCCAGAAAAGAGGGTTTGGCTACCTAGGAGAGAGGAAAGGCTACTAACACCTGAAGGAGCCTATCACAAGGAGTCTCTGACGTCACCTGGTGGCACTGGCCACTCAGAGCAGTCCAGTGTGCCAGCAGCACCTCTGTTTCCAAGATGGCAGAGGTCTGGAGCACACTGGAGGAGCTCTGGACACCTCCCAGGGGAGGTGCAGGTCAGGGGAGTGGTCACTCCCCTTTCCTTTGTCCAGTTTCGCGCCAGAGCAGGGGCTAAGGGGTCCCTGAACCGGTGTAGACTGGCTTATGCAGAATTGGGCACATCTGTGCCCAACAAAGCATTTCCAGAGGCTGGGGGAGGCTACTCCTCCCCTGCCTTCACACCATTTTCCAAAGGGAGAGGGTGTCACACCCTCTCTCAGAGGAAGTTCTTTGTTCTGCCATCCTGGGCCAGGCCTGGCTGGACCCCAGGAGGGCAGCTGCCTGTCTGAGGGGTTGGCAGCAGCAGCAGCTGCAGAGAAACCCCAGGAAGGGCAGTCTGGCAGTACCAGGGTCTGTGCTACAGACCACTGGGATCATGGAATTGTACCAACAATGCCAGGATGGCATAGAGGGGGCAATTCCATGATCATAGACATGTTACATGGCCATATTCGGAGTTACCATGGTGAAGCTATATATAGGTAGTGACCTATATGTAGTGCACGCGTGTAATGGTGTCCCCGCACTCACAAAGTTCAGTGAATTGGCTCTGAACAATGTGGGGGCACCTTGGCTAGTGCCAGGGTGCCCTCACACTAAGTAACTTTGCACCTAACCTTTACCAGGTAAAGGTTAGACATATAGGTGACTTATAAGTTACTTAAGTGCAGTGTAAAATGGCTGTGAAATAACGTGGACGTTATTTCACTCAGGCTGCAGTGGCAGGCCTGTGTAAGATTTGTCAGAGCTCCCTATGGGTGGCAAAAGAAATGCTGCAGCCCATAGGGATCTCCTGGAACCCCAATACCCTGGGTACCTCAGTACCATATACTAGGGAATTATAAGGGTGTTCCAGTAAGCCAATGTAAATTGGTAAAAATGGTCACTAGCCTGTCAGTGACAATTTGGAAAGAAATGAGAGAGCATAACCACTGAGGTTCTGATTAGCAGAGCCTCAGTGAGACAGTTAGTCACTACACAGGTAACACATTCAGGCACACTTATGAGCACTGGGGCCCTGGGTTACCAGGGTCCCAGTGACACATACAACTAAAACAACATATATACAGTGAAAGATGGGGGTAACATGCCAGGCAAGATGGTACTTTCCTACAGAAAGGGCGAGAAAAGGGGAAACAAAGGGGCACAGGGAGCATTGGGAGGAAGGGAAAACAAAGGGGCACGGCACGGGGAGCATTGGGAAGAAGAAAATAAGACGGGAGAGAGAGAGAAGGATAAAGACAGCGAAGAGAGTCATATATGTATGCTAACATATAACATAAATCCAAAGAGTTGAAAAGAGTTGTAAAGAGAAAACAGGAAAAAAGGAAGTCTCTAGTATCTGAACGACAGGAAAAGAAAGAAAAGACAGCGAGGAAAGCAATAGAACAGACCCAAAAGAAAACCAGGGAAGAATAAGCAAATCAGGAAGAAAAGACAGGAGAAAGGTAAATAGAGAAGAGAAGAAATAGTAAACCACAACCCCACACTTACCAGTTCTATGTTTTCCTCTTTCCACACGCTTCCCGTGAGGTCCTGGGAGGGAGAAAAGAAGAAGAGTACGCAAGATATTATCCAGAAGGAGAAGACGCCACAACCTACCAGAACATAACAACCATCTATGTCTGTTCCCTATTTATTACCTATCAAACCAATAAATCAAACCTACTAAAGCAAGAAAAACCTGCGCAGTCTGGTGTTTATAACAGCCATCCTTGTACAAAGTGGTGTCAGAAGTGGGATGATGGAGGAAAAACCGACTATGGCCGATGTCATCGCACAACTCGCAGAAGGACAACGACATCTTCAGTTGATGTGGGAGCAACAAATGAAGGAGGCTAAAGAGGAGAGAGATGCACTGCAAACCGCGCTTAAGAGTCAGGCCACAATTATGGCCAACAATCAACTCGTCCACGAAACTGCCCTGAGTAAGTTAACAGAAACCATTGCTCACACAAAGGTACATCCTAATGTACCCAGCAGCGTACTCCAAAAATATCAAGAACAGGAGGATCCTGACTCCTTCTTTCTTAATTTTGAGAGGGTGGCCAGCTCAGCCAATTGGCCCGAAGATAAATGGGGTCAATATATTGCTCCTCTATTGACCGGACAATTACAGGCAACCTATCAGGCCATAAATCCTACGGGTACCCTACCGTATAAAGACATTAAAAAGACCATACTGGAAAGAGTGGGCATGGACAGCGAAAGTTATCGGCATAAATTCAGACACATGAAATGGATGGTTCAGGAGAGCCCTCGCACTTTATATTACCGGGTTCAACATGCTGCGGGGCGATGGCTGCGACCCACCGAAAAAACCCGGGAAGAGATGTTCGATGTCGTAGTACTGGAACAATTCCTGGATGCCCTACCGTCTTCCACAAGGAACTGGGTTCGCCAACATCCCGGGTTAAGCAATGAAACGGCCATTGAGTTGGCATGTGCCTTTCACAGGAGCCCAGATTTTAAAGCAAATCCCAGAAGGAACCCTGGACCAGCCTCTATGCGCCCAGGAGTGGGAAAGGGAATACTTCCTCGCCCTCCGACTTCTCACGAACCAGAACGAATTCGTATACCCCATCCAAATCCAGCCTCATATCCCACAAATGGACCTCAATGTTATAATTGCTCGGAATGGGGTCACATTGCACAGTTCTGTCCACAAAAAAAGGATGTAGAAGAGCCAATGGAAATCGGGGTCACTAAAGGAAGGGTATTCTGGGCCGGGGAGACCAAACCCACATATACTCTACTCATCCTTTTGAACGGGCATGAGAAAGTAGCTCTGGTTGATTCGGGTTGCAGTCAGAGTGTGATAAGACAAGATCTGGTGAGCCCAAAACAAACCGTGCCCCAGGCCCATGTGTAAATCGCCTGTGTCCATGGAGACCAATCCTATTATCCTGTTGCTATGATCAAGTTTCAGTGGAGGGGCGAGGAGGAACCTCTCAGGGTCGGGGTGTTACCACATCTCGAAGAAGACATTATCATTGGGACTGATTATACAGCCTTCACACAGTTGTTGAGTAAAGCTGGGGAGGAACACACCATGAGGAAATGGTGGGAAGAAATACCCTATGATACGGAGATAGCCGAAACTCAACCTGTCAAACCCCACTTAAGTAGAAGACAGAAAAGAAATCAGAGACAATTACACTGGGAAGAGAAATGTGGGAACAGTGATGAACCAGAAGTCACAGGAAAGGTATATACCGTAGCGAGTGACTTTAGACGGAATCAGAGAGAGGATCCCACATTGAAAAATGCGTGGGAAAAAGCACTTAGTAACGAGAGCACAGGAGCAGGACCCTCATTTCTCATTCATAATAATCTGTTGTATAGGAAACCCCAGGCGGGTGACAATCCACAATGACAATTAGTAGTCTCTAACAGCCATCGATTGCAGGTGCTGCAGATAGCACATGGGGGAGCAGGTGAAGGGCATCTCGGATGGGATAAGACTGAGGAGGCAGTCCTTAAACGATTTTACTGGCCCGGAATATACAGGGAGATACGTAGGTTCTGTCAAAGTTGGCAGAAATGCCAGCTATATAATCCAGTCACACAACCCCCAGCCCCGTTGCAGCCCCTCCCTATCATAGAAACTCCTTTCTCTCGGGTGGGAATGGACATTATTGGTCCCCTCACTCCATCTACTCGAGGGAGACAATATATCCTCGTACTAGTTGACTATGCCACCCGATACCCTGAGGCAATGCCCCTCCAGAGTATGCACACCAAGGTAGTTGCTCAGGCTATGATTGAGTTCTTTTCACGGGTCGGGTTCCCTAAAGAGATCTTGACTGATCAAGGCACCCGATTCATGTCCCGACTTATGGGGGAGGTCTGTAAATCATTGGGAATAAAACAAATTAGGACCTCCGTTTACCACCCCCAAACCGACGGTCTAGTGGAACGCTATAATCAGACTATTAAGTCCTTGCTTAGGAAAAGTGTTGCGGAGGACGGAAAGGATTGGGAAAATAAATTACCCCTTGTTCTATACGCAATACGTACCCACATTCAATCATCCCTTGGACATAGCCCCCATGAACTTTTATTTGGCCGAACCCCTCGCACTCTCCTAGACATGTTAGTAGAACAGTGGGAAGAGACAGAGGAGGAAACAAAGGATCTCCTGACTTACACTAAAGAATTAAGAGAGAACTTGCAGTCAGTTTGGGATAGGGCACATGATAACCTCAGAGAAGCTCAGGAAAGACAGAAGAAATATCACAATGCTAGAAGTGTACTTCGTACTCTTGATGTTGGGGACAAGGCGCTGATCCTCCTCCCCAGTAGCGAGAATAAATTATTGGCCCGATGGCAAGGACCCTATGAAGTAATAGAACGAATTAACCCCACAACATATAGATTGGCCCTTCCCCACAGACCTCATCGAGACCAGATTTATCACATCAACCTGTTAAAAAAATAGCAGGAGACAGAAGACATACAGAAAATCCAACTTATCACAACCGATCATAGGGACGACATACCATATCCCTCCTTTTACCCCTCCCAAAACCCAGAGGTAGACATACCTCAAATCAACTCCAACTTGTTGGACCCCTATAAAAAGTCCCTCTCACAGATGGTTAAATCTTATACAGATGTTTTTTTCCCAACAACCCGGTCACACTACCTTAACTGAACATAGCATCCGTACAAAAAGTGAGGCAATAGCAAGACAAAGACCCTACAGAATCCCCGAGGCCAAGAAAGCGGTAATGGAACAAGAAGTTCAAAACATGTTACGGACAGGTATTATTGAACCATCCAATAGTCCCTGGTGTTCTCCGGTGGTGTTGGTACCTAAATCGGATGGGACTACCAGATTTTGTGTAGACTACCGAAGAGTCAATGAGTTTACTTATTTCGATGCATATCCTATGCCACGCATAGACGAATTAATAGAGAGGATAGGTCACCCCAAGTTCATGTCTGCCCTAGATCTAACAAAAGGGTATTGGCAGATCCCTCTAACCAAAACAGACCGAGAAAAAAACGCCTTTGCAGCACCTTTCGGGTTATATCAATTTACCGTATTACCATTTGGGTTACATGGAGCCCCCGCCACCTTTCAGAGATTAATGGACATGGTTTTACGAGCCCATCTCAGGTATGCGGCAGCATACTTAGATGACATTGTGATATTTAGTGAAACATGGTCCGACCACCGCCAACACCTACCGCCAACACCTAGCAGCAGTCTTACAAGCATTACGAGAAGCCCACTTGACCGCCAATCCAGAAAAATGTAAACTGGGATGTACGTCTATACGATATCTGGGATACATCTTAGGA
Source organism: Pleurodeles waltl (assembly GCF_031143425.1). Taxonomy (NCBI): domain Eukaryota; kingdom Metazoa; phylum Chordata; class Amphibia; order Caudata; family Salamandridae; genus Pleurodeles; species Pleurodeles waltl. Next base: position 1,210,093,925 of record NC_090440.1, read on the forward strand.
CAGGGACAGGTCCGTCCCCAAATAGAGAAAGTGGAGGCTATCCAACATATCCCAATTCCCTCGTCAAAAAAAGACGTACGTGCCTTTCTAGGTCTCGTCGGGTATTACAGACGGTTTATACCCGGGTTTTCTACCATTGCCGAGCCACTTACTAATCTAATGAAAAACACATCCCCGAAAACCTTTACTTCGCTGTCCGAGGCTTGTATGCGTAGCTTTCTTCAACTCAAGAATGCACTATCTACTGACCCCGTTTTATGTTGTCCTGACTTCAATAGCCCGTTCTATTTACAAACGGATGCTTCCGGAATGGGGTTAGGGGCTGTGTTGTCTCTCAACCACAACCTGATGGTACTACCCGTCCCATCTTATACATAAGTAGAAAGCTTCTTCCCCGGGAACTGCACTATCCGACCATTGAGAAAGAGTGTCTGGCCATTAAGTGGGCCATTGAGTCCCTTCGTTATTATCTCAGTGGCCGCCCCTTTACCCTCATGACTGATCACGCTCCTCTCACCTGGCTCGCTCGCAATAAGGATACCAATCCTAGAATCCTGAGATGGTTTCTTTCTCTGCAACCTTTTTCTTTCCAGGTGCTACATTCTCCGGGCCAGGCCATGATCAATGCGGATTTTCTCTCCCGGCATCCCGTTCCAGAGCGTCATCGGCAGACGCTCTCAAGGGAGAGTGTTTGTGATGGGTCTTTCCGATCCGACCCACACTTTCCCCGGACTTGTGATGACTCTGCCTTTGTCGCACCAGAAGTAACCCAGGATAACAGCGCTGGCATTGGATGCCTGACAGCACAGCGGGACCTGAGGGGATTTAAAAGACGGCTTCCTCCCCTTACAGGGGAGCGCGCCGGGAATAGGAGCTGGGAGGCACCAGAGTTCATGGACACAGAAGAACAGACGACTGAAGCAGACGCCGAGACCAGGAAGGAAGAAGCCGCTCCTTGGAAGAGCGGAACACCGCCGGAATCGGAGCCGACAGAAACATTTGAAGACGTCCGCTGACCCCGGGGAGCTGTGCGAAGGAGCCGCCACGCTTCAGGAGAAGCGTGGCCTCTCCAGGTACGGGGTGCGGTACAAGGGGAAGCGGGCGGGAGGTGGGAGGTACGGGAAAGGGCGAGAAAAGGGTAAACAAAGGGGCACGGAACAGGGAGCACTGGGAGGAAGGGAAAACAAAGGGGCACAGCACGGCGAGCATTGGGAAGAAGAAAATAAGACGGGAGAGAGAGAAGGATAAAGACAGCGAAGAGAGTCATATATGTATGCTAACATATAACATAAATCCAAAGAGTCGAAAAGAGAAAACAGGAAAGAAAGGAAGTCTCTAATATCCGAACGACAGGAAAAGAAAGAAAAGACAGCGAGGAAAGCAATAGAACAGACCCAAAAGAAAACCAGGGAAGAATAAGCAAATCAGGAAGAAAAGACAGAAGAAAGTTAAATAGAGAAGAAAAGAGAGAGAAGAAATAGTAAACCACAACCCCACACTTACCAGTTCTATGTTCTTCTCTTTCCACACGCTTCCCGCGAGGTCCTGGGAGGGAGAAAAGAAGAAGAGGACGCAAGATATAATCCAGAAGGAGAAGACGCCACAACCTACCAGAACATAACAACCATCTATGTCTGTTCCCTATATATTACCTATCAAACCAATAAATCAAACCTACTAAAGCAAGAAAAACCCGCGCAGTCTGGTGTTTATAACAGCCATCCTCGTACAAGCACATAGGTATAGGGGCAACACAAACCATATACTCCAAAAGTGGAATGCGAACCACAAATGGATCCCAAACCTATGTGAGCTTGTAGAGGGTTGCTGGGACTGTAAGAAAACAGTGAGGGTTAGAAAAATAGCCCAACCCACGACCCTGAAAGGTAGGTGCAAAGTGCACCTACTACCCCCAGAGAGCACAGAAGTCGTGATAGGGGGATTCTGCAGGAAGAACAAACATCAGCAATGCAACAATAGTGGATTTCCGGACCTGAGTACCTGTAAGACAAGGGGACCAAGTCCAAAAGTCGTGACAGTGTCGAGAGTGGGCAGGAGCCCAGGAAATGCCAGCTGAGGGTGCAAGGAAGCTGCCACCGGATGGAAGAAGCTTGGAGTTCTGCAAGAAAGAAGAGGACTAGGAACTTCCCCTTTGGAGGATGGATTTCACACGTCGCGATGTAGCTTGCAGAGGTGTTCCCATGCAGAAAGACTGCAAACAAGCCTTGCTAGCTGCAAGGGTCGCGGTAGAGGTTTTTGGGTGCTGCTGTGGCCCAGGAGGGACCAGGATGTCGCCACTTAGAGGACTAGACAGAGGGGGCGCGCAACAGGTCAGGGAGCCCTCATAGAAGCAGGCAGCACCCGCAGAAGTACCTGAACAGGCACTTGGAAGAAGAGTGAACCGGAGTCCATGCGAAGTCACAAAAGGGAGTCCCACAACGCCGGAGGACAACTCAGAAGGTTGTGCACTGCAGGTTAGAGTGTTGGGACCCAGGCTTGGCTGTGCACAAAGGAAATCCTGGAAGAGTGCACAGGAGCCGGTGCAGCTGCAAATCATGCGGTGCCCAGCAATGCAGTCTAGCGTGGGGAGGCAAGACTTACCTCCACCAAACTTGGACTGAAGAGTCACTGGACTGTGGGAGTCACTTGGACAGAGTTGCTGAGTTCCAGGGACCACGCTCATCGTGCTGAGAGGGGACCCAGAGGACCGGTGATGCAGTCTTTTGGTGCCTGCGGTTGCAGGGGGAAGATTCCGTCGACCCACGGGAGATTTCTTCAGAGCTCCTGGTGCAGAGAGGAGGCAGGCTACCCCCAGAGCATGCACCACCTGGAAACAGTCGAGAAAGCTGGCAGGATGAAGCGGTACAAGGTTGCTAGTAGTCGTCTTGCTACTTTGTTGCGGTTTTGCAGGTGTCCTGAGCAGTCAGCGGTCGATCCTTTGGTAGAAGGTGAAGAGGGAGATGCAGAGGAACTCTGATGAGCTCTTGCATTCGTTATCTGGTGAAATCCCCAAAGCAGAGAACCTAAATAGCCCGAAAAGGAGGTTTGGTTACCTAGGAAGGAGGATTGGCTACCAAGAGAGGTAAGAGCCTATCAGAAGGAGCCTCTGACGTCACCTGCTGGCACTGGCCACTCAGAGCAGTCCAGTGTGCCACAGACACCTCTGTTTCCAAGATGGCAGAGGTCTGGGACACACTGGAGGAGCTCTGGGCACCTCCCCTGGGAGGTGACGGTCAGGGGAGTGGTCACTCCCCTTTCCTTTGTCCAGTTTCTCGCCAGAGCAGGGCTTGGAGATCCCTAAACCGGTGTAGACTGGCTTATGCAGAAATGGGCACCATCTGTGCCCATCAAAGCATTTCCAGAGGCTGGGGGAGGCTACTCCTCCCCAGCCTTCACACCTATTTCCAAAGGGAGAGGGTGTTACACCCTCTCTCAGAGGAAATCCTTTCTTCTGCCTTCCTGGGCCAGGGCTGCCTGGACCCCAGGAGGGCAGAAACCTGTCTGAGGGGTTGGCAGCAGCAGCTGCAGCGGAGACCCCGGAAAGGCAGTTTGGCAGTACCCGGGTTCTGTGATAGAGACCCGGGGGATCATGGAATTGTCCCCCCAATGTCAGAATGGCATTGTGGTGACAATTCCATGATCTTAGACATGTTACATGGCCATGTTCGGAGTTACCATTGTGACGCTGTACATAGGTAGTGACCTATGTACAGTGCACGCGTGTAATGGTGTCCCCACACTCACAAAGTCCGGGGAGTTTGCCCTGAATGATGTGGGGGCACCTTGGCTAGTGCCAGGGTGCCCACACACTAAGGGCCTCATTCTGACCCTGGCCGGCGGCGGTAGCCGCCGGCCTGGCGGGGCCCGCCAGAATACCGCTGCGCGGTCAAAAGACCGCCGCGGGTATTCTGGGTTTCCCGCTGGGCTGGCGGGCGACCGCCAAAAGGCCGCCCGCCAGCCCAGCGGGAAACACCCTTCCATGAGGATGCCGGCTCCGAATGGAGCCGGAGTGGAAGGGGTGCGACGGGTGCAGTTGCACCCGTTGCGATTTTCAGTGTCTGCATGGCAGACACTGAAAATCTTTGTGGGGCCCTGTTACGGGGGCCCCTGCAGTGCCCATGCCATTGGCATGGGCACTGCAGGGGCCCCCAGGGGCCCCACAACACCCCATACCGCCATTCTCTTCCTGGCGGCCAAAACCGCCAGGAACAGGATGGCGGTATGGGGCTCGGAATCCCCATGGCGGCGCCATGGAGGATTCCCCAGGGCAGCGGGAAACCGGCGGTACACCGCCGGTTTTCCGTTTCTGACCGCGGCTGTACCGCCGCAGTCAGAATGCCCATGGGAGCACCGCCAGCCTGTTGGCGGTGCTCCCGCGGTCGTTGGAAAACCGCCAGGGTCAGAATGACCCCCTAAGTAACTTTGCACCCAACCTTTACCAGGTGAAGGTTAGACATATAGGTGACTTATAAGTTAGTCAGCCAGTGGTAAATGGCTGTGAAATAACGTGGACGTTATTTCACTCAGGCTGCACTGGCAGGCCTGTGTAAGAATTGTCAGAGCTCCCTATGGGTGGCAAAAGAAATGCTGCAGCCCATAGGGATCTCCTGGAACCCCAATACCCTGGGTACCTCAGTACCATATACTAGGGAATTATATGGGTGTACCAGTATGCCAATGTGAATTGGTCAATTTAGTCACTAGCCTGTTAGTGACAAATTTGGAAAGCAGAGAGAGCATAACCACTGAGGTTCTGGTTAGCAGAGCCTCAGTGAGACAGTTAGGCATCACACAGGGAACACATACAGGGCACATACTTATGAGCACTGGGGCCCTGCCTGGCGGGGTCCCAGTGACACATAGACTAAAATAACATATATACAGTGAAATATGGGGGTAACATGCCAGGCAAGATGGTACTTTCCTACAGTATGGAACTCTGACTTTCGCCTGCAAACCTTTCAGGTGGACCGTGTACCTTTACATGAGTAGAACTCATACTACATCAAATTGCTATTTTAGAGACACAGTTCAATCAGTTATTATCCCAATCAGAGTATATAAGTTTCAGTATTTTCTGTGTAGATGTATCTGATGTGAAAGGTTATGAGATCAATATGTTAATCCCCTTCCATTGCTTTACAGTGATTGCTTTTATCATTCAAATCTGATTTGCTTATACTGTTTTTTTTTGTTGATATTAGTTGTTTTTTGTTTTTGCTTGAAATAAGAGGTATGAAACAAAAATTCATTGGTCATAGGGTGGAATGTGATGCTATTAATTGTGTTTGACCAATGACTTTGTGTTTCACCACTGCGCATATTAGTTGCTCACTGTTCACCAGTAGCACATTATGGGGGTCATTCCGACCCTGGCGGTCGGTGATAAAGCGGCAGCCAACCCGCCAACAGGCAGGCGGTCCAAAAAAAGGAATTCTGACCCTGGCGGGAACCGCCAACACAGCCCGCCACTTTAACACTCCGACCGCCACGGCGTGACAGACAAACAGCGCGGCGGTCACCGCCAACAGGCAGGCGGCAGACAATGTACCGCCCACCCTATCACAACTCACCAATCCGCCACCTTTTCCGGGGCGGGAGTCCCGCCGATAAAAACACGGCGGAAACAGACTACGAACGGGAAAACGCTCACCTATACACTCTCCACGAGGAAGGAGGACAGCATGGAACCCGAATTAAACATCCTACCAGCTATTGTCTACCTCCTCATCTACCAGGAGTACGAACGCCGGCGCAGACGACAACAGTGAGTACTGCACCTACGACACAGGGGAGGGGGGAGGAGGAAAGCTTACGGGCACACACATGCGCCATACACCCACCCCCCCACCACAAATACCTACACCCCAATGTCGAGCAACAAGTCAGAGTGACACCCCCCAAACCCACCGGAATAATGCAAAGACACAATTAAAATGATCTATAAAATATATGTATAAATAGCTCCATTGAAGGTATGGGAAATATGCTATATGAAAGATACAAAATAAGGAATGAACATAGTCAAAAATATATACATAGGCAATAAGTCCTGCACATTCCGTCAAAGTTCCATAGTCCGTGGGCCAATGTGCACAAACACATGGGCAAAGCCCACACAGGAGACCAGATACCATTGGAGAGAACACTGCTGGGGCATCAGATGATAAAACTACAGGCACCTCAGGGGGAAGGGAAGGGGGGGGCACCTCAGCCACATGAGTCCACGATGCCAGATCCACGAGGGGCCTCCATGCCCACTGTCCCATCCTGGGGAGTGCAAAGCCACAGTCTCACAAGTCTCTACAGTGGGTGGCTTGCCCACTGTGCCATCCTGGGGAGTGTAAAGCCACAGTCTCTCAAGTCTCTACAGTGGGTGGCTTGCCCACTGTTCCATCCTGGGAAGTGCCAAGCCACAGTCCATCAGATGGATTACCGACTCCACTGTTAATGGAGGAGGCATGGTGCCCAGAGTGCTTCGTGAAGCCCTGCTCGACACAGAACCGGCACTGTCAATGGGCCAGCGGTGCTTGAGATGAAGGGCCCAGCGGAGCGGTGCAGAGACGGCGGGGCCCAGCGGAGCGGTGCTTGACAGGAAGGGTCCAGCGGAGCGGTGCTTGAGATGAAGGGCCCAGCGGAGCAGTGCCTGAGACGGTGGGCCCAGCGGAGCGGTGCTTGACAGGAAGGGCCCAGCGGAGCGGTGCTTGAGATGAAGGGCCCAGCGGAGCGGTGCATGACAGGCGGGGCCCAGCGGAGCGGTGCTTGACAGGAAGGGCCCAGCGGAGCGGTGCTTGACAGGAAGGGCCCAGCGGAGCGGTGCCTGAGACGGCGGGGCCCAGCGGAGCGGTGCTTGACAGGAAGGGCCCAGCGGAGCGGTGCTTGACAGGAAGGGCCCTGCGGAGCGGTGCTTGAGATGAAGGGCCCAGCGGAGCGGTGCATGAGATGAAGGGCCCAGCGGAGCGGTGCATGACAGGAAGGGCCCAGCGGAGCGGTGCTTGAGATGAAGGGCCCAGCGGAGCGGTGCTTGACAGGAAGGGCCCAGCGGAGCGGTGTTTGAGATGAAGGGCCCAGCGGAGCGGTGCTTGAGATGAAGGGCCCAGCGGAGCGGTGCATGACAGGAAGGGCCCAGCGGAGCGGTGCTTGAGATGAAGGGCCCAGCGGAGCGGTGCTTGAGATGAAGGGCCCAGCGGAGCGGTGCTTGACAGGAAGGGCCCAGCGGAGCGGTGCTTGAGAAGAAGGGCCCAGCGGAGCGGTGCTTGAGATGAAGGGCCCAGCGGAGCGGTGCTTGAGATGAAGGGCCCAGCGGAGCGGTGCTTGACAGGAAGGGCCCAGCGGAGCGGTGCTTGACAGGAAGGGCCCAGCGGAGCGGTGCTTGAGATGAAGGGCCCAGCGGAGCGGTGCTTGACAGGAAGGGCCCAGCGGAGCGGTGCTTGAGATGAAGGGCCCAGCGGAGCGGTGCTTGAGATGAAGGGCCCAGCGGAGCGGTGCTTGACAGGAAGGGCCCAGCGGAGCGGTGCTTGAGATGAAGCGCCCGGTGGAGCGGTTCATGTCCCGGCGGGCCCCTGTTCAGCGGTTCTTGTCCCGGCGGGCCCCTGTTCAGCGGTGCTCCTCCCGGCGGGGCCCTGTTCAGCGGTGCTCCTCCCGGCGGGGCCCTGTTCAGCGGTGCTCCTCCCGGCGGGGCCCTGTTCAGCGGTTTTTGTCCCGGCGGGCCCCTGTTCAGCGGTGCTCCTCCCGGCGGGGCCCTGTTCAGCGGTTCTTGTCCCAGCGGGCCCCTGTTCAGCGGTTCTATTCCTGGCGGGGCCCTGTTCAGCGGTTCTTGTCCCGGCGGGCCCCTGTTCAGCGGTTCTTGTCCTGGCGGGGCCCTGTTCTGTTCAGCGGTTCTTGTCCCGGCGGGGCCCTGTTCAGCGGTGCTCCTCCCGGCGGGGCCCTGTTCAGCGGTGCTCCTCCCGGCGGGGCCCTGTTCAGCGGTGCTTCTCCCGGCGGGGCCCTGTTCAGCGGTGCATCTCCCGGAGGGGGCCCTGTTCAGCAGTGCTTCTCCTGGCGGGCCCCTGTTTAGCGGTTGTTGTCCCGGGGGTCCCATGTTCAGCGGTGCTCCTCCCGGCGGGGCCCTGTTCAGCGGTTCTTGTCCCGGCGGGCCCCTGTTCAGCGGTTCTTGTCCCGGCGGGGCCCTGTTCAGCGGTTCTTGTCCCGGCGGGGCCCTGTTCAGCGGTTCTTGTCCCGGCGGGGCCCTGTTCAGCGGTGCTCCTCCCGGCAGGGCCCTGTTCAGCGGTGCTCCTCCCGGCGGGGCCCTGTTCAGCGGTGCTCCTCCCGCGGGGCCCTGTTCAGCGGTGCTTGTCCTATGTGTCTAGGGAGCCAGACCTGGGCAAGACTTCCCGCTCAGTCGCCATCCGACCTTGCGGTCGCGGGGCCCTCCTGTGATGGAGTCCTGGGCCCGTGGGTGTCGTCCGTCACAACCGGAATGGGGCTGGTGGGGCCCTCCTGGGCAGCTCGCCTGCTGCCTGACTTCTCCGCCCTGCTGCCCTTGCCCTCCTTCGCTGAAGCTCTGTGGCCCTTGCCTCCCTTGGATGATGTGGCAGGTGACGGGGCAAGGCTACTGTCCTTGGTGGCAGCCGTCTCAGTCTTGTCGCGCCGGGCCTTTTTTTTTTTGTCCTCTTCCCAGGGGGTGGGCTGGCTGTCCCCTTGCTGCTGGCCGATGTTCCTGTCCTAGGAGCTGGTGGACTCCAATAGCCCTGCACTATGGTCACAGTAGATGCAGGGCTGGTGGTGGCTGAGGTGCTTTTTTTACTCTTACCAGATGAAGGGGGTGGGTCAGTGATTGGAACGAGCTCAAGGTTGGAAAGGAAAACGACTTGGGAAGGACAGGGACGGGTAGCTGTAGTGGGTATGGGAGTGGAGGAAGAGGATGTGGTTGTAGGAGAGTCAAGTGTGCTGTCTTTGGGTGCAGGTGCTTGTGACGGAGGCTGTCGTGAGGTGGATGGCTGTTGGGTGGGTGGCTGCCTGCGTTTGTGTGCTTTGGAAGAGGGGGTGACAGACACACTGGGAGAGGACACAGGGGACGTGTAAATGGCAGTGGGGGTGGTGACTGCACGTGTGCGGACTGTAATGGAGGGTGTGCTGGTGATGGAAGTACTGGCTGATGGTGGTGTGCATGCAGGTGTGAGTGGAGACGTCACAGGGAGGGAGGAGGGAGATGAGGAGGTGGGGGACACAGAGGTGGTAGTGACTGTTGGCATGTCTGCATCTGGATGTTGCTTGGGTGAATGCTTGTGGGATCTGTGGTGCTTATGTCTGGATGAGCTGCCCTTGGGTGTAGAGGTGTGTGCAGGCTGGTCTGATGGTGTGGATGGGATAGGCAGAGGAACAGGAGACTGGGACTGGGTGGAGGGAGTCAGAAGAGGGAGGCTGGAGACAGGGACAATGGCTGCCGTCAGTGCTGAGGCCAGAGCGTTGAACGATCGCTGATGGGCAGCCTGACCCGAATGAATGCCCTCCAGGTATGCATTGATCCGATGCACCTCCCTTTCTACACCCTGGATGGCATTCAAAAGGGTAGACTGTCCAACAATGAGTGTCCTGAGGAGGTCAATGACCTCCTCACTGAGGGCAGCAGGGGTAACTGGGGCAGGGCCTGAGGTGCCTGGGGCGAAGGAGATGCCCGCCTTCCTGGGCGAGCGGGGACGGAGCGAAGGCTAAGGGGCTGCTGGGAGGGCGGGGCTGGTGCGCTGGGTGGCGGCTGTACCTGTTGTGGCGATGGGCACGGATGTTGCCGCCACCGCTAGGGAGCTCCCTTCCGAGGACGTGTCGGTGTCGCTGACGTCTCCACGGGTCCCCGTTGTGGAGCTCCACTCGCCCTCCGTCTCACTGGTGTACTCAGAGTCTGTTGTATGGCCCTCCGGGGCCATGTGAGATGCAGCTCCCTCGTGCGCCGATGCCACTTCTCCTCCGCCTGATGATGCTAATGCACACATGAACAGGAAGACAAAGAAAATGGGGGGGGGGAGAAGTGAAGACAGGTTGAGTGCATGCATTGGCAACACCGTTGTCGGAGAGGACAGACACAGAAGCCCCCTGCACTAGGCCGCGCAATCGGGGTACACTACTCAGTTATTGTGACTAGGCCTACAGGTCTATGGACGACAAATGCACACATGGGTGAGGCCGGACCATGGATAGCTGTACTTGGCACCCTACAGAGGTGGGGGGCGGGGGCACAGGGCCGTGTCTAACGGAGGGGCCTAGCCTACAGAATGCGCCCTGGCCTGGAGATAGCCACAGCCCTCCTCCCCCACCCAGACACCTTCACTGCGCGCAAAGATAGCAGAATGTGCTGATACTCACCCCCTTGTGTCTTCTGTGATGTCCTCACGCGCCCATCCAAATCGGGGTAGGCCACCGCCAGGATCCGGGACATCAGGGGGGTCAATTGGCGGCTGGCACCCCTCCAACGTTGGGAGGCCATCCCCAGCAGAGACTCGGCGGTCTTTCTGGTCCCACGGCGGATGTCCTCCCACCTCTTTCGGCAGTGGGTGCCCCGTCTGTTGTGGACCCCCAGGGCCCGGACGTCCTTGGCGATGGCACGCCAAATGTCGATCTTCTGATGGGCGCTGACCTATGTGACATGTACAGGGTGGTAAAGGAAATCAAATCAGTTTTCTGCCTGGTCAATGTGAGTGGCCCCCCCCTCCCCAACCTTGCCATGTGGCACATGCTCTCATCTTTCGTGCGTTGCACTCCTCATTCGCTCCCCTCCCCACCACCTTACATACACCCCACTCAACATCGTCATTGGCTCCTGAGACCCATAGGGTTCAATGTTAACCAATGCTGCTTTGCGCCGCGGTCTTTGACCGCCTACCGCCACGGTGTGCCACGCCAGCGCAGTGACCTCACATCCCACTGTCACACTTCACAGGTCAGGCAGCTGCCATTTCAAGGGTCCACATGGCATAATTTCTACTGCGTCACACAGGCCTAGGCCTTGCATTGCCACTCATACAAGCCTTTCAATGCATAGCGATTTGGTTACTGTGCAAGCTGTGTGAACGAACCTGTGGGTTGCTTGACTCTGTGCTCCATGTTGTCCTTCCTAGGCACCGTCCGCTGGGACTTGCGAGGAGAAGGATGAATCCTCCTGTGTACCGACCGCTGGTGGACCTGTCGACAATGGAAGAACGACATATCATACTTACATACAGGCTTGACAGAGCAACTATACATGAACTATGTGCCCAGCTGGAGCCAGACCTGATGTCCCCCATCCGCCAACCCACAGGGATTCCCCCTCTGGTGCAGGTTCTGTCAGTACTCCATTTTCTGGCAAGTGGGTCTTTTCAGACAACAGTGGCCATATCATCTGAGATGTCTCAGCCTATGTTTTCTAAGGTTTTGTCCAGAGTGTTGTCTGCCCTGATGAAATACATACGGAGCTACATTATTTTCCCTGAGGTGGCCGAATTGGCTACAGTGAAGGGTGATTTCTATGCCCTTGGATATATCCCCAACATCATTGGTGCCATTGATGGGACCCATGTGGCTTTGGTTCCCCCCAAAGAAAGTGAGCAGGTGTACAGAAACAGAAAAAGTTATCATTCGATGAATGTCCAGGTGGTCTGTTTGGCTGACCAGTACATCTCCCATGTAAATGCCAAGTTCCCTGGGTCAGTGCATGACACGTATGTCATGCGAAATAGCAGCATCCCTTATGTGATGGAACAGCTACAGAGACACCGTGTGTGGCTAATTGGTGACTCTGGGTACCCCAACCTGTCGTGGCTACTGACCCCAGTGAGGAATCCCCGGACCAGGGCAGAGGAACGGTACAATGAGGCCCATGGGCGAACTAGGAGGATCATAGAAAGGACCTTCGGGGTCCTGAAGGCCAGGTTTAGGTGCCTGCATATGACAGGGGGATCCCTAATGTACTCACCAAAGAAGATGTGCCATATCATCGTGGCCTGCTGTATGCTTCACAATCTTGCTTTGCGACGCCAGGTGCCTTTTCTGCAGGAGGATGGTCCAGATGGTGGTGTTGTAGCAGCTGTGGAGCCTGTGGAGAGTGAAGAGGAGGAAGACGATGGGGACGACACGGACAACAGGGATACAGTCATACAACAATATTTTCAGTAGCACACAGGTAAGAATCACCAACGCCATTTTACATTTACTTAAGGCCTCATGCGTCTCCACTGTCTGTGTTTCCCCCCAGTTCCTGTAAACTGATTTGTGACTTTCCCTTCCCTTTTCAGAGCTGTATGACCCACTGCCTGACTTCAGCTTTGTTTGGCCATGGACTAAAGCTTATTGAAATTGGTATGTTGTCATCACAAAGTAACTGGACATTATTGCACCGTTATGTGTAATACATTTGTTAAGAATACAAGCAGACTCCTGTTATTTTAAGTGCAATAAGTGATTTATTTTAAGTGCTACATATAGGTACATGATTGGAAAACGGTGATGGGTGGGGGTGGAGTAATGTCCATGGCAGAGTCCAGTTCTCAGTCGCACAGGTGCATTGTCCATATGCCTGGGGAAGGATGGAGCAGGGGCAGTTCAAGGTTGGACAGGGTGACAATGTGGGACAGTGGGATGACATCAGGGGGTATCTTAGGCTGGCGGGGGTCTTGCAATCCTAATCTGTCTTCTTGTGAGATCTCAGGTTCCGCTTGCGGGGTGGTTCTTCTTCTGCAGGAGGTGGGGTTCTGGTGGCCTGTCGTTGTTTGGGGGCCTCCTGTCCACTAGCGCCGGCGGAGGTGGTAGGCTGTTCCTGGCCTGGGCTAGTGACAGGGGCCCTTTGGGGTGCCACATGGTCCCGCAATGTGGTGACGATCTGGGTAAGGGCCACGACGATGGTCCCCATTGCGGAACCGATGTTCCTCAGTTCCTCCCTGAACCCCATGTACCGTTCCTCCTGCAGTTCCTGGATCTCCTGGAACCGGGCCAGTACCGTCGCCATCGTCTCCTGTGAGCTGTGGTATGCTCCCATGATGGAGGAGAGGGCCTCTTGGAGAGTCGGTTCCCTGGGCCTGTCCCCCCCCTGTCGCACAGCAGCCCTCCCAGTTCCCCTGTGTTCCTGGGCCTCTGTCCCCTGGACGGTGTGCCCACTACCACTGCCCCCAGGTCCCTGTTGTTGTTGGGGTGGTGGATCAACCTGGGTGCCCTGTAGTGGTGGACACACCGCTGATTTACGTGTCCTGGAGACAGAGGCATGGGCCCGCTGGGTGGGAGCTGTGCTGGTGTTCCCAGAGGGGGTTGGGTCTGGTGTAGCCTGTGGCTGTCTGTGGGGAACCGACTGTCCAGAGGTCCCCAATGGGCCGGGCTGGTCATCTGGGTCCAGGGAGACAGAGCTGCTGTCATCGCTTGGGGCCTCTTCTGGGGGTGGGATGGACATCTCTGGACCCTCTGTGGCGGTGTGGTGGCATTCGGGTCCTGCAGGGGTATAAAGGTATGGTTATTGCTTCTGTGTGTGGCATTTCGTGTGATGGGTGGGTGTCCGTGTACCCAAGTGCAGGCATTCCCTTGTGGGGGCTTTTGTGAGGGTGGCTTGTGGGGGTGATGTGTGTGTGCAGTGGGCATGCTTTGGTGATGGGTGTCCATGCTTTGTGGTCGCATGCAGGGCTTGGTGTTGGGATGGGTGGGTTGTGATGGTGAGCCTTTTGCTAGGTGTTGGTGTGATGGGGGTGGGGGTGAGGGTGGGGGTATGATTTGGCATGCAGGTGGGGTGGGGGTGGGAAGCAGTAGTGAAGATTTGACTTACCAGAGTCCATTCCTCCGCCTACTCCTGCGAGGCCCTCAGGATGCAGGATGTGCAAGACTTCCTCCTCCCATGCGGTAAATTCTGGGGGAGTAGGTGTGGGTCCACCGCCAGTCTTCTGCACCGCAATGTTGTGCCTTGATACCATGGAACGCACCTTCCCCGTAGGTCGTTCCATCTCTTCCTTATGTCATCCCGATTGCGTGGATGCTGTCCCACCGCGTTGACCCTGTCCACTATCCTTTGCCATAGCTCCATCTTCCTGGCAATTGTGGTGTGCTGCACCTGTGCCCCGAAGAGCTGGGGCTCTACACGGACTATTTCCTCCACCATGACCCTGAGTTTGGCGTCACTGAACCTGGGGTGTCTTTGGGGTGCCATGGGGTGGTGTGGATGAGGTGTGGGGTGGCGTTTGTGGTGATGAGTGTGGTGCGTGTGGTGGTGTGTGGTGTTTGGTGCGTGGATTCTGTGTGGGTGATGGTGTTGTGTGCCTCTGTGTTGTGGGATAGTCTATTCTGTGCTCTCTCTCTAGCCTTCGTCAATAATTTCGGGTCGTAGGGGCTTGTGGGTGATGTGGGTGTGTGTTTTATATTGTGTTGGGTGTGTGGGAGTGGTGTTAGTATGTGTATCAGGTGTGCGTGTTTCAAACTGACCAATGTGGCTGAGTTTTCTATGTGTGTGTGTATTTTGACAGTGGCGGTGTGTACCGCCAATGGAATACCGCGTTTGAAAGACCGCCGCGTGGATTTGTGGGTCGGAATGGTATGGGCATATTTCTGTCGGCGTGACGGTGGAGGTTTGTTCATCGCCATTTTTTCGCTGACCTTTGGTGTGGCGGACTTTTGTGGATGTCGGGTTTTTGGCGGTTTGCCAGTTGCGGGTCAGAATGACCGTGGCGGTTTACTGCGGCGCGGCGGTGTTATGGCGGTCTTCCGATCGGCGGTAAGCACCTTTTACCGCCGAGGTCAGAATGACCCCCTATATGTTTTGTTCAGTTTAGCTGCCTATTGGCTTTGACATGGCATTAACCATTACATTCTGTATTCAGTTTAGCTGCCTATTGGCTTTGACATGGCATTAGACCTTCAGTTTAGCTGCCTATTGGTTTTGACATGGCATTAGTCTTTATATTCTGTAGTCAGTTTAGCTGCCTATTGGCTTTGATATGGCATTAGCCATTACATTCTGTATTCAGTTTAGCTGCCTATTGGCTTTGACATGACATTAGACATTGCATTTGATATTTAGGTTAGCTGCCTATTGGCTATAACGTGGGGTTAGACATTGCAGTGGAGACATTGCAGATGAGCTGTGTTTTTCCAAGCTGTGTTTTTCCACAAGATGGACCAAGCTGTTTTCTTCACACCAGACCTTAGCTGATAAGAGCACATAGATTTTGTGTTTACCCCGCAATCCAGTCTGAGAGCTCGGGGACTCGGGAGAATTGGCCACTCTCCAGGGTTCTTCGGTTCTCCCACTGAGTTTGCTTTTCAGGATGACTCTGGGCTACAGCAAAGTAGATTGAATCTGCTTTGAATTCAGACAGGAGCTAGACGTCGGTTGCCTGTCTCCCGTTTGGGTAGAAAATCTCTTTCGCGCAGTTGACTGGAGTCATAAACTTGCAGACCTCAGAAAGATGAAGCTGAGCTATAGGCCCTACGGTGATGAATTTTGACTTTTATGCTTTGCTTTGAAATTATGCTATGATATAATCACCTATATTTGCTGTGTACATTGCAACTGAGAAGTACTTTGATATATTTTGCTTTCATTGCTGTGACTACTTTTGAACGTGTGCTTCCAATCTACTAATTTCGTCTATCAGGAACCTCATTCTGGAGAATTAATAACAATAAATGTCTTCTTTAAACTCAGAAGTGCATTCCAGAGAGGGTCTGTAAGCCCGGTTATGAGATGAGAGGGAAAGCACAACAAACTGTCAATGCTACTTATGACATTTTGAATTACAAGAGCTTAAGGAGTCTCTGCTTAGATAGAGGTTTAGGTATAGGAAAGAACCCTACAAAAGAGTTTCTGTTCAACATGCTTATTGTAGATGATGAGAACCAAGCTGGTCCATCAAATGAGAGGTTAGAGCATGTAGAAACTTCCCAGTCTGATTCAGGAGAGTTCCCTGAGAAGGGTGGGGAGGGTTCTGAACAGGATCTGCCCCCTAGCAGGGCTCCAAGTAATGCTGATAGTCATGGAGGTTCCCATCACAGTAGGGCATCCTTTATTCCTAGAGGCCAGGTTACCAGGGTCCTGAAAGTTAGGGACAGGTCCCCCTCTGAAGTTTCCAATTTGTCTTCTGTGTCAAAGCATTCCCAACCCACCCACCCTGAGGATAACTTGTTAGAAAGGGAAGTCAAAAAATTGAGGGTTGAAGAGACCAGACTGAAGCTTAAACAGCAACAGCTGGCCATAGATAGGGAATCCCTAGACCTGGAGAAGGAGAGACAGAGGTTGGGGTTAGGACCCCATGGTGGCAGCAGCAGTATTCCTGATAGTAATCCTGTTAGAGAGCAAGATTCCAGGAATCTGCATAAGATAGTCCCCCCTTACAAGGAGGGGGATGACATCAACAAGTGATTTGCTGCACTTGAGAGGGCCTGTATGGTACAGGGGGTCACTCAAAGCCAGTGGGCTGCTATATTGTAGCTATCTTTCAATGGAAAGATTAGGGATACGCCCCTTACTGTTAGAGAAAGTAAAGCTAACAATTACACAGTATTGAAGGATGCACTCTTGGATGGATTTGGCTTAACCACTGAACAATACAGGATTAGGTTTAGAGACAGCAGAAAAGAGTCCTCTCAAGACTGGACAGATTTTGTGGACTGTTCAGTGAAGGCCTTGGAAGGGTGGTTACATGGCAGTAAGGTATCTGACTATGAAAGCCTGTATAATCTTATTCTGAGAGAGCATATTCTGAACAACTCTGTGTCTGACTTGTTGTACCAATACCTCGTGAACTTGGATCTGACCTCTCCCCAAGAATTGGGAAAGAAGGCAGACAAGTGGGTCAGAACAAGGGTGAACAGAAAAGTTCATAAAGGGGGTGACAAGGATGGCAAGAAGAAGGATGGTAAGTCTTCTGACAAGGGTGGGGACAAAACTAAGCATACCGAGTCTTCATCAGGCCCACAAAAATCATCTGGTGGGGGTGCTGGGTCCAACTCCTCTTCCAATAATCAGCCTAAAAAGCCTTGGTGTTATTTGTGTAAAGTCAAAGGCCATTGGCCAACTGATTCCAGTTGTCCAAAGAAAAACACCAAACCTCCCACTACCACAAACCCTGCTGCAAATTCTAGTGTACCTAGTAATAGCAGTGGTGGTGGAAAACCGACAAATAGCCAATCCAAGGGTGTAGCTGGGCTGACTATTGGCAATGTAGTTGGGGTTGGTCTTGTTAGGGAGACCACAGAGGCTGTTTTAGTCTCTGAAGGTGCCATTGATTTGGCCACCTTGGTTGCTTGTCCCCTTAATATGGATAAGTACAAGAAACTTCCCCTAATAAATGGTGTTGAGGTTCAGGCCTACAGGGACACAGGAGCCAGTGTAACTATGGTCATAGAGAACCTGGTGCACCCTGAACAACACCTACTTGGTCAGCAGTACCAAGTTACAGACGCTCATAACAACACTCTTAGCCACCCCATGCCTGTTGTGAATCTCAACGGGGGGGGTTACTGGTCCAAAGAAAGTTGTGGTTGCCTCAGATTTACCTGTAGACTGTCTACTAGGGAATGATTTAGAGACATCAGCTTGGGCAGAAGTGGAGTTGGAGGCTCATGCAGCAATGCTGGGCATTCCTGGGCATATTTTTGCTTTAACCAGGGCTCAGGCCAAAAAGCAAAAAGGACAGGGTAACCTGGATCCTGGAAGAATGGACCAAGTGCTCCCTAAAGCTGGGGGTAGCAAGGGTAAATCCCTACCCACTATCCCTCCCTCTACAGATGATTCAACTTCTGAGGATGAAAATATTCCTCCCTGTGCAGAACCTTCACCAGATGAGCTGGCAGCAGACACTGCTGAGCTTTTGGGTGGAGGGGGGCCTGCCAGGGAAGAGCTGAGTATGGCACAGCAAACCTGTCCCACATTAGAGGGTCTCAGACAGCAAGCTGTCAAACAGCAAAATGGGGATGTCAGTGACAGCCATAGAGTTTACTGGGAGGACAACCTCTTGTACACAGAGGCAAGGGACCCAAAACCTGGAGCAGCCAGGAGATTGGTCATTCCCCTGCAGTACAGAGAGTTCCTCCTAACTCTTGCACATGACATTCCTTTGGCTGGGCATTTGGGCCAGATCAAAACATGGGAACAACTTGCCCCCTTGTTTTACTGGTCTAGGATGTCAGAGGACACTAAAGATTTTTGCAAGTCTTGTGTGACCTGCCAAGCCAGTGGCAAGACTGGTGGCACTCCAAAGGCCCTCCTAATTCCACTACCAGTGGTTGGGGTGCCCTTTGAAAGGGTAGGGGTTGACATAGTTGCCCCCCTTGACCCTCCTACTGCTTCAGGCAATAGGTTTATCTTGGTGGTTGTGGACCATGCCACAAGATATCCTGAAGCAATTCCTCTAAGGACCACTACAGCCCCTGCAGTGGCAAAGGCCCTCCTGGGAATCATTTCCAGTGTGGGTTTTCCTAAAGAGGTAGTATCAGACAGAGGTAGCAACTTCATGTCTGCATACTTGAAAGCAATGGGGAAAGAGTGTGGTGTTACCTACAAGTTCACCACTTCTTACCATCCACAGACTAATGGACTGGTAGAGAGGTTTAATAAAACTATATAAGGTATGATAATGGGACTCCCTGAAAAAGTCAGGAGGAGATGGGATGTCCTGTTACATTGCCTCCTTTTTGCTTACAGGGAGGTACCCCAGAAAGGAGTGAGCTTCAGCCTCTTTGAACTCCTCTTTGGACACCCTGTAAGAGGTCCACTCACTCTTGTGAAGGAGGGTTGGGAACAACCTTTAAAAGCTCCTAAACAGGACATAGTGGATTATGTACTTTGCCTAAGATCCAGAATGGCTGAGTACATGAAAAAGGCCAGTAAAAACCTTCAGGCCAGCCAGGAGCTGCAAAAGCAATGGCATGACCGGAAGGCTGTTCTGATCCAGTACCAACCAGGACAGAAGGTGTGGGTATTGGAGCCTGTGGCCCCAAGAGCACTCCAGGACAAATGGAGTGGACCCCATCTAATTGTTGAGAAAAAGGGTGAGGTTACCTATTTGGTAGACCTGGGCACTGCCAGGAGTCCCCTTAGGGTGATTCATGTCAACTGCCTGAAACCCTACTATGACAGGGCTGATCTCACCCTGCTCATGGCAACAGATGAGGGACAGGAAGAAGAGAGTGACCCTCTCCCTGATCTCTTCTCCACCACTGAAGCAGATGCCTTAGTGGAGGGAGTAGTTTTGGCAGATTGTCTGACTGCAGAACAGAAAGACAACTGCATCAATCTCCTTGGACAATTTTCTGACCTCTTTTCAATTGTGACAGGTACAACATCCTGGTGTGAACACAAAATTGATACTGGAGACAGCCTGCCTGTCAAAAGTAAGATTTATAGGCAGCCTGACCATGTCAGAGATTGCATTAAACAAGAGGTGCAGAAAATGTTGGATCTGGAAGTGATTGAGCCTTCTGAAAGCCCATGGGCTAGCCCTTTGGTGCTTGTACCAAAGCCTCACACAAAAGATGGAAAAAGGGAGATGAGGTTTTGTGTGGACTACAGAGGTCTCAATCAGGTAACAAAAACTGATGCTCACCCTATACCCAGGGCAGATGAGCTCATTGATACACTGGCATCTGCCAAGTATCTTAGCACTTTTGATTTGACTGCAGGGTATTGGCAGATCAAATTGGCAGAAGATGCTAAACCCCCCAAGACTGCATTTTCAACTATAGGAGGGCATTACCAATTTACAGTGATGCCCTTTGGTTTGAAAAATGCACCTGCCACTTTTTAGAGGTTGGTGAACACAGTCCTGCAAGGGTTGGAGGCTCTCAGTGCAGCATATCTTGATGATATTGCTGTCTTTAACTCAACCTGGGATGAGCACCTGGTCCACCTTTGGAAGGTTTTGGAGGCCCTGCAAAAGGCAGGCCTCACTATCAAGGAATCAAAGTGCCAGATAGGGCAGGGTAAGGTGGTTTATCTGGGACACCTGGTAGGTGGAGAACAGATTGCACCACTACAGAGGAAAATCCAGACAATCATGGATTGGATTCCCCCTACAACTTAGACCCAGGTGAGAGCCTTTTTAGGCCTCACAGGGTATTACAGGAGATTCATTAAAAACTATGGCTCCATAGCAGCCCCTCTTAATGATCTCACAAGTAAGAAAATGCCTAAGAAGGTGTTATGGACAGCTAGCTGTCAGAAATCTTTTGAGGAGCTCAAACATGCCAAGTGCTCTGCACCTGTCCTAAAAAGCCCATGTTACTCCAAGAAATTCATTGTTGAAACTGATGCATCTGAATTAGGGGTAGGGGCGGTCTTATCACAACTGAATTCTGAGGGCCAGGATCAACCAGTTGCTTTTATCAGCAGAAGGTTGACCCCTAGAGAAAAGCGTTGGTCTGCCATAGAGAGGGAGGCCTTTCCTGTGGTCTGGGCACTGAAAAAGTTGAGGCCACACCTGTTTGGCACTCACTTTATTGTTCAGACAGACCACAAACCTCTACTTTGGCTAAAACAAATTGAAAGGTGAAAACCTAAATTGTTGAGGTGGTCCATATCTCTACAGGGAATGGACTATACAGTGGAATATAGACCTGGGAGTACCCACTCCAATGCAGATGGACTCTCCAGATATTTCCACTTAGACAATGAACACTCATCAGGTCATGGCTAGTCTTATTGTCCTTCGTTTGTGTAGGAAAGTACCATCTTGCCTGGCATGTTACCCCCATATTTCACTGTATGTATGTCGTTTTAGTCCATGTGTCACTGGGTCCCTGCCAGGCAGGGCCCCAGTGCTCATAGTATGTGCCCTGTATGTGTTCCCTGTGTGATGCCTAACTGTCTCACTGAGGCTCTGCTAACCAGAACCTCAGTGGTTATGCTCTCTCTGCTTTCCAAATTTGTCACTAACAGGCTAGTGACTAAATTTACCAATTCACATTGGCATACTGGTACACCCATATAATTCCCTTGTATATGGTACTGGGGTACCCAGGGTATTGGGGTTCCAGGCGATCCCTATGGGCTGCAGCATTTCCTTTGCCGCCCATAGGGAGCTCAGACAATTCTAACATAGACCTGCCACTGCAGCCTGCGTGAAATAACATCCACGTTATTTCACAGCCATTTACCACTGCACATAAGTAACTTATAGGTCACCTATATGTCTAACCTTCACTTAGTGAAGGTTGGGTGCCAAGTTACTTAGTGTGTGGGCACCCTGGCACTAGTCAAGGTGCCCCCACATCGTTCAGAGCAAGTTCCCCGGACTTTGTGAGTGCGGGGATACCATTACACGCGTGCACTATACATAGGTCACTACCTATGTATAGCGTCACAATGGTAACTCCGAACATGGCCATGTAACATGTCTAGGATCATGGAATTGTCACCCCAATACCATTCTGGTATTGGGGGGGACAATTCCATGATTCCCCGGGTCTCCAGCATAGAGCCCGGATACTGCCAAACTGCCTTTCTGGGGTTTCCACTGCAGCTACTGCTGGTGCCAACCCCTCAGACAGGTTTCTGCCCCCCTGGGGCCTGGACAGCCTGGTCCCAGGAAGGCAGAACAAAAGGATTTCCTCTGAGAGAGGGTGTTACTCTCTCCCTTTGGAAACAGGTGTGAAGGGCCTAGGAGGAGTAGCCTCTCCTGGCCTTTGGAAATGCTTTGAAGGGCACAGATGGTGCCCCCCTTGCATAAGCCAGTCTACACCGGTTCAGGGATCCCCCAGCCCTGCTCTGGCGTGAAACTGGACAAAGTAAGGGGGAGTGACCACTCCCATGACCAGCACCTCCCAGGGGAGGTGCCCAGAGTTCCTCCAGTGTGTCTCAGACCTCTACCATCTTGGATGCAGAGGTGTGAGGGCACAATGGACAGCTCTGAGTGGCCAGTGCCAGCAGGTGACATCAGAGACCCCTCCTGATAGGTGCTTACCTTTCTCTGTAGCCAATCCTCCTCTGTGGGCTATTTAGGGTCTCTCCTGTGGGTATCTCACCAGATAATGAATACAAGAACTCACCAGAGTTCCTCTGCACTTTCCTCTTTGACTTCTGCCAAGGATCGACCGCTGACTGCTCCAGGATGCCTGCATAACCGCAACAAAGTAGCAAGAAGACTACCAGCAACATTGTAGCGCCTCATCCTGCTGGCTTTCTCGACTGTTTCCTGGTGGTGCATGATCTGAGGGCTGTCTGCCTTCACCCTGCACTGGAAGCTAAGAAGAAATCGCCCGTGGGTCGACGGAATATTCCCCCTGCTAACGCAGGCACCAAACTTCTGCATCACCGGTCCTCTGGGTCCTCTCTCATCCTGACGAGCGTGGTCCATGGAACACAGGAGCTGGGTCCAAGTGTCTTCGACAGTCCAGTGGCCCTTCTGTCCAAATTTGGTGGAGGTAAGTCCGTGCCTCCCAACGCCAGACAGTATTCCTGTGTACTGTGTGAACTGCAGCTGCTCGGGCTTCTGTGCACTTTTGCAAGACTTCCTGTGTGCACAGCCTAGCCCAGGTCCCCAGCACTCCGTCCTGCATTGCCCAACTCGCTGAGTTGGACTCCAATGTCGTGGGACCCTCTTTTGTTGCTCTGAGTCAACCGTCGTCCTCAGATCTTCTAAGTGCCTGTTCAGGTGCTTCTGCAGAAACTGCCTGCTTCAGCGTGGGCTCTCTCTATTGCTGAGTGCCCCCTCTGTCTCCTCCTCCAAGGGGCAACCTCCTGGTCCTTCCTGGGCCCTAGCAGCACCCAAAATCCTCAACTGCGACTCTTGCAGCTAGCAAGGCTTGTTTGCAGTCTTTCTGCGTGGAAACAACTCTGCTTCCTCCAGCATACTGTGGGACATCTTCTGACCAAAGGAGAAGTTCCTGGCACCTTCCGTTGTTGCAGAATCTTTGGCTTCTTCTACCTGGAGGCAGCCCTTTTGCACCTTCATCCGGGGTTTAGTGGGCTCCTGCCCCCCTGGACACTTGCGTGACTCTTGGACTTGGTCCCCTTCCTTTACAGGTCCTCAGGTCCAGGAATTCGTCTTCAGTGCTTTGCAGTCAGTTGTTGTCCTTGCAGAATCCCCTATCTCGACTTTACTGTCTTTCTGGGGTAGTAGGGTTACTTTACTCCTACTTTTCAGGGTCTTGGGGTGGGGTATCTTGGACAACCTTAGTGTTTTGTTACACTCCCAGCGACCCCCTACACACTACACTAGGCCTGGGGTCCATTCGTGGTTCGTATTCCACTTTTTGGAGTATATGGTTTGTGTTGCCCCTAGGCCTATTTTCCCCTATTGCATTCTATTGTGTTCTACATTGTTTGCACTACTTTTCTACCTGTTGCTTACCTGATTTTGGTTTGTGTGTATATATTTTATGTATATTACTTATCGCCTAAGGGAGTATATCCTCTGAGATACTTTTGGTATATTGTCACTAAAATAAAGTACCTTTATTTTTAGTAACTCTGAGTATTGTGTTTTCTTAGGATATTGTGATATATGATATAAGTGGTGTAGTAGGAGCTTTGCATGTCTCCTAGTTCAGCCTAAGCTGCTCTGCTACAGCTACCTTTAACAGCCTAAGCTGCTAGAACACTGACTACATTTCACTAAACATGGATAACTGGACCTCTTATAAGGTGTAAGTACCTAAGGTAACCACTACAAATCAGGCCAGCCTCCTACATAGTCACCTATAAAAATGTTAAAACAACATCTTTTATGGTTGCGACCTTAATCTTGGGTGTTTACACTCCACTCTTTTCTTTGAAAAACTGTACCATGGCACACCTGTAACATGGAGTGGAGACGCAGAGGTGCTCATATACCGTCACTTATGTAGGCAGATCATGGCACTCGGTGAGTGAATATTAGAAGTGCAGGGGCGAATTATCCTTTTTGGGCTTTGACAGCCATTGGGGTGTGTTTCACGTGGCTAGAGACAAAAGTGAAATCTGCCATTGCTTCCAAGAACTCAGCTTCATTATACTGCACATAACAAAATAAGTACTTAATAGCACAGAGAAGAACCTCAATTTCATAATGTTCTATGTAATAGGGTTCCTAACATGTAAGAACATCTGTATGGAAATATTATCTATTTGATTTCAATAAAATAATGTATTCAGATTATCTGTATGTGACAGTGATCTTGAAATCATTTTTTTTTGTCTTTCTTCAGGAAGAAGCTCCCTCTATGTAATCCTCTCAACAGGAGGAATTTTTCTTCTGGTTACTTTGGTGACTGTATGCACGTGTTGGAAATCCTCAAAGTATGACTTTTTCGAATAGAATAATTAAATACAACTGATTTGAAGAACGTACATGTAATGTGAGTTGTGTAATATTTGGTATCCCCGTCGTTTCGTGTATACCCTACCCTTCTGCAGTTCGTCAAAATTTGGAGGTCTTGCCTTTTGGACAGCTCAGATGGGACCACAGCAACCCTGCCCACTTCAGGAGACACACCATCGGCTTTAGTAGGAAGTAGTAGCAGAGCTCCGAGCAGAGCTGCTGCTGGGATTAACCCATCACTCTGCTTGCGGGACACTCAGAAAGGTTCTTAATACGTGCTTAACTCTTCTGTTTGTTCATCCTGCCATGACCTCTGTCTATTTGCACTAATAGCCTCAAGCATGGACGTCACTTAGGGGTCACCAGGGGCCGCGGCTGTGACCCCTAGCTTGTCCCTTGCGAGCCCTGCCACTGCATTTGCGGCCCCTGGACTTGGATGTTGCAAAATCTGTGTCAGAAACATAGGGGCTCCTCGTCGTTATGGACACAGTTTTGATCTCTAACCTCCACGCTTTTTGTAAAAAAAAAATTATTATTCTTATAGTGAATAGCACCATTTTATTCACTATTAGTGTAATAAAAAATGGAGTAGAATTAGCTAGAAAATAACCATCCCTGGCAGCTGAGGTACGAAATAAAAAAAATGTAAATGTATGTTGTATGCATTCCTGCAGGTGAGAGTGTGCTTATGTGGGAAAGCCTGTGTGTATGTGTGATTGCCTATTAATGTGTAAGCACCTATGGGTGAGTGAATCAGGAGTGGCTCACAGTTCTTTTTAGGAGTGGAGTAGCGCACAGGGACAGGGACAGGGACAGGGGAGGAATTATAAAAAAAAAACACTTACCCGCATCGTCACTGCTGCCCCCACCACCAAGCTGCTCCTCTGCTGTAGGCAGCATTACGATTGGCTGGGAGCACCTAGGCAGGGCGCTCCCAGGAAGACTGGGAGCCTGTACCTGCTCTCTCCAGCCCGGCAACTGAGTGCCAGGCTGTGTAGGAGGCTGGCCTGGCTTGTAGTGGGTACCAAAGGTACTTACACCTTGTCCCAGGTCCAGTTATCCCTTATTAGTAGAGAAAAGGTGTTTCTAGCAGCTTAAGCTGATAGAAGGTAGCTATGGCAAAGCAGCTTAGGCTGAAATAGGAGACATGCAAAGCTGCTACTATACCACTTATATCATATGCACAATATCATAAGAAAACACAATAGACAGAGGGCCTGCCGGGGTCGGCGGGAGCACCGCCAACAGGCTGGCGGTGCTCCCCAGGGTATTCTGACCGCGGCGTAAGAGGGCCCCACTCTGAATTTCAGTGTCTGCTTAGCAGACACTGAAATTCGCGACGGGTGCTACTGCACCCGTCGCACATCCTCCACTCCGCCGGCTCCATTCGGAGCCGGCATCCTCATGGAGGGGTGTTTCCCACTGGGCTGGCGGGCGGCCTTTTGGCAGTCGCCCGTTAGCCCAGTGGGAAACCCAGAATACCCGCGACGTTCTTTTGACCGCGCAGCGGTATTCTGGCGGTTCCCTCCAGGCGGGCGGCTTCCGCCGCCCGCCGGGGTCAGAATGACCCCTAGAGTTACTAAAAATAAAGGTACTTTATTTTGATGACAATATGCCACAAGTATCTCAGTAAATACCCTCAGTAAGAAGGTAAGTAATATACACAAGTTATATGTACACAAACCAAAATAAGGTAAGTAAGAGCAAGAAAAGTAATGCAAACAGTGTAGAATTACAATAGGATGCAATGGGTGAACATAGGTCTAGGGGCAGCACAAACCATATACTCCAAAAGTGGAAGGCGAATCACGAATCGACCCCAGACCTATGGGAGCTTGTAGAGGGACACTGGGACTGTAAGAAAACAGTCAGGGTGTCCAAGATACCTGTGAGAAAGTAGCCTCTTTCTAGCCTTGTTACCCCCACTTTTGGCCTGTTTGTGAGTGTATGTCAGGGTGTTTTCACTGTCTCACTGGGATCCTGCTAGCCAGGGCCCAGTGCTCATAGTGAAAACCCTATGTTTTCAGTATGTTTGTTATGTGTCACTGGGACCCTGCTAGTCAGGACCCCAGTGCTCATAAGTTTGTGACCTATAGGTATGTGTTCCCTGTGTGATGCCTAACTGTCTCACTGAGGCTCTGCTAACCAGAACCTCAGTGGTTATGCCCTCTCTGTACAAATTGTCACTAACAGGCTAGTGACCAATTTCACCAATTTACATTGGTATACCATTTCTCGTGCCACCCATAGGGAGCTCTGACAATTCTTACACAGGCCTGCCATTGCAGCCTGAGTGAAATAACGTGCACGTTATTTCACAGCCATTTACCACTGCACTTAAGTAACTTATAAGTCACCTATATGTCTAACCTTTACCTGGTAAAGGTTGGGTGCTAAGTTACTTAGTGTGTGGGCACCCTGGCACTAGCCAAGGTGCCCCCACATTGTTCAGGGCAAATTCCCCGGACTTTGTGAGTGCGGGGACACCATTACACGCGTGCACTACACATAGGTCACTACCTATGTGTAGCTTCACAATGGTAACTCCGAACATGGCCATGTAACATATCTAAGATCATGGAATTGCCCCCCCCAATGCCATCTTGGTATTGGGGAGACAATCCCATGATTCCCCGGGTCTCTAACACAGACCCGGGTACTGCCAAACTGCCTTTTCAGGGGTTTCACTGCAGCTGCTGCCAACCCCTCAGACAGGTTTCTGCCCTCCTGGGGTCCAGCCAGGCTTGGCCCAGGAAGGCAGAACAAAGGACTTCCTCAGAGAGAGGGTGTTACACCCTCTCCCTTTGGAAAAAGGTGTCAGGGCTGGGGAGGAGTAGCCTCCTCCAG
Source organism: Pleurodeles waltl (assembly GCF_031143425.1). NCBI lineage: Eukaryota > Metazoa > Chordata > Amphibia > Caudata > Salamandridae > Pleurodeles > Pleurodeles waltl. The sequence goes on from NC_090440.1 coordinate 1,210,120,990, forward strand.
CCTCTGGAAATGCTTTCATGGGCACAGATGGTGCCCATTTCTGCATAAGCCAGTCTACACCGGTTCAGGGATCCCCCAGCCCTGCTCTGGCGTGAAACTGGACAAAGGGAAGGGGAGTGACCACTCCCCTGACCTGCACCTCCCCTAGGAGGTGCCCAGAGCTCCTCCAGTGTGCTCCAGACCTCTGCCATCTTGGAAAAAGAGGTGCTGCTGGCACACTGGACTGCTCTGAGTGGCCAGGGCCAGCAGGTGACATCAGAGACTCCTTATGATAGGCTCTTACCTGTGTTGCTAGCCTATCCTCTCACCTAGGTAGCCAAACCTCCTTTTCTGGCTATTTAGGGTCTCTGCTTTGGGGAATTCTGTAGATAACGAATGCAAGAGCTCATCAGAGTTCCTCTGCATCTCTCTCTTCACCTTCTGCCAAGGAATCGACTGCTGACCGCGCTGGAAGCCTGCAAAACTGCAACAAAGTAGCAAAGACGACTACTGCGACCTTGTAACGCTGATCCTGCCGCCTTCTCGACTGTTTTCCTGGTGGTGCATAATGTGGGGGTAGTTTGCCTCCTCTCTGCACTAGAAGCTCCGAGGAAATCTCCCGTGGGTCGATGGAATCTTCCCCCTGCAACCGCAGGCACCAAAGAACTGCATCACCGGTCCTCTGGGTCTCCTCTCAGCACAACGAGCGAGGTCCCTGGAACTCAGCAACTCTGTCCAAGTGACTCCCACAGTCCAGTGACTCTTCAGTCCAAGTTTGGTGGAGGTAAGTCCTTGCCTCCCCACGCTAGACTGCATTGCTGGGAACCACGTGTTTTGCAGCTACTCCGGCTCCTGTGCACTCTTCGAGGATTTCCTTTGTGCACAGCCAAGCCTGGGTCCCCGGCACTCTAACCTGCATTGCACGACCTCCTGAGTTGTCCTCCGGCTTCGTGGGACCCTCTTGTGCAACTTCAGGTGAGCTCCAGTTCACTCCACTTTGTAGTGCCTGTTCGGGCACTTCTGCGGGTGCTGCTTGCTTCTGAGTGGGCTCTTTGTCTTGCTAGACGCCCCCTCTGTCTCCTCACGCAATTGGCGACATCCTGGTCCCTCCTGGGCCACAGCAGCATCCAAAAACCCTAACCGCGACCCTTGCAGCTAGCAAGGCTTGTTTGCGGTCTTTCTGCACAGAAACACTTCTGCACGACTCTTCACGACGTGGGACATCCATCCTTCAAAGGGAAAGTTTCTAGCCCTTGTCGTTCTTGCAGAATCCTCAGCTTCTACCATCCGGTGGCAGCTTCTTTGCACCCACAGCTGGCATTTCCTGGGCATCTGCCCACTCCCGACTTGATCGTGACTCTTGGACTTGGTCCCCTTGTTCCACAGGTACTCTCGTCAGGAAATCCATCGTTGTTGCATTGCTGGTGTTGGTCTTCCTTGCAGAATTCCCCTATCACGACTTCTGTGCTCTCTGGGGAACCTAGGTGCACTTTGAACCCACTTTTCAGGGTCTTGGGGTGGGCTATTTTTCTAACCCTCACTGTTTTCTTACAGTCCCAGCGACCCTCTACGAGCTCACATAGGTTTGGGGTCCATTCGTGGTTCGCATTCCACTTCTAGAGTATATGGTTTGTGTTGCCCCTATCCCTATGTGCTCCCATTGCATTCTATTGTGACTATACACTGTTTGCACTGTTTTCTATTGCTATTACTGCATATTTTGGTATTGTGTACATATATCTTGTGTATATTTGCTATCCTCATACTGAGGGTACTCACTGAGATACTTTTGGCATATTGTCATAAAAATAAAGTACCTTTATTTTTAGTATATCTGTGTATTGTGTTTTCTTATGATATTGTGCATATGACACTAGTGGTACTGTAGGAGCTTCACTCGTCTCCTAGTTCAGCCTAAGCTGCTCTGCTAAGCTACCTTTTCTATCAGCCTAAGCTGCTAGACACCCCTCTACACTAATACGGGATAACTGGACCTGGTGCAAGGTGTAAGTACCCCTTGGTACCCACTACAAGCCAGGCCAGCCTCCTACATTGGTTGTGCAGCGGTGGGATAAGTACTTGTAACTACTTACCACTTTGTCATATTGTACTTTTCATAAGAGAAAAATATACAAAACAAGTTCAGTGTATGTACACCTAACCAAAAAGTTTTGCTTTTCTTCTCTTACTCTTTTTCTAAGTGCTGAAAAGTACCTCTAAAACTTTCAAAAAGTTCTTAAAAAGTTTTAAAAGTTTTTTCTGTTCTTTAAAAAGTTCTGAAACTTTTTCTTTCTTTTTCTGTCCCTTAAACTCTTGTCTATCATGTCTGGTACAGGCCAAACTCTTGATCTGGCCAGCATAGCTTATGACAACCTTAGCTGGAAGGAAGCAAGGAGTCTCTGCATAGATAGGGGTAGGGAAGAATCCCTCAAGACAACTGTTAGTCAATATGCTCATTGAACAAGATAAGACCTTAGTTGGCACTTCTGGTGAGAAATTAGCTGATGGTTCCCACTCTGATTCTGGGGCACCCCTAGGAAAAGGGTTAGAAGGAAAATTTCCCAACCTGCCCCTTAGCAGGCCACCTAGCATGGCTGGTACTAATGTGAGTTCCCATCACAGTAGGAGTGTTACTTCTGTAGGCCAGAATGTTAGAGTGCCATCTGTTAGGGACAGGTCTCTCTCTGTTCATTCACACCATTCTTCTGTGTCAAGGCATGCCCAACCCACCCTCCCTGAAGACAGAATGTTAAAAAGGGAACTCAATAGATTGAGAGTGTTAGAGTCCAGGCTGAAGCTTAAACAGCAACAGCTGGCTCTAGACAGGGAATCTTTAGACTTAGAAAAAGAAAGACAGAGGTTGGGGTTAGGACCCCATGGTGGCAGCAGCAGTATTCCAAATAGTCATCCTGCAAAAGAGCATGATTCAAGGAATCTGCATAAGATAGTTCCCCCTTTCAAGGAGGGGGATGACATTAACAAGTGGTTTGCTGCACTCGAGAGGGCCTGTGTTGTACAGGAGGTCCCTCAAAGACAGTGGGCTGCTATCCTATGGCTATCTTTCAGTGGAAAGGGTAGGGATAGGCTCCTTACTGTGAAGGAAAGTGATGCCAATAATTTTACAGTTCTTAAGAATGCACTCCTAGATGGTTATGGCTTAACCACTGAACAGTACAGGATGAAGTTCAGAGAAACCAAAAAGGAGTCTTCCCAAGACTGGGTAGACTTTGTTGACCATTCAGTGAAGGCCTTGGAGAGGTGGTTACATGGCAGTAAAGTTTCTGACTATGAAAGCCTGTATAACTTAATCCTGAGAGAGCATATTCTTAATAATTGTGTGTCTGATTTGTTGCACTAGTATCTAGTGGACTCAGATCTGACCTCTCCCCAAGAATTGGGAAAGAAAGCAGACAAATGGGTCAGAACAAGAGTGAACAGAAAAGTTCATACAGGGGGTGACAAGGATGGCAAGAAGAAAGATGGTGAGAAATCTCAAGATAAGCATGGGGATAAGGGTAAAACCAAAGATCCCACTTCAAATCTTAAACACTCTTCAGGGGGTGGGGATAAAACTAATTCTTCCTCTTCTTCTCAACCTGCACACATTAAAAAGCCTTGGTGCTTTGTGTGTAAAAACAGAGGCCATAGGCCAGGGGATAAGTCCTGTCCAGGTAAACCCCCTGAGCCTACCACCACTAATACATCAAGCTCTAGTGCCCCTAGCAGTAGTGGTACTAGTGGTGGGACTGCTGGCACCAGTCAAGCAAAGGGTGTAGTTGGGTTCACTTATGGGTCCATTATAGAAACTGGGGTAGTCAGTCCCAAGACAGTTTCTGTCACACCTAGTGGCATTGGCCTTGCCACACTGGCTGCTTGTCCCCTTACAATGGATAAGTACAGGCAGACAGTTTCAATAAATGGTGTTGAGGCCTTGGCCTACAGGGACACAGGTGCCAGTATCACTTTGGTGACTGAAAACCTAGTGCATCCTGAACAACACATCATTGGACAACAGTATAAGATTATTGATGTCCATAACTCCACTAAGTTTCTTCCCTTAGCTATAATTCAGTTTAGTTGGGGTGGAGTTACTGGCCCTAAGCAGGTGGTAGTGTCACCTAGCTTACCTGTAGATTGTCTCTTAGGTAATGACCTAGAGGCCTCAGGTTGGGCTGATGTAGAGTTTTATACCCATGCAGCCATGCTGGGTATCCCTGAGGAATTGTTCCCTCTCATTTCTACTGAAATGAAAAAGCAAAGGAGAGAAGGCCTGAAAACTCAGGATCCCTCTCCAACAACAGGTGAAAAGGGTATCACAGTATCCCCTAACCACCCTGCCATTCAGGATACCATTCCTGTGGTGGGAGAAACCTCTCCTGGGGTGGCACCTGTTCCAAGGGAATCATCAGCTGGCATAGCTGTACTCCCTGAGGTGGAAGTACCTCTCTGTGGGATAACTAACATTGGTGAGAAAAAGAGCACCATTTTAGTTAACATGGAGCATCCCTCCAACCCTCCCAGAGAAACTTTAGTGCATAAACCCTGCACTGCCTCACAACACTTAGGACAGCATCCCTGCCCTAATGTGGAGCTGATAGGACAGCATCCCTGCCCTGCTCCAAATCAAGAGAAACAGCATCCCTGTTCTCTCTTCCAGCCATATGGACAAAGTTTTTGCCCAGCTATGGCTTTACTGAGACAGCATCCCTGTCTGGCATTTTCATCACTACAAATAGGTTCAGTGGACAATTCCCACTGGTCTAAACTAAAACTTACTGATAGAAACTCTGAAAATATATCTTCACATTGTTGCTTAGCTAAAAAACTTCAAACAAGGTGGTTTACATCCCCACAGGGAAGTAACCATATAGTGGATGATAAAGGGAGTAACCAGTCTATTGCAGAGCTACTCTCTACTTATCACGACTTAGACAATAAAGTCTCAACTGGCCAAGGTTAGCCTTATTGTCCTTCGTTTGGGGGGGGGGGGGTTGTGTGAGAAAGTAGCCTCTTTCTAGCCTTGTTACCCCCACTTTTGGCCTGTTTGTCAGTGTATGTCAGGGTGTTTTCACTGTCTCACTGGGATCCTGCTAGCCAGGGCCCAGTGCTCATAGTGAAAACCCTATGTTTTCAGTATGTTTGTTATGTGTCACTGGGACCCTGCTAGTCAGGACCCCAGTGCTCATAAGTTTGTGACCTATAGGTATGTGTTCCCTGTGTAATGCCTAACTGTCTCACTGAGGCTCTGCTAACCAGAACCTCAGTGGTTATGCTCTCTCTGTACAAATTGTCACTAACAGGCTAGTGACCAATTTCACCAATTTACATTGGTATACTGGAACACCCTTATAATTCCCTAGTATATGGTACTGAGGTACCCAGGGTAGTGGGGTTCCAGGAGATCCCTATAGGCTGCAGCATTTCTTGTGCCACCCATAGGGAGCTCTGACAATTCTTACACAGGCCTGCCACTGCAGCCTGAGTGAAATAACGTCCACGTTATTTCACAGGCATTTACCACTGCACTTAAGTGACTTATAAGTCACCTATATGTCTAACCTTTACCTGGTAAAGGTTGGGTGCTAAGTTACTTAGTGTGTGGGCACCCTGGCACTAGCCAAGGTGCCCCCACATTGTTCAGGGCAAATTCCCCGGACTTTGTGAGTGCGGGGACACCATTACACGTGTGCACTACACATAGGTCACTACCTATGTGTAGCTTCACAATGGTAACTCCGAACATGGCCATGTAACATGTCTAAGATCATGGAATTGCCCCCCAATGCCATACTGGTATTGGGGAGACAATCCCATGATTCCCTGGGTCTCTAGCACAGACCCGGGTACTGCCAAACTGCGTTTTCAGGGGTTTCACTGCAGCTGCTGCCAACCCCTCAGACAGGTTTCTGCCCTCCTGGGGTCCAGCCAGGCTTGGCCCAGGAAGGCAGAACAAAGGACTTCCTCAGAGAGAGGGTGTTACACCCTCTCCCTTTTGAAAAAGGTGTTAAGGCAGGGGAGGAGTAGCCTCCCCCAGCCTCTGGAAATGCTTTCATGGGCACAGATGGTGCCCATTTCTGCATAAGCCAGTCTACACCGGTTCAGGGATCCCCCAGCCCTGCTCTGGCGCGAAACTGGACAAAGGGAAGGGGAGTGAGCACTCCCCTGACCTGCACCTCCCCTGGGAGGTGCCCAGAGCTCCTCCAGTGTGCTCCAGACCTCTGCCATCTTGGAATCAGAGGTGCTGCTGGCACACTGGACTGCTCTGAGTGGCCAGGGCCAGCAGGTGACATCAGAGACTCCTTATGATAGGCTCTTACCTGTGTTGCTAGTCTATAGTCTCACCTAGGTAGCCAAACCTCCTTTTCTGGCTATTTAGGGTCACTGCTTTGGGGAATTCTTTAGATAACGAATGCAAGAGCTCATCAGAGTTCCTCTGCATCTCTCTCTTCACCTTCTGCCAAGGAATCGACTGCTGACCGCGCTGGAAGCCTGCAAAACTGCAACAAAGTAGCAAAGATGACTACTGCGACCTTGTAACGCTGATCCTGCCGCCTTCTCGACTGTTTTCCTGGTGGTGCATGCTGTGGGGGTAGTCTGCCTCCTCTCTGCACTAGAAGCTCCGAAGAAATCTCCTGTGGGTCGACGGAATCTTCCCCCTGCAACCGCAGGCACCAAAGAACTGCATCACCGGTCCTCTGGGTCTCCTCTCAGCACGACGAGCGAGGTCCCTTGAACTCAGCAACTCTGTCCAAGTGACTCCCACAGTCCAGTGACTCTTCAGTCCAAGTTTGGTGGAGGTAAGTCCTTGCCTCCCCACGCTAGACTGCATTGCTGGGAACCGCGTGTTTTGCAGCTACTCCGGCTCCTGTGCACTCTTCGAGGATTTCCTTTGTGCACAGCCAAGCCTGGGTCCCCGGCACTCTAACCTGCATTGCACGACCTCCTGAGTTGTCCTCCGGCTTCGTGGGACCCTCTTGTGCAACTTCGGGTGAGCTCCGGTTCACTCCACTTCGTAGTGCCTGTTCCGGCACTTCTGCGGGAGCTGCTTGCTTCTGAATGGGCACTTTGGGGGTCATTCCAACCCTGGCGGTCGGTGTTAAAGCGGCGGCCAACCCGCCAACAGGCAGGCGGTCAAAAAAATGGAATTCTGACCCTGGCGGAAACCGCCAACACAGACCGCCACTTTAACACTCCGACCGCCACGGCGGGACAAACAAACAGCGCAGCGGTCACCGCCAACAAACAGGCGGGAGACAATGTACCGCCCAGCCTATCACAACTCACCAATCCGCCACCTTTTCCGGGGCGGGAGCCCCGCCGATAAAAACACGGCGGAAACAGACTACGAACGGGAAAACGCTCACCTCTACACACTCCACGAGGAATCTGGACAGCATGGAACCAGAACTACACATCCTACCAGCTATTGTCTACCTGCTCCTCTACCAGGAGCACGAACGCCGGCGCAGAAGACAACGGTGAGTACTGCACCTACGACACAGGGGAGGGGGGAGGAGAAAAGATTACGGGCACACACATACGCGACACACCCACCCTCACCCACAACTACCTACACATCAATGCAGACCAACAACTCAGAGTGACACCACCCAAACCCCCCGGAAGAATGCCAAGACAAAATAAAATGATCATGAAATTCAAATATATTGTAAGGCTAAGTAAAGAATTATTTCCAACATCTATAACTATATACACATATGTAAATTGTCCTGTCCAAATTGGGTTTCAGTCATTGTACTTGGGCCAATGGGCCTCAACACATGGGCAAAGCCCACACAGGAGACCCAATCCATTGGAGAGAACACTGCAGGGGCATCAGATAGAAAAACTACAGGCACCTCAGGGGGAAGGGAAGGGGAGGCACCTCAGCCACATGAGTCCACGACGCCAGATCCACGAAGGGTCTCCATGGCCACTGTTACATCCTGGGGAGTGCAAAGCCACAGTCTCTCAAGTCTCTACAGTGGGTGGCTTGCCCACTGTGCCATCCTGGGGAGTGCAAAGCCACAGTCTCACAAGTCTCTACAGTGGGTGGCTTGCCCACTGTTACATCCTGGGGAGTGCAAAGCCACAGTCTCACAAGTCTCTACAGTGGGTGGGTTGCCCACTGTGCAATCCTGGGGAGTGCAAAGCCACAGTCTCTCAAGTCTCTACAGTGGGTGGCTTGCCCACTGTACCATCCTGGGAAGTGCAAAGCCACAGTCTCTCAAGTGGATTACAGACTCCACTGGTACTGGAGGAGGCATGGTGCCCAGAGTGCAGCCCTGCTCGACACAGATCCGGGCCTGCCCCTTCTGCCAATGGGCCAGCGGTGCTTGACTTGAAGGGCCCAGCGGAGCGGTGCAGAGATGAAGGGCCCAGCGGAGCGGTGCTTGAGACGGCGGTGCCCAGCGGAGCGGTGCAGAGATGAAGGGCCCAGCGGAGCGGTGCAGAGATGAAGGGCCCAGCGGAGCGGTGCTTGAGACGGCGGTGCCCAGCGGAGCGGTGCTTGAGATGAAGGGCCCAGCGGAGCGGTGCTTGAGATGAAGGGCCCAGCGGAGCGGTGCTTGAGACGGCGGTGCCCAGCGGAGCGGTGCTTGAGACGGCGGTGCCCATCGAAGCGGTGCTTGAGATGAAGGGCCCAGCGGAGCGGTGCTTGAGATGAAGGGCCCAGCGGAGCGGTGCTTGAGATGAAGGGCCCAGTGGAGCGGTGCTTGAGATGAAGGGCCCAGCGGAGCGGTGCTTGAGACGGCGGTGCCCAGCGGAGCGGTGCTTGAGACGGCGGTGCCCAGCGAAGCGGTGCTTGAGATGAAGGGCCCAGCGGAGCGGTGCTTGAGATGAAGGGCCCAGCGGAACGGTGCTTGAGATGAAGGGGCCAGCGGAACGGTGCTTGAGATGAAGGGCCCAGCGAAGGGGGGCTTGAGATGAAGGGCCCAGCGGAGCGGTGCTTGAGATGAAGGGCCCAGCGGAGCGGTGCTTGAGATGAAGGGCCCAGCGGAGCGGTGCTTGAGATGAAGGGCCCAGCAGAGCGGTGCTTGAGATGAAGGGCCCAGCAGAGCGGTGCTTGAGACGGCGGTGCCCAGCGGAGCGATGCTTGAGACGGCTGTGCCCAGCGAAGCGGTGCTTGAGATGAAGGGCCCAGCGGAGCGGTGCTTGAGATGAAGGGCCCAGCGAAGCGGTGCTTGAGATGAAGTTGCCCTGTTCAGCGGTGCTTCTCTTGAAGGGCCCTGTTCAGCGGTTCTTGAGACGGCGGTGCCCTGTTCACCGGTGCTTGTCTTGAAGGGCCCTGTTCAGCGGTGCTTGTCTTGAAGGGCCCTGTTCAGCGGTGCTTGTCTTGAAGGGCCCTGTTCAGCGGTTCTTGAGATGGCGGTGCCCTGTTCAGCGGTGCTTGTCTTGAAGGGCCCTGTTCAGCGGTGCTTGTCTTGAAGGGCCCAGCGGAGCGGTGCTTGTCTGGAAGGGCCCTGTTCAGCGGTTCTTGAGACGGCGGTGCCCTGTTCAGCGGTGCTTGTTTTGAAGGGCCCTGTTCAGCGGTGCTTGTCTTGAAGGGCCCTGTTCAGCGGTTCTTGACATGTGTCTCCAGGGCACCATATCCGGCCAATATATGGAGTTCACTCGCCATCCGACTTCTCGCTTGCGGGGCCCTCCTGTGCTGGAGTCCCGGGCCCGTGGGTGTCCTCCTTCACACCCGGAATGGGGCTGGTGGGGCCCTCCTGGGCAGCTCGCCTGCTGCCGGACTTGTCGGCCGTGCTGCCCTTGCCATCCTTCCATGATTCTCTGTGGCCCTTGCCTCCCTTTGTAGATGTGCCAGGTGGCACCCCACTTCCTGACGGTGCCAGGGTAGTACCTTTGGAGGCTGCCGTCTCTGGCCTCTCGCGCCGGGCCTTACCTTTCTTGTTTTTTTTCCCAGGGGGTGGGCTGGCTGTCCCTTTACTGCTGGCCGATCTAGCTGCCCTTGAAGATGGTGGACTCCAATATCCTTGTACTATGGTCCTTGTAGGTCCAGGGGTTGTGGTGGCTGAGGTGCTGATTGGACTCTTACGAGATGGAGGGGGTGGGTCAGGTGATGGAAAGAGGTTAATTTTGGACAGGAAAAACTTTTTAGGAGCAGTGGGAAGGGTAGGTGCAGTGGGTATGGGAGTGGAGGAAGAGGATGTGGTTGTAGGAGAGTCAAGTGTGGTGTCTTTGGGTGCAGGTGCTTGTGACGGAGGCTGTCGTGAGGTGGATGGCTGTTGGGTGGGTGGCTGCCTGCGTTTGTGTGGTTTGGAAGAGGGGGTGACAGACACACTGGGAGAGGACACAGGGGACGTGTAAATGGCAGTGGGGGTGGTGACAGCACGTGTGCGGAGTGTTCTGGTGGGTGTGCTGGTGATGGACGTAGTGGCTGATGATGTTGTGCATGCAAGTGTGAGTGGAGACGTCACAGGGAGGGAGGAGGGAGACGAGGAGGAGGGGGACACAGAGGAGGCAGTGGCTGTTGGTATGTCTGCATGTGGCTGTTGCTTGTGTGAATGCTTGTGTGATGTGTGGTGCTTATGTCTGGATGAGCTGCCCTTGGGTGTTGAGGTGTGTGCAGGCTGGTCTGTAGGTGTGTCTGGGATAGGCAGAGGAACAGGGGAGTGGGACTGGGTGGAGGAAGTTGGAGGAGGGAGGCAGGAGACAGGGACAATGGCTGCCATCAGTGCTGAGGCCAGAGCGTTGAACGATCGCTGATGGGCAGCCTGACCCGAATGAATGCCCTCCAGGTATGCATTGCTCCGGTGCACCTCCCTTTCTACCCCCTGGATGGCATTCAAAAGGGTAGACTGCCCAACAATGAGCGTCCTGAGGAGGTCAATGACCTCCTCACTGAGGGCAGCAGGGGTAACTGGGGCAGGGCCTGAGGTGCCTGTGGCGAAGGAGATGCCCGCCTTCGTGTGCGAGCGGGCACGGGGCAAACGCTGAGGGGCTGCTAGGAGGGCGGAGCTGGTGCGCTGGGTGGCGGCTGTACCTGTTGTTGCGGTGGGCACGGATGTTGCCGCCACCACAAGGGAGCTCCCTTCCGAGGACGTGTCTGTGTCGCTGATGTCTCCACGTGTCCCCCCTCGCCCTCCGTCTCACTGGTGAACTCCGAGACGGTTGCATGGCCCTCCAGGGCCATGTGAGATGCAGCTCCCTCGTGCTCCGATGCCACTTCTCCTCCGCCTGATGATGCTAATGCACACATGAACAGGAAGAGCAGCAAAAAAGGGGGGGTGGAAATAAAGACATGTTGAGTGCATGCATTGGCAACACAGTTGGCGGAGAGGACAGACACAGAAGCCCCCTGCACTACGCCGCGCACTTGGGGTACACTACTCAATCATTGGGACTTGGCCTACAAGCCTATGGACGACAACTGCACACATAGGTGACACAGGGCCATGGATAGCTGTACTTGGCACCCTACAGAGGTGGGGGGCGGGGGCACAGGGCCATGCCTTATGGAGGGGCCTAGCCTACAGAAATCGCCCTGGCCTAGGGATACCCACAACCCTCCTCCCCCACCCAGACACCTCCACTGCGCGCTAAGATAGCAGAATGTGCTGGTACTCACCCCCTTGTGTCTGCTGTGATGTCCTCACGCGCCCATCCAAATCTGGGTAGGCCACCGCCAGGATCCGTGACATCAGGGGGGTCAATTGACGAGTGGCACCCCTCCTACGTTGGGAGGCCATCCCCAGCAGAGCCTCCGCGGTCTTCCTGCTCCCGCGGCGGATGTCCTCCCACCTCTTGCGGCAGTGGGTGCCCCGTCTGTTGTGGACCCCCAGGGTCCGGACGTCCTTGGCGATGGCACGCCAAATGTCGATTTTCTGATGGGCGCTGACCTATGTGACATGTACAGGGGAAGAAAATAAAATATCATCACCTTCTGCATGCTTGATGTGAGTGGCCCCCCATCCCCACCCTTGCCATGTGGCACATGCTCTCATCCGTCGTTTGATGCATGCCTCAATCGCTCCCCTCCCCACCATCTTTCATCCACCCGACTCAACACAGGCATTGCCCCCAAAACATGCTCCCAGTGTACTTACCTGTTGGTCTGGAGGACCGTAGAGTAGCGCATACTGGGGGAGGACCCCATCCACGAGTTTCTCCAATTCTTCAGAAGTGAAGGCAGGGGCCCTTTCCCCAGTCGCAGCAGCCATTGTATCTTCCAGACCGAGGTCACAGCAGCACTTGCAGTATAGGTTCTCTCCTGTGGATGATCAGGTCTCGAGTGATTAAGCAGATAGAAAATGGCGGTCACGTCCGCGGCTGTGCGTACCGCAACCGCCGGCGGACTTCGTCATTGGCTCCTGAAACCCATAGGGTTCAATGTTAACCAATGCGGCTTTGCGCCGCGGTCTTCGACCGCCTACCGCCACGGTGTGCCACGCCAGTGCATTGACCTCACATCCCATTGTCGCACTTCACAGGTCAGGCAGCCGCCATTTCAAGGTCCCACATGGCTTAATTTCTACTGCGTCACACATGCCTAGGCCTTGCATCGACACTCATACAAGCCATTCAATGCATAGAGAATCGTGTACTGTGCAAGCTGTGGGAACGTACCTGTGGGTTGATTGACTCTGTGCTCGCTGTTGTCCTTCCTAGGCACCGTCCGCTGGGACTTGCGAGGAGATGGAGGAATGTTCCCATGTACAGACCGCTGGTGGACCTGTCGACAATGGAGGAACGACATGTCATTCTGACATACAGGCTTGACCGAGCCACTATACAGGAACTGTGTGCCCAGCTGTAGCCAGACCTGATGTCACCCATCGGGATCCCCCCTCTAGTGCAGGTGCTGTCAGTACTCCATTTTTTGGCAAGTGGGTCATTTCAAACAACAATGGCCATTTCATCAGGGATGTCTCAGCCTATGTTTTCAAAGGTGTTGTCCAGAGTGTTGTCTGCCCTGCTCAAACACATGCGGAGATACATCATTTTCCCTGAGGTGGGGAATTTGCCTACAGTGAAGGGTGATTTCTATGCCCTTGGACATATTCCCAACATCATTGGTGCCATTGATGGGGCACATGTGGCTTTGGTACCCCCCAGAGAAAGTGAACAGGTGTACAGGAACAGAAAAAGTTATCATTCCATGAATGTCCAGGTGGTCTGTTTGGCTGACCAGTACATCTCCCATGTAAATGCCAAGTTCCCTGGGTCAGTGCATGACGCGTACATCATGCGAAATAGCAGCATCCCTTATGTGATGGAACAACTACAGAGACACCGTGTGTGGCTAATTGGTGACTCAGGTTACCCCAACCTGTTGTGGTTACTGACCCCAGTGAGGAATCCCAGGACAAGGGCAGAGGAACGGTACAATGAGGCACATGGGTGTACTAGGAGGGTGATCGAGCGGACCTTCGGCCTCCTGAAGGCCAGGTTTAGGTGCCTGCATATGACAGGTGGATCCCTAATGTACTCACCAAAGAAGGAGTGCCAGATCATCGTGGCCTGCTGTATGCTACACAACCTGGCTTTGCAACGCCAGGTGCCTTTTCTGCAGGAGGATGGTCCAGATGGTGGTGTTATAGCAGCTGTGGAGCCTGCGGAGAGTGAAGAGGAGGAAGACGAAGAGGACGACACAGACAACAGGGACACAGTGATACAGCAGTATTTTCAATAACACACAGGTAAGAATCAACACCGGCATTTTACATTTACTTACAGTCTCCTGCCTCTCTACTGTCTGTCCTTTTCACCCAGTGTATGCTAACAGAGTTGTGACTTTCCCTTCCAATTTCAGAGATGTGGGCCCCACTGCGTGACCTCTGCTTTGTTTGCCCATGGACTACAGCTGTGTGACAGTGGTATGTTGTCACCACAATGTAACTGGTCATTTTGGCACGTTTATGTCTAATACATATTTTCAAAAATACAGGCAGACTCCAGATTATTTGTGTGCAATAAGTGTGTTTATTAAAGTGCTCAATTTTGGGACATGGTTGAAAATCGTGATGGGTGATGGTGGAGGAATGTCCATGGCAAAGTCCAGATTCTCAGTCTCACAGGTGCATTGTCCATATGCCTGTGGAAGGTGGAGCAGGGGCAGTTTAAGGTTGGACAGGGTGACAATGTGGGACAGTGGGATGACATCAGGGGGTATCCTTTCCTGGCGGGGGTCTTGGCATCCTACTCTGTCTTCTTCCTAGATCTCAGGCCCCGCTTGCGGGGTGGTTCTTCTTCTGCAGGAGGTGGAGTTCTGGTGGCCGGTTGTTCTTGTGTCGGGCCTCCTGTCCACTAGCGCCGGCGGAGGTGGTAGCCTGTTCCTGGTCCATGCTAGTGACAGGGGCCCTTTGTGGTGCCACATGGTCCCGCAATGTGGTGACAATCTGGTTGAGAGCCACAACGATGGTGCCCATTGCGGAACTAATGTTTCTCAGTTCTTCCCTGAACCCCATAAACTGTTCCTCCTGCAGTACCTGGATCTCCTGGAACCTGGCCAGGACCGTTGCCATCGTCTCCTGGGAGTGGTGGTATGCTCCCATGATGGAGGTGAGGGCCTTGTGGAGAGTGGGTTCCCTGGGCCTGTCCCCCCCTGTCGCACAGCAGCCCTCCCAGTTCCCCTGTTTCCCTGGGCCTCTGTCCCCTGGACCGTGTGCCCACTACCATTGCCCCCAGGTCCCTGTTGTTGTTGGGGTGGTGGGTTAACCTGGGTGCCCTGTAGTGGTGGACACACCGCTGATTGACGTGTCCTGGAGACAGAGGCATGGGCCCGCTGGGTGGGTGCTGTGCTGGTGTTCCCAGAGGGGGGTAGGTCTGCTGTGGCCTGTGGCTGTCTGAGGTGAACCGACTGTCCCGAGGTCCCCGATGGGCCGGGCTGGTCATCTGGGTTTAGGGAGACAGAGCTGCTGTCATCACTGGGGGCCTCTTCTGGGGGTGGGATGGACATTTCTGGACCCTCCTGGGCGGTGTGGTGGCGTTCAGGTCCTGCAGGGGTATAAGAGTATGGTTATTGCTTCTGTGTGTGCCATAGCGTGCAATGGGTGGGTGCCCGTGTACCCCAGTGCTGGCATTCCTTTGTGGGGGCTGTTGTGACGGCGGTTTGTGGGAGAGATGGATATGTGCAGTGGGCATGCTTTGGTGATGGGTGTCGATGGTTTGTGGTGGCATGCAGGGTTTGGTGTTGGGATGGGTGGGTTGTGATGGTGAGACATTAGCAGGGAGGATGTGTGATGGGGTGGGGGGGAGGGTGGGGGTATGAGTTGGCATGCTGGTTGGTGGGGGGGATGAAGTAGTTGAGATTAGACTTACCAGAGTCCATTCCTCCAGATACTCCTGCGAGGCCCTCAGGATGCAGGATGTTCAAGACCTGTTCCTCCCATGTTGTAAATTCTGGGGGTTGAGGTGGGGGTCCCCCGCCAGTCTTCTGCACCGCGGTGTTGTGCCTGGATACCATGGAACACAGCTTCCCCCGTAGGTCGTTCCACCGCTTCCTGATGTCGTCCCGATTTCGTGGATGCTGTCCCACAGAGTTGACCCTGTCCACTATTCTTTGCCATAGCTCCATCTTCATGGCAATGGTGGTGTGCTGCACCTGTGCCCCGAAGAGCTGGGGCTCTACCTGAACTATTTCCTCCACCATGACCCTGAGTTCTGCGTCTGAGAACCTGGGGTGTCTTGGGGGTGCCATGGGGTGGTGTGGATGAGGTGTGGGGTGGTGTTTGCGGTGATGAGTGTGGTGAGTGTAGTGGTGTGTGGTGTTTTGTGCGTGGTTGTTGTGTGGGTGATGGTGTAGTGTGCCTCTGTGTGATGGTGTTCTCTATTCTGTGCTGTCTCTCTCTGGGCTTCGTCTCTGATTTGTGGTCGTAGGGGTTTGTGGGTGATGTGGGTGTGTGTTTTATAGTTAATAGGGTGTGTGGGAGTGTTGTGTGTATGTGTCTCAGGTGTGTGTATTTCAAATTGTCCAATGTGGCTGTGTTTTGGAGCTGTATGTGTATTTTGAGCGCGGCGGTGTGTACCGCCAATGGAATACCGCGGTTGAAAGACCGCCGCGTGGATTCGTGGGTCGTAATGGCATGGGCGTATTTCTGTGGGCGTGACGGTGGAGGTTTGGTCTTCGCCAGTTTAACGCTGGCCGTTGGTGTGGTGGACTTTTGTGGATGTTGGGTTTTTGGCGGTTTGCCTCTTGAGGGTCAGAATGACCGTGGCGGTTTACCGCAGCGGTGTTGTGGCGGCCTTCTGACCGGCGGTAAGCGCCTTTTACCGCCGAGGTCAGAATGACCCCCTTTGTCTTGCTGGATGCCCCCTCTGTCTCCTCACGCAATTGGCGACATCCTGGTCCCTCCTGGGCCACAGCAGCATCCAAAAACCCTAACCGCGATCCTTGCAGCTAGCAAGGCTTGTTTGTGGTCTTTCTGCACGGAAACACTTCTGCACGACTCTTCACGATGTGGGACATCCATCCTCCAAAGGGGAAGTTTCTAGCCCTTGTCGTTCTTGCAGAATCTTCAGCTTCTACCATCCGGTGGCAGCTTCTTTGCACCCACAGCTGGCATTTCCTGGGCATCTGCCCACTCCCGACTTGATCGTGACTCTTGGACTTGGTCCCCTTGTTCCACAGGTACTCTCGTCAGGAAATCCATCGTTGTTGCATTGCTGGTGTTGTTGTTTCTTGCAGGATTCCCCTATCACGACTTCTGTGCTCTCTGTGGAACCTGGGTGCACTTTGCACCCACTTTTCAGGGTCTTGGGTGGGCTAATTTTCTAACCCTCACTGTTTTCTTACAGTCCCAGCGACCCTCTATGAGCTCACATAGGTTTGGGGTCCATTCGTGGTTCGCATTCCACTTCTGGAGTATATGGTTTGTGTTGCCCCTATCCCTATGTGCTCCCATTGCATTCTATTGTAACTATACATTGTTTGCACTGTTTTCTATTGCTATTACTGCATATTTTGGTATTGTGTACATATATCTTGTGTATATTTGCTATCCTCATACTGAGGGTACTCACTGAGATACTTTTGGCATATTGTCATAAAAATAAAGTACCTTTATTTTTAGTATATCTGTGTATTGTGTTTTCTTATGATATTGTGCATATGACACCAGTGGTATAGTAGGAGCTTTACACACCTCCTAGTTCAGCCTAAGCTGCTCTGCTAAGCTACCTTTTCTATCAGCCTAAGCTGCTAGACACCCCTCTACACTAATAAGGGATACCTGGACCTGGTGCAAGGTGTAAGTACCCCTTGGTACCCACTACAAGCCAGGCCAGCCTCCCACAATGGGTGGCAAAAGAAATGCTGCAGCCCATAGGGATCTCCTGGAACCCCAATACCCTGGGTACCTCAGTACCATATACTAGGGAATTATATGGGTGTACCAGTATGCCAATGTGAATTGGTAAATTTAGTCACTAGCCTGTTAGTGACAAATTTTAAAGTAAGGAGAGAGCATAACCACTGAGGTTCTGGTTAGCAGAGCCTCAGTGAGACAGTTAGGCATCACACAGGGAACACATATAGGCCACAAACTCATGAGCACTGGGGTCCTGGCTAGCAGGGTCCCAGTGACACATAACAAACATACTGACAACATAGGGCCCTCACTATGAGCACTGGGCCCTGGCTAGCAGGATCCCAGTGACACAGTGAAAACACCCTGACATATACTCACAAACAGGCCAAAAGTGGGAGTAACAAGGCTAGAAAGAGGCTACTTTCTCACACCTACCACCCCCAAAGAGCACAATAGTCATGATAGGGGGGTTCTGCAAGAACCACAAATACCAGCAGTGCACTGACAATGGATTTCCAGACTTGAGGACCTGCAAGGCAAGGGGACCAAGTCCCATAGTCGCAACAGTGTCCAGGGGGGGCAGGAGCCCATGAAACCCCGGATGAAGGTGCAAGTAAGCTGCCTCCTGATGGAAGAAGTTTGGAGTTCTGCAAGAAAGAAGAGGACTAGGAACTTCTCATTTGGAAGACAGATGTCCAACGTTGTGATGAAGCTTGCAGATGTGTTCCCACGCAGAAATACTGCAAAGAAGCCTTGTTAGCAGCAAGGGTTGTGGTAGAGGTTTTTGGGTGCTGCTGAGGACCAGGAAGAACCAGGATGTCGCCTTTTGGAGGAGGAGACAGAGGGGGTGCTCAGCAACTCAGAGAGCCCTCACAGAAGCAGGCAGCACCAGCAGAAGAACCACATAAGGCACTTAGAAGAAGAGTGAACTGGAGTCCACGCGAAGTTACAAAAGAGGGTCCCACGATGTCGGAGGCCATTGGATGCATGCATTGCAGGACGGAGGGCTGGGACCCAGGCTAGGCTGTGCATGAAGGAAATCCTGGAAGAGTTCACAGAAGCCGGAGCAGCTGCAAATCACGCAGTACACAGCTTTGCAGTCTGGCGTGGGAAGGCAAGGACTTACCTCCACCATCGACTGTGGGAGTCACTTGGACAGAGTTGCTGTGTTCCAGGGACCACGCTCGTCAGGCTGAGAGGGGACCAAGAGGACCAGTGATGTAGTCTTTTGGTGCCTGCGCTAGCAGGGGGAAGATTCCGTCGACCCACTGGAGATTTCTTCAGAGCTTCTGGTGCAGGGTGAAGGCAGGCTACCACCAGAGCATGCACCACCAGGAAACAGTTGAGAAAGCTGGCAGGATTAGGCGCTACAATGTTGCTGGTAGTCGTCTTGCTACTTGTTTTGCAGGCGTCCTGGAGCAGTCAGCGGTCGATCCTTGGTAGAAGGTGAAGAGGGAGATGCAGAGGGACTCTGGTGAGCTCTTTTTTTTTTTTTTTTTAAATATGTTTATTGGTTTTATTTTTCAAAATATGATACAAATTGTTCAATTTGCAACCACAGGATAAACCAATACAGTAGCTAATATCTAAGTCATGTAACAATCACACACCCCTCCAATATGCACTTCACGGAACACTTCTAATCTTACAGTATCATTTCTGGCTTCACCCTCCATGGGTTTATCCTTCATTGTTTATTTTATATAGGCATTCGCTCGTGACCTGTGTGGACCTTGCTTTGCATGCATGGGTTCCCTAGATGCCTGAGGGGGGCATCAACTGGATTAGTGTATGCGGGTGGCTCCCCTGGTTTTCTGCTCCTCACGTATCGCTAGACCTGTGGTGACATAGATTTAGTGGGCGATTATTACTAGAGAGATGGGAGGAGATGATGTGTGTACACTGTGGTGCCTGGGTGTCCTATGAATTTTGTTTCCGTGATGGGGGATGCAGGGGAATTTATGCTGTGGTTGTCGCGATTACGCGTACCCCGATTCAAGGAGGCTTCTCATCGTTTTTGGCCTCCAATTTTGTTACCATATCCTCCCAGGTAGAGCATCCTGTGTGTTGTCGCCCTTCGCGCACCATTCTTTTTAGTACCTGATATTCAGGGCGAGCCCAGCGTATTATTAGAGAGTGCCAGGATTTCAGATCGGGAGCCTTAGGGGCTTTCCAATGCATTGCTATTAACCTTTTGTACATTAAAAAGGCCAGGTCTATAAATTTGTGTAAATGTCTTTGTTTTTTTGGTCTCTTCCTAAGTCCCAGCAGGCAGGACCCGGGGTCTGCTACCAGTGCAAGTCCCGTTAGCCCAGATACCTCCTCTACCACCTCCGCCCAGGCCGTTTGTATATTCGGGCAATCCCATACCATGTGGTAGAAGGGTGCTGACGGTATTCTGCATCTGGGGCATATTAATACTGCATCAGGGAACATGCGCTTTATTCTGGCTGGGGAAAGATATGTTTGATGCGTGTAATTGAATTGGGTATATCTAAATCTGGGGTTCCTTGACACACCTCTGATGTGAGACAGGGCCTTGGGCCAGTCTTCCAGTGGGATCGGAGTGGGGAGTACTGCATTCCATCTACCCCATGCTTTCCCTGTCTGTGTATCAGGGGTCTTGTTGAGGATTCTATATAGATTGGATATTATTTTTGTTTGATCACTATATTGTAGAAGCTGGTGGAGCACAGGGGAGATCTCTGGTTCCAAGGTGCCCATTCCCCATATTTTTCTGATTTCGTGACATACGGCATGATATGTCAGGAACTGTCCCGGATTTATCTCTGTGAGGGCCTGGATAGCCTCAAACGTCATTAATTTACCGTCTTCATAGCAATCCCCTACTGTCAGTATTCCTGCTTCATTCCACAGCTTTACAGCTTGCATTCTAGCTGCATTTCCCGCCAATAGATAATTTAGCGGTACGTGTGGAGAGTATGGGAGCTTATCCGCTCTTTTTTGCACATATCTGGCCCAGCACGCATACGCGGCTGCAAGCAAAAGGTTGACCAGTGCCACTTTGGGGGGCTTTGACGACAGCCAATTTAAAAGGGGGGTCCTGTTCCGCCGAGGCTCTAGGCTCGTAGGTTCCGCTTGCTCTGGGCTGTGGATCCAATATTGGACCCATTGAAGTTGTGCGGCTGCGTAGTATTTTTCAAAATTCGGAGTTCCTAGGCCACCGTTATCCAACGGGAGTTGTAATGTGGATAGCGCCACTCGCGCTCTGCCACCTCCCCAAATGAGCTGCAGTAGTGCTGTGTTTAAATTGCTAAAGAAGCTTTTGGGAATGATTATCGGCAGGGCCGCAAAGTAATATAGAAGCCTAGGTAGAAGCAACATACTAGCAATCGCCACCTTGCCGGGTGGCGAGAGAGGGAGCTTGTTCCAGAATTGTAGGGAGCCTTTTATAGAAGTTAGCGCCTTCCCCAGGTTCCCATCTCTTAAGTCTTCCGTGGAATGATATATGTTTATCCCAAGGTATTTAAATGTTGTAGGGCACCACTTAAGGTGTCCTACCTCTGGGGGATCATGGTTGTTGGGAGCCCTTTTTACCAGGGGAAACACACACGACTTCTCCCAGTTTACCACAAGGCCAGACAGGCCTCCGAATTCAGCCAATAAAGATATTACAGGTGGGATAGCTGCACAACCGTTCCTGATATATATCAAAGCATCATCTGCATATAGTGAAATCGTGTGGTGTAACCCATTCCTAATAATTCCCCATTCGTGCTCCATTAGGCGAACTTTTGCCGCTAACGGTTCCATTGCTATGGCAAACAGTAGCGGGGATAAGGGACATCCCTGCTGTGTCCCCCTGGAAATCAAGAAACTATCAGAAATCACCCCGCCTGACTTCACCCTCGCGCTCGGGTTAGTATACAATGTCCGGACCCAGCGGATGTAATTAGTGCCTATTCCAATACGGGCCATCGTGGCCAACAGGAAGTCCCATTCGAGCGTGTCAAAGGCCTTTTCTATGTCTAATGAGAGCACCATTTCCTCCTGTGCATTCTTGGGAGTATCTCCTATTATGCTCAGCAATCTACGAATATTTAGGAAGGTGTTACGCTTTGGGATGAAGCCACTTTGATCTGCATGAATCAATAAGTGCATGAGGGGGGCTAACCTATTGGCCAATATTTTGCCTAATATTTTGCAGTCTGTATTTAACAGCGATAGTGGTCTATAAGATTTCACATCCGTGAGGTCTCGACCCTGTTTAGGGAGTACCACTATCATAGCTTCCCTTTGAGATACGGGTAAGCTTTCTTTAGTCCACGCCTCTTGGAACACTCCTAGCAGATGGGATTTCAGGCTGGGTAAATAGGCTTTATAATACTCCGAAGGGAGGCCATCTGCGCCAGGCACTTTGTTCCTGGGCAGCTGTGCAAGGGCTAATTCTATCTCTGCTGTTGTTATGGGGGTTTCAATTCCATCTCTATCTGTTTGTGGTAGTTGGGGTAGGAAGGAGTCCGCCAGAAAGGCCTCTAGTTGTGTAGCTGTGCACGAAGTACGTTTAGTGTATAAGTTAGAGTAGTAATTCCTAAACGTCTCGTTTATTTCTACTTGTGTAGTAGCCATCTCATGCGCGCCCACCCGGATGGCCCCTATCGGAGCCTGCTGTCTATCCTCGCGGAGTAGCCACGCTAGCATTCTGCTTGATCTATCTCCTTCCGTTTGCAACCTGGTTAAGTAATAGTTATAGTCTTGGCAGCGGAGCCTGCTATCTGCCTCATTGTATTTTAAGCGCTTTTCTTTAAGGACAGTGCTGGTAATTTCCCCCCGTGCTACCGCTTTTTCCGCAATCCTTAGCTCCTTCTCAAGTTTGCTAATTTCCGTCTGTAAGGAGCGTCTCACTCCCCACGTAGTGGACATGCATACTCCGCGGGCCACTACCTTGTGGGCATCCCATTCTATTGCCCGGGTTGTTGCAGACATAGCGTTTATTTCCCAATATTGGCCTATAGATTTCCCCAATGTTGCAGCGAATGCTTGATCTTGTAGAGCCTTCGCCTGGAATCTCCAAGTGGGAATTACCTGACGTGCCCTGCCCCAGTTCAGTGTTACCCGCAGAGGCGCATGGTCCGAAACTGTCTTTGCCAAGTATTCGGATTCAGTGATCAGCGCCCCTATTTCACGGGTGCCCCATACTATGTCTATTCTAGTGTGGGTGTTGTGTGGGACCGAATAAAATTAATATTCTTTTTGCTCTGGATGGCCTAACCGCCATACATCATATAGGCCCATAACATTTGCCCATTCTTGCAGGGGGCTTGCAATCTTCCTATTAGTTGATGCGCTCTGGTGGGCGCTGGTTCTGTCTAATGCTGCTACTGGAGTGCTGTTAAAATCACCTCCCCAGATGGCTAGGGGCATGGGATGGGACAGCAACGTTGGGGTGAGAGTGGTAAGAAAGCCTGTGATGCCACTGTTGGGGGCGTATACCCCGATCACAGCCATTTGTCTACCATCTAATCTGCCCTCCATTACTACGTACCTCCCGCCCTGGTCTATCTTGTGTGTTGACATGTGGAATGGAATTCCCGCTGCTATCCAGATCAACACCCCTCTCGCAAAGGTCGAATATGTTGTGCCTATCAACTGGCCCCCCCACTTCGCGCGCAGGTCTCGTAAATCCCCCTCTAGCATATGTGTCTCTTGCAAAATAGCGATATGCACTCCTAGTCTTTTAAGTCAAGCATGCACTCTAGCCCGTTTGCTCGGCATCCCAAGGCCCCTGACATTCCATGTTAATATAATATACTGGTTTCCCATGTTGTTTCTAGAAGACATCTTGTAGGGTGCAGGAGGTATGTTGCTGTATTGTGGGTCTGGGTTTTAATATTGGCCCACCTGGTCTCTGCCTTTCTGCTGCTTATATTTAGATATAGCGGGTGCAGGTCCATCTTTTGTGCATTAAGTTATTCCGATCGCTGCATTTCTACTAAACTACTAATCCCCACCCCCCTAATTAAACCCCATATACTACTTACAACTACAGTGAAACTACAAAACTTAAAAATGTGTAACATAACTCTTATCCAGTTGGATTTGCATAGTGGGATTCTCATATCTTACAGATGTGGCTCTTGTAAGGGGCTCACATTGTGCCGCAGGCTAAGTCTGCCAATATCTTCAGGCGCCCCCCCTTGGCATAATTCCGTTCCCTCTGACCCCACCCACCCGCCACATGCCACCTACTTGTGCCCCAAATCACTTAGCTTAGTATTTATATCAAAGATGTATATTGTTGGAAGCACTTTATCCCCACATCTCAGCAGTGTTGTGGAGTCTCTGTAAGTTTTCCAGTTGCAAGCGCCGTCCCTAGTGATCTCTCTGGACCTGAGCAAATAGTTTATAGTTCATCGGCAGATCTCGGGGTGACCTTCGGCCCACCTAGTTCTCCTGTTACCGTGGATGCGGAGCTGGCTGTGTCTGAGTCCGGTTCCAGCTCCTCAAGTCCGCTGGGAGTTATACTGCGGCTTTGCATGTGCAGCGGCGTCTCTTTAAGCACTTTTGCTCTTTCCTCTGCTGCTTGCCAGTCATTGGGCTGGCCTCTGGTGCGCCGTTTGGATCGCTTCCCTGCAGTGGGTCTCCGCCGTTTCTCGTCCTCTTCTGCATCTTCCCGGGGGTATGCAAGGCCCTTGGCGTGGAGCCATGTCCAGGCATCCTCGGGGCTGGTGAATATATGGGTACGGTCCTCCATCACTACCCTTAACTTGGCTGGGAAGAGCAGGGCATATTTTATGTTCTGTTCTCATAAGCGTTGCTTGATTTTAACAAAAGAATTACGCTGATTCTGCACCTCTTGCGTGAAGTCTGGGTAAGCGTTGATGTTCGAGTCTTCATACTTGAACAGGCCCTTATTGCGGAATTGTTGCAATATTGCGTCTCGGTCTCTATAATTCAAGAACCTGGCAATCAATGGTCTGGGGGACTGGCCGGGGGCTGGAGGCCTGCCCGGGACTCTGTAAGCCCTTTCAACTGAGAAAAACTTGGATGGAGCCCCATTTAACACCTCCTTAATTAGCCACTGCTCTAGGGAAATTTCTGATTCCGGTTGACGCATACTTTCCAGAAAGCCCAGAAATCTCACGTTATTTAGGCGCGCCCTGCTCTCCATTTCCTCCGATCTTCTCCAGAGTATCTTCAGCTTTTCATCCATGCGCTGAATTTGTTTTTGCTTCCCTTGCGCTATTGGAGTTAGTTCCGCTATTTCAGCTTCAGTTGTTTTTACTTTTTCGGCTAGGCTTCGATGATCCACTCGTAGGAGATTCAAGTCTTGCACGACTGCATCAATTCTGCCCTCCAGGGATGACTTAGTGTCCAGTATTGCCTGCAATACTTTCTCGAACTGAGCAGAATGCGCTAGAAGTGTGCTTTCCAGAGATTGTAGGGATGGGCCAAATTGTTGATCTGTAGGCGTTATCGCTTGGGTAGTTCGATCTGGGTTCTTGGTTGACTTGGCTCTACCGGCCATTTTGGCTGTTGTGAGATTGCCTCCCAATCTGCAGAGACTACTCACTGGTGGACTTGCGATTAGGCAGCAAAGCAAAGGAACATTTAGTCCTAGTTTGACTTATTATGGCCTGTGTGTTCAGCGACAAATACTGCAGTCATTGATGAATTCAATGTTCCAACTATAGGTTCTTGTGGGGCTGTCCACCGGGCCCACTGGAATGTGCAGAGGATGCAATCGTTAGGGGAGAACACTCGTTTCTTCTTGTGTGGCGGAAGGGCTTGGTGCCAGAGGTTTCCCTCAGATAGAGGGGAGAAGTGCTGGACGGTCGGGAGAGGCGCCGGGACGTGGGAGAAATCACGGGTTGGGGCAATCGCAAGACGCTGCGAATAAGCCTTGCACAGCTAGGAACATTTGCGGCAGGAACCCATCGCTAGGGAGTCCAGGGCAGGCCACACATCCACAGTCTAGCCCAGCCAACCTTTCTGCGTTTGTTGAATAATCTGTGCTCCCAGGAGCACGCAATCCACATCCATCTTGCCCTCTTGCGAAGATGGAGAGGTGGGGTGAAGGGGGGGGTGCTTGCCATTCCAAAGGTTTACCTCCTCCGTTTAATTTTGGTGATCCCCTCCTCGCAGGTGCCCTCCTCACCTTATTCTTTAATTTTCTTTTTTTTTTAAATTAAAATATTTCTGCGCCTGGAACCCCCGCAGCCTGCTGGGCCACCGCCGCTTCGCGTCTACTTTACCGGGTCTCTTCTCCTACCCTCTGCTGCTTTCACCCGTGCCAGCCGCCGAGATCTAAAATGGCGCCCCTGCTCCTCAAGCCGGTGTCCCGGGGCCCCTAGCAGGATAAGCTGCACGGTCCGCTTTTGGACGCGTCTCTTCTGCTCTCCCAGTCACGGGCAGGCGGGGAGGCAGGAGGCGGCCGCGCCCGGCGAGAGCGCGACCGGGGCTGCAGCCGCAGCTCCTCCCGTTCTGCG
The DNA here is from genome assembly GCF_031143425.1 of Pleurodeles waltl. Lineage (NCBI taxonomy): Eukaryota > Metazoa > Chordata > Amphibia > Caudata > Salamandridae > Pleurodeles > Pleurodeles waltl. Next base: position 1,210,146,671 of record NC_090440.1, read on the forward strand.
CTGCACCCGACGCTGACCGACGAGTCCCAATCCCGCCTCACCCGCGGTCCGAGGAGCACTCGCAGCATAAGTTGGGTGCCCCGGTCTCCCCCAGCCGAACCGCCGTCCCGGCCGTCACTGCCAGGCCGCTGGGGGGGCGCCTTCCAGGATGTCTCGAAGTAGCCGGGGACGGAGCGCTCGAATCAAGCGACCGTCCCGGCCGCCATCTTGGCTCCTCCCCAGGACTCTGGTGAGCTCTTGTATTCGTTATCTGAAGAATTCCCCAAAGCAGAGAACCTAAATAGCCAGAAAAGGAAGTTTGCTTACCAAGACAGGAGGATTGGCTACCAAGAGAGGTAAGAGTCTATCAGAAGGAGCCTCTGACGTCACCTGCTGGCACTGGCCACTCAGAGCAGTCCAGTGTGCCCCGAACACCTCTATTTCCAAGATGGCAGAAGTCTGGGACACATTGGAGGAGCTCTGGGCACCTCCCCTGAGAGGTACTGGTCAGGGGAGTGGTCACTCCCCTTTCCTTTGTCCAGTTTCACGCCAGAGCAGGGCTGGGGGATCCCTGAACCGGTGTAGACTGGCTTATGCAGAGATGGGCACCATCTGTGCCCATCAAAGCATTTCCAGAGGCTGGGGGAGGCTACTCCTCCCCAGCCCTTCACACCTATTTCCAAAGGGAGAGGGTGTAACACCCTCTCTCAGAGGAAATCCTTTGTTCTGCCTTCCTGGGCCAGGGCTGCCTGGACTCCAGGAGGGCCGAAACCTGTCTGAGGGGTTGGAAGCAGCAGCAGCTGCAGTGGAAACTCCGGAAAGGCAGTTTGTCAGTACCCAAGTTCTGTGCTAGAGACCCGGGGGATCATGGAATTGTCCCCCCAATACCAGAATGGTATTGGGGTGACAATTCCATGATCTTAGACCTGTTACATGGCCATGTTCGGAGTTACCATTGTGACGCTATACATAGGTAGTGACCTATGTATAGTGCACGCGTGTAATGGTGTCCCCGCACTCACAAAGTCCGGGGAATTTGCCTTGAACGATGTGGGGGCACCTTGGCTAGTGCCAGGGTGCCCACACACTAAGGGCCAGATGTAGCAATATTGCAAATTGCGACTTGCAATTTGTGAGTCCATCCGACTCGCAAATTGCAAGTCGCAATTTGCAATGCAGTACGGTGTCTCAGACACCGACTGCGACTCGCTATGGGGTCGCAATGACCCACCTCATGAATATTCATGAGGTGGGTCGCAAATTGCGGCCCCATAGCGAGTCAAGGCACTCGCAAACATGGAGGCCTGCTGTAGTCAGCAGACCTCCGTGTTCGTGACTGCTTTAAATAAAGCATTTTTTTTTTTTTTTTTAAGTGTAGCCCGTTTTCCTTAAAGGAAAACGAGCTGCACTTAAAAAAAAAAACGAAACCTTTAGTTTCGGTATTTTTTCAGGGCAGGGAGTGGTCCCTTGGACCACTCCCTGCTCGGAAAAAATATTTTTGGGTCCATTCACAAAGTGGAAGGGGTCCCATGGGGACCCCTTCCAATTTGCGAGTGGGTTACCATCCACTTCAAGTGGATGGTAACTGCGACTCCATTTGCGACCGCGTACGCGGTCGCAAATGGAATTGCATCCCACTGCGAGTCGCAAATAGGAAGGGAACACCCCTTCCTATTTGCGAGTCGGAAATGCATTTTGCGAGTCGGTCCCGACTCGCAAAATGCATTTCTGCATAGGAAACTCACATTTGCGACTCGCAAACAGCAATTTTTGCCGTTTGCGAGTCGCAAATCGTTTCCTACATCTGGCCCATTGTAACTTGGCACCCAACCTTCACTAAGTGAAGGTTAGACATATAGATGACTTATAAGTTACTTAAGTGCAGTGGTAAATGGCTGTGAAATAACGTGGACGTTATTTCACTCAGGCTGCACTGGCAGGCCTGTGTGAGAATTGTCAGAGCTCCCTATGGGTGGCAAAAGAAATGCTGCAGCCCATAGGGATCTCCTGGAACCCCAATATCCTGGGTACCTCAGTACCATATACAAGGGAATTATATGGGTGTACCAGTATGCTAATGTGAATTGGTAAATTTAGTCACTAGCCTGTTAGTGACAAATTTGGAAAGCAGAGAGAGCATAAACACTGAGGTTCTGGTTAGCAGAGCCTCAGTGAGACAGTTAGGCACCACACAGGGAACACATACAGGGCACATACTATGAGCACTGGGGCCCTGCCTGGCAGGGTCCCAGTGACACATAGACTAAAACAACATACATACAGTGAAATATGGGGGTAACATGGCAGGCAAGATGGTACTTTCCTACAGGGTGGAGTGAGCACAGGGCGCATGTATGTTTGGCCGGCCCGAAACAGTCAGCCAAACATACATGTGCAATGAGGAGGAGTGCTGTGCAATCCCCCTCAATGCTCGTCATACCCAATGCCCCACCCCTTTTACTACAAAACGATAATAAACGTAGTTTATTATGGTTTTGTAGTAAAAGGTTTGCTGCTGCTGCTGTCAGGGGGTGATGCTCCTCCACCCTAGCACCTGGAGTGAAAGCTTTTATCTAATGAGGTGTGATGTCACTTCCGCTCCCTGTAGCCTTTTGGTGAATTGACATTCATGGCCTATAGATGTTCATTAAATGTAAAACAAAGGAGAAAAATACACGGAGATCTCAAATGCTAATGAAAATATTACTTTAATGAAATGGAACAAAACTAACACGAGGAAAAGATAGTAAAAAACAGGAGGGGAACCATCCCAATAATAGAAAAAACAGGACATTTTGTCAAATCTAGACAGAAACAAGGAATATTTAGAGGACCGTAAAAGAACGAGAGAGAAAGCATGAAAGGAGACAGTTAAAAATGTGTCTTTTTAATAATAATATGTATTCAAATCTTTAAGGATACTACAGGAACAGAATCAGCAAATGCATTCTATATTTGCATGTAGATGTGCCTGGTGCTAATATCTCAAATGAAATTGACTCCCTATTGAACTCAGAGCTGATAAAAGTCATACAACAAACATTGTGTAAACTATGATAAAGTCTGATAAAAATTCAAAGAAGTGTATTTCCTGAACACGTGGAAGCTTCCACATTAATACACGACATTATAGCTCTGCCCCGAGAAGTTCTTAGCAACAGTTATTTTTAAAGATGAGTTTTAAACATGCCTGTAGAACCATTCCTGCCCCTGCCTCCACACCAGTGACAGTGCTATTAGTGAACTAAGAGACAAGACAGTTGTCATGTGAATTCTGTATGAATCCCAGATCATTATCGACCAACATCATGGCCCGTTAAATCAAACACAGTGGGTTGTTGTAGAGCTGGTAGTCTAAACTCACATTTTCGAAAGTATTTTAATACGTAATTATAAAGAAAATTGAGTTTTAGCGAAATAAAATATATACATAAGATCATACAATTTAAGGAGGGAAGCTGTGATTTATCTAGGCTTTCTGGTTTCACTTTTTAAAAAGCAGCCACGAAATGGGTACGTATTTGTCTTCTTTTATGTTAAGGCTTCGTTTTTACCTTTCTGCATTTTTCTGCAGTTTTCAGAGAAAGCAACACAACCGTAAGGCAATGGAGCACTTTATATCAGCATCAGTTAAATTACACAAGGCCTTTTTTTTTTTGTCAAAGGGAGGGTGCATAAAATCAAAATGTTGAGACTTGAACCTGGTTACCCAGTTCCAAAGTTGACAGCTGTGGCCATAATGCTATATCCTGGGCTGAAGGTCCAAAGAAATTGACATATTACAGTGAATGTTTACTTAAGTTCTTTTTTCTGGTCACAAACAGTCTACATTTTAAATTACCTCCCAATAAGGCACTTGGTGTGCAGATCACTGTGTAAGAAAATTCACAGGTATAACATTGGTGAGATAACTATTAAGGTTAATGCACTTGCTGTATAGATCTGTGTACAATCTAGTTACAGGTTTCATTTATCATCAACTTCTCACTGTGTCTTGGCCACATACTACCAGTAGAGGGCATAACACACAAGCTGTGTACACATTTATAAGTATACTGTGTTGTATAGTGAATTATGACACACATTATGGTGTATTCATTGTATTTTTCATGTTAAACAATAAAAAAATAAATAGACTAGCATTAAATATTAATATGTCTGTCGCAAGGTGTAGGAAAGTACCATCTTGCCTGGCATGTTACCCCCATATTTCACTGTATATATGTGTTTTAGTTGTATGTGTCACTGGGACTCGGCCAGCCAGGGCCCCAGTGCTCATAAGTGTGCCCTGTATGTGTTACCTGTGTGATGACTAACTGTCTCACTGAGGCTCTGCTAACCAGAACCTCAGTGGTTATGCTCTCTCATTTCTTTCCAAATTGCCACTAACAGGAGTGACCAATTTCACCAATTTACATTGGCATACTGGAACACCCTTATAATTCCCTAGTATATGGTACTGAGGTACCCAGGGTATTGGGGTTCCAGGAGATCCCTATGGGCTGCAGCATTTCTTTTTCCACCCATAGGGAGCTCTGACAATTCTTACACAGGCCTGCCATTGCAGCCTGAGTGAAATAACGTCCACGTTATTTCACAGCCATTTACCACTGCACTTAAGTAACTTATAAGTCACCTATATGTCAAACCTTTACCTGGTAAAGGTTGGGTGCTAAGTTACTTAGTGTAACCCCTCAGACAGGTTTCTGCCCTCCTGGGGTCCAGCCAGGCTTGGCCCAGGAAGGCAGAACAAAGGACTTTCTCAGAGAGAGGGTGTTACACCCTCTCCCTTTGGAAAAAGGTGTCAGGGCTGGGGAGGAGTAGCCTCCCCCAGCCTCTGGAAATGCTTTGATGGGCAAAGATGGTGCCCATCTCTGCATAAGCCAGTCTACACCGGTTTAGGGATCCCCCAGCCCTGCACTGGCGCGAAACTGGACAAAGGAAAGGGGAGTGACCACTCCTCTGACCTGCACCTCCCCTGGGAGGTGCCCAGAGCTCCTCCAGTGTGCTCCAGACCTCTGCCATCTTGGAAACAGAGGTGCTGCTGGCACACTGGACTGCTCTGAGTGGCAGGGCCAGCAGATGACGTCAGAGACTCCTTCTGATTTTTTTTTTTTGTAAACAAATTTTATTGCATTTCTTAACGGCAATAAGTAGGAAATTCAACACTTGTGAGTACATAGCAATAAAAAAAATTAAAAAACAACTTTTACATACTCATAAGACCAGTGATCTCCAACCCACTCATTCCCACTTAACTAGCATTCTATTGTCATGTTATCTACCCTACTCCCCATCCCTCAACCTCCCCAACTGTACCCTCCCCCCAGTGATGATACTAGTAGCATGCCTAGATTGTCGTTTGTGTGTAGATGTGATATGAAGGAGTCAGCCCTCTGCTCTTGACGTGTACGTGGTTCTCCGAATAGCCTACACCTAGAATCTCACCTCTGGGTCATCTTGCACTGCAACTATTTGTTGGGACTATTGACAGTTTCAAAATGGCATCTTATCACCCTTCGCTTAGGGGGACTGGTTCAACCCGGCTTTCTTCTTTAAAGGAATCAAGTATTGCATCCCAGCATTGTGCCGCCCCCAGGGGCCGTCTACCCCTTCTCTCCTCACTATGAAGGACAGAGCTCTCACATCCAGCCCATCTAATTAGCTCTCTGGACCATTGGGACAATCTTGGTCCAATCGGCTTTTTCCAGGATATCGCTATTTCCCTCTTGGCCAACACGAAGGCCAGATCCCTGAATCTGTTGGTTATTTTGTACTTAGCCGTGCGTGGAAACCACCCTAGCAAACATTGCCCTATCGTGCAAGGGGCTTCTCTTCCCATCGCTCCAGACACCAGTCTACACACCCCTGCCCAAAATCCCTCCGCAACCGGGCAGTTCCAGAACATATGTCCAAATTCAGCCCTCTCCAACCCGCACCTCGGGCATCCCAATCCCTCCACCCCAAAGTATCTGCTGATCCGTTCAGAAGTGAGATAAGCCCTATGTAGGACATAAAAATTAATCAGCTTAAATCTGGCATTGCGAGTCATCTTAGGGAAACCACCAAGCGTACGCTCCCAATCCTCGTCGGATATAGCTGTGCCCAGGTCTACCTCCCAGGACGATTTGAGCTGAGACAAAGGTGTGGCCATATCCTCCCGAATTCTGTTGTAAAGGTTAGAAACTGCTCTGAAGGCCCCCGAAGAGGTCACCAAATATGTACAGGTTGTTTGTGTTGCGGGCCCCCCAGTTCCTGTTAACCAATGTTTTCTGATACTAGCCGCCACAGAGCCAAATAATAAAAAGTGTCCCCCCTGTAGATTAAATTGTGACCGCAGTGCTTCAAATGACATCAGTGTTCCCTCCCTAAACAGTGCTCCCACCGACTGTATCCCAGCTTCCACCCAGGACCGGAGGCCGCCCCAGTCTCCACGATGAGGTAAAGCCCTTAAGGACATGAGGGGCAGGTCCGGGGAGTAAGGGGCCCTTACTTTGATTTTACGCAAAAATCTCCTCCAACATCGCGCAAGGACTTTAAACTCAGGGGAGTCATTCTTCCCCATACTCGGGTACCCTAGTAACAGTTCGTATAATCTACCTTCTGGGGGAGTAAACGCCTTAACCCTCAACCCTGTTGCAGCCCTGCTGGATATCCATTGTGCCAACCATTGAAGTTGCGCTGCCAAGTAATAAGCCTCAAAATCCGGGACTGCTAGGCCACCATCTATTGAACGCCTCTGAAGTTTGGACAGAGCAACTCGCTTTCGACTGTCTCCCCAGATAAATGCTATGACCATGGTCTCCAGTTCTGTAAATATGGCCTTAGGAACCCATACCGGCAGGACTGTGAAATAGTACAGGAGACGAGGCAGTACCACCATCTTAAGGATGGCTACCCTCCCCGCCACAGATAAAGGCAAGGTTTGCCAAAAAGCCATGTTGGATCGGGTAGAACTCAGTGCGCCTCCAATATTGCTGTCGATTATATCCTGTGGGTCGTGAAAAACCTTGACCCCCAAGTATGAGAGGCATCTTGGAACCCACTGGACATTTCCCAATTCTAATGGAGGCGTTACTGTAGCATTCAAAGGAAACAAGCCGGTCTTACCCCAATTCACCCGTAGACCAGAAAGCTCACCAAACTGCGAAAGCAACTGTTGGGCCTGGGGTAGGTCTCTGTGTATATCGTCTAGGAAAATCAATAGATCGTCTGCATACAACGCTATTTGATGTCTCTTGTCCCCTGCCACTATACCAGGGCCCCCTCTCCCCCCCCGCGCCGCCGCCGCCAACGGCTCCATAGCCAGTGCAAACAACAGCGGCGATAGGGGGCATCCCTGTCTGGTACCCCGCTCAACGACATAGGGGTTGGATATGATCCGTCCCGTACGTACTCTAGCAATGGGTTTAGTATACAGCAGTCTGACCCAGGCAATGTATTCCGGTCCAAATCGAAGATGGGACAACACTGTATAAAGGAATGACCACTCCAAGCTGTCAAAGGCCTTTTCTATATCGACTGCGAGGACTCCGGGGGCTGAGCTGGACGATTTTCGATCATTCATGACTGCTATAAATCTGCGTATGTTATCCGCTGTGCTGCGCCCCGGGATGAACCCCGCCTGATCAGTATGAATTAGTGTTGTCATGTGGGGGAGCAGTCTAGTGGCCAGAACCTTACTGAGGATCTTGTAGTCCAGGTTCAGCATGGATAGAGGTCTGTATGCCCCAGCTTCCGTTGGATTTTTCCCTGTTTTAAGCAAGGGTATTATTACTGCCTCCCTCGCTGTTGCCGGTAATATTCCCCTATCTCTGGCAGATTGATATAGCATCTCGAGTCTAGGAGCGAACTGATCTATATATGCGGCATAGAATTCGATGGGAAGACCATCTGTACCCGGAGTCTTTCCCCTCGATAGCTCACTAATGGCCTTCCGAATCTCTGGTTGTGTAATGGGGCCCTCAAGTTGTGGTGTAGCATCTGGCGGCAGTGTCTGCAACTGCAGTCCCGATACATAATTATTGATAGAGCTACCGTCTGTACAGAGAGTGCTTTTATATAATCGTTCATAAAAGGCCATCAGGTGAGAGTTAATTTGCTCCTGCCCGTAAAGGGAATTCCCATCCTCCGAGATCATTTCCAGGATGGGCGACGTCTTATGTGTTTGCGATACCACCCAAGCTAACATCCGACCTGCTTTGTCTCTCTCCTCATGTGCCCGTGTAATATAGTTTTGGTAGTCAAAACATCTAAGGCGCTCCACACAGTCAGCCACCGTTGCTCTAAGCTCTAAGATAGAAGGCTGAAGGAGCGGATTTTCAGGCCTTTTTTTCTCCATCTCCCGCAGTTCACTCTCTGCTTTTTCAGTATCCCTAAGTAAAGACCTTCGGACCCCCACAGCACCCGCAATACAGCACCCTCGCACTACCACCTTAAAAGCGTCCCATTCAATCAATGGGTTATTTGTCGAAGCCTCATTATCTATAAAGTAATGGACAATATGCTGTCTTAGCTCTTCCTGAAAGGGTTTGTCTTCTAGGGATTCAATCTTCAGCCGCCAGGTGGGGATGCGGGAAGGGGGTGAACCCCAGCCTATCTCCAATAAAAGAGGATTATGATCGGAGGTAGTGCGGGACAGGTATTCAACATTATGCACTCGAGGGGAAACGTCTGGCGAGCAGAAAAACACATCTAAACGGACATGGAGCTCGTGCCAAGGGGAGAAGAAGGAATAGTCTCTGGCCCCCGGGTGCAGCTTTCTCCAGACATCCACAAGTCCCCAACTCGCCTGCCAGGAAGAAAATAATCTTGCTACTCTCATCAACGGAGAATCGTGTAACGGGGGGTGGGAGCGATCTCTAGAAGGATCGGCCACACAATTAAAATCGCCCCCCATCACAAGGGGGAACTGCATATAGGCGGCCAAGTGGCCCGATAAGCGAGTGAAGAACTCCCCCTGATCCCCGTTCGGGGCATAGACATTAATCAACGCCAGATCCCTTCCCTCCAATCGCCCTCGGATTGCTACAAAACGACCCTACGGGTCTATGAGCTTGTCCAAAAGTTGGAATGGGACCCCAGCTCCGATCCATATCAAAGTACCCCTGGCAAATGCAGAATAAGAGGTATAGTATGTCTGGCCTCTCCACCTTTTCTGCAGAGCAAGCCCTTCAGACTGGGTTAAGTGTGTTTCTTGAAGCAGCGCAATCTGAATCCCCCTCCGCTTCAAATGAGAAAATACCTTATATCTTTTAGCCATTGTGTGCATACCCCGTACATTCCATGATAAACATTTATAATTGCCTAATAACGCCATAGCTGTGTTTCAAGCCCCATCTGTGTCCAATCCCGTGTAGGGCTAGCATTTACCACTTGGAACCCTGTTCTCACTTCACACACCATCAGTAGATCAGTGATAGAAACCCACCATTCATCACTCCCCCAAAACATACCCCAACAATTAACACCCCAACTCCCTCTCCCAGGACAAAAGTTAAAACAGCTCTCATCCAAACGACTCAAAATCTTAACTAGCTTATTGTAATTGGGGTTACTCCAAGTTCTTCGAAGGAGTGGGCCATCCCTCTGATCCCCACTACCGGATTACAGGGTGTCGTAGTACTTGTGGACCCATTTTCTCGCCCATCTGGTGAGGATAACCTCCACAGCAACAGCCAGTGCTCCCTCCTCACTAAGCACCACGATGTCCGCCATTGGAAACCTTCATTACTAGGACAACTGCCACAAGAGCAGTTTGGTATGAGGGCTTTCATATGATACAGTCAGAGGTGCCCGGAGTTATGACTGGTCCCGATCCGTCGGATACCCGAGAGGACTCTGACTCATGCTCTGAATCAGATGGTTCACAGTTCGCTGCAGACTGCACTTGTGACCCGCGATCCGAGCCGTTCAATGAAGCTGCTGCCTCCATGGCTTTTCGCCTCTCCGTTTGCATCTCCCCATGCGAAGGACTGTTTACAGTACGGGCCGTTTTGCGTTTAGCCTCTCTCTTCCGCCCATGACCGGGGACTTGTCCCGGAGGACCATTCCCCTCTTGTGGAAGCTGGTCAAGCCATTGCCATACCTCTTCCGCCGTAGTGAAAAACTGTGTCCCTTCTTTGGTTACTACTCTAAGTTTTGCCGGGAACATCATGCCATATTGCAGACCTAATTGGCGCAGTTTCTGTTTTGCAGCACTGAAGGTGGCCCTTTGTTTCTGAACTTCCCGGGAAAAGTCTGGGAAAATACGAACCTTGTGGTTGTCCATTGTACGATCCCCTTTGGTTCTACTTTGATGCAATAGGTAGTCTCTGTCTCGGTAATGGAGCAGCTTGGCTATTATAGGCCTCGGGGGGTTCCCGGTGGGGGAGGGCGTGCCGGTACTCTATGAGCCCTTTCAATGGCAAAAAAGGGAGAAAGTCCATCGCCCGCTAAGCCCTCTCGAAGCCATTGCTCGAGGAACTCTGCCAGGCCTGTTTGAGGGACACTTTCAGGCATTCCAATCACCCGAATGTTATTGCGCCGTGACCTATTCTCTGCATCTTCAGCTCTTAGTTCTAGGGTCCTAATTCTGGACTCCAGCAGTTTTGTGGCCTTAGTAGAATCCTTGACCTCCGGGAAGAGCTCTTTAAGTTGTCTGTCTGTGGTGGACACCTTTTCAGCCAGGCGGCGGTGATCGTCTCGTAGTACTGTAAAATCCGTGGCTAATGCATCAATTTTCCCCTCCAGTGCTACCCGGGAAGCCGTTATAGCTTGCAGGACATCTTGAAGTGTGGGATCGGTATGTTCACCCCCCGAGGCGTCATTTCTGTGTTCGGGCGTATCTGCCTGTGTCTCAACTGTGGGCCCCTCTTTTTGTTCTGTGTCTCTTCGGCGACCGGTTTTACCCATTTTCTGAGGTGTAGCTTCAACAACGACTGTTCAATGGTCATTAAACATTTATTCTTTCATCCCAACTCGGTGCCCTGCTCCGCCAGGGGGATCTCCAGTCCTTCATTAATAAATAGCTGTTTCCAGCACACTATGCCCGCGTGTGAGATTTATCGCCTCTTGTTACCAGCCATCCTCCTCACTCTAGACTACTGACCATTCCCGAGGGGTATTTCACTCCAGAAGGATGGGCCCCTCACTCCCTCCTCCTAGTCAGGGTGCGATCACATCAAGCCCAATTTCTTCACCGGTCATGGGGGGTACCTTCAAGTCTGACTGGCTCTCATCCTGGATTTTGGGGTCGCCTGCGCTCTTATGCTCTCAGCACCGCGCAATCGGGGGGATCTCCGCAGCACGGGGTCCTTTGTGCCGCTTCACCGTCTCGTCCGTGAGTCAGGGTGCGATCTCATCCACCCCGATTACTTCGCTGTTCATGGGGAGAACCTTCAAGACGGAGTGGCTCTCAACTTGAATTTGGGGATCTCCCGCGCTCTTGTGCACATAGCGCCGCGTCATCAAAGGGAATCTCCGCAGTACGGGGACTTTTGCGCCGCTTCTCTGTCTCGTTCGAGTTCGCCCCTTCTAACCATTAGCTTCGCCTTTCTCGCTCCAGCCCCCTTCCGGCGGACCAAGGAGTCGGGCCGCACCGGAAAAGGCCCCTCGGATCCACTGCGTCTCTCTCAAGCAGTCGTCGCCAAAGGTAGGTTGTCTCTGGAGCCCCAGGAGAGATCCCGGCGCTATCGCCCCTTATCGAGTCCCATCCGATTCAGCCTTAGGGCGCGGGACGCCGCGCTGCGAATGCCCCGCGGTCCCTATTTGGTCTCCGCCGCAATACTGGACCTCTCTGTTCGTCGCTATGAGTCCCCAAAAGTATCCCCTAGTGCACCCTTCGTTCTCTGACTCCCGGGGGGATACACTGGAAGGGAGCAAGAACCTGCCTTTACTGGGTCCTCCGCCTCCAAAAACGCCGTTCAAGTCGCGGCCGCCATCTTCTTTTTTTCTCTCCCTTCCTCGCGGCACTCCGTCGGGCGCTAATTCGGCCCCGAAATTCTCCTTTTTCCGGGGTCGGACCCTGCCAAATGAGTCTCCGGACCCCCCCGACCCTGCTGATAGTCCGTGGGGCGTGCAGGGGGTCCACCTCCTTTCAGACTGGACCGGAGTGGGGATCACTGGTAGGAGCCTCACGGAGAGGCTTCCACTGCCATTGGCGTCAGGCCACGCCCCCCAGAGACTCCTTCTGATAGGCTCTTTCCTGTGTTGCTAGCCTATCCTCCTTCCTAAGTAGCCAAACCTCCTTTTCTGGCTATTTAGGGTCTCTGCTTTGGGGAATTCTTTAGATAACGAATGCAAGAGCTCATCAGAGTTCCTCTGCATCTCTCTCTTCACCTTCTGCCAAGGAATCGACCGCTGACTGCACTGGACGCCTGCAAAACTGCAACAAAGTAGCAAAGACGACTACTGCAACCTTGTATCGCTGATCCGGCTGCCTTCTCGACTGTTTTCCTGGTGGTGCATGCTGTGGGGGTAGTCTGCCTCCTCTCTGCACTAGAAGCTCTGAAGAAATCTCCTGTGGGTCGACGGAATCTTCCCCCTGCAACCGCAGGCACCAAAAGACTGCATCACCCGTCCTCTGGGTCCCCTCTCAGCACGACAAGCGTGGTCCCTGGAACTCAGCAACTCTGTCCAAGTGACTCCCACAGTCCAGTGACTCTTCAGTCCAAGTTTGGTGGAGGTAAGTCCTTGCCTCCCCACGCTAGACTGCACTTGCTTGGTACCGCGTGATTTGCAGCTGCTCCGGCTCCTGTGCACTCTTCCAGGATTTCCTTTGTGCACAGCCAAGCCTGGGTCCCCGACACTCTAACCTGCAGTGCACGACCTCCTGAGTTGTCCTCCAGTGTCGTGGTACCTTCTTTTGTGACTTCGGGTGAGCTCCGGTTCACTCTTCTTTGTGGTGCCTGTTCCGGCACTTCTGCGGGTGCTGCTTGCTTCTGAGTGGGCTCTTTGTCTTGCTGGACGCCCCCTCTGTCTCCTCACGCAATTGGTGACATTCTGGTCCCTCCTGGGCCACAACAGCATCCAAAAACCCTAAACGCAACCCTTGCAGCTAGCAAGGCTTGTTTGCGGTCTTTCTGCATGGAAACACCTCTGCAAGCTTCTTCACGACGTGGGACATCCATCCTCCAAAGGGGAAGTCCCTAGTCCTCTTCGTCCTTGCAGAATCCACAGCTTCTACCATCCGGTGGCAGCTTCTTTGCACCCACAGCTGGCATTTCCTGGGCATCTGCCCACTCCCGACTTGAGTGTGACTCTTGTTCCACAGGTACTCTCGTCCGGAAATCCATCGTTGTTTCATTGCTGGTGTTGGTCTTCCTTGCAGAATTCCCCTATCACGACTTCTGTGCTCTCTGGGTACCTAGGGGCACTTTACACCTACTTCTCAAGGTCTTGGGGTGGGCTATTTTTCTAACCCTCACTGTTTTCTTACAGTCCCAGCGACCCTCTACAAGCTCACATAGGTTTGGGGTTCCTTCGTGGTTCGCATTCCACTTCTAGAGTATATGGTTTGTGTTGCCCCTGTACCTAGGTGCTCTCATTGCAATCTATTGTGACTGTACATTACTTGCATTGTTTCTATTGCTATTACTGCATATTTTTGGTATTGTGTACATATATCTTGTGTATATTTGCTATCCTCATACTGAGGGTACTCACTGAGATACTTTTGGCATATTGTCATAAAAATAAAGTACCTTTATTTTTAGTATATCTGTGTATTGTGTTTTCTTATGATATTGTGCATATGACACCAGTGGTATAGTGGGAGCTTTACACGTGTCCTAGTTCAGCCTAAGCTGCTCTGCTAAGCTACCTTTTCTATCAGCCTAAGCTGCTAGACCCCTCTTCTACACTAATAAGGGATAACTGGACCTGTGCAGAGTGTAAGTACCCCTTGGTACCACTACAAACCAGGCCAGCCTCCTACATTGGTTGTGCAGCGATGGGATAAGTACTTGTAACTACTTACCACTTTGTCATTTTGTACTTTTCATAAGAGAAAAATATACAAAACAAGTTCAGTGTATGTACACCAAACCAAAAAGTTTTGCTTTTCTTCTCTTACTCTATTGCTAAGTGCTGAAAAGTACCTATAAACTTTCAAAAAAGTTTCTTAAAAGTTGAAAAAGTTTTTTTTCTGTTCCTTAAAAAGTTCTGAAACTTTTTCTTTCTTTTTCTGTCCCTTAAACCCTTTTCTATCATGTCTGGTACAGGTCAAACTCTGGATCTGGCCAGTACAGCTTATGACCACCTTAACTGGAAAGGTGTAAGGAGTCTCTGCATTGATAGAGGTTTAGGGGTAGGGAAGAATCCCTCTAGAGAACTGTTAGTTAATATGCTCATTGAAAATGTTAAGGCCATAGCTGGCACATCAGGTGACAGATTAGCTGATGGTTCACACTCTGATTCTGGGGCAGCCCCAGCAAAAGTGTTAGATTTGAACCTTCCCAACCTGCCCCTTAGCAGGCCACCTAGTATAGCTGGTACTGGTGTGAGCTCTCATCACAGTAGGGATGTCACTCCTTTAGGCCAGGTTGTTAGAGTGCCATCTGTTAGGGACAGGTCTCCCTCTGTTCATTCACACCATTCTTCTGTGTCTAAGCATGCCCAACCACCCACCCTGATGACAGAGTGTTAGAAAGGGAACTCAATAGATTGAGAGTGGAAGAGTCCAGGCTGAAGCTTAAAAAGCAACAGCTGGATCTAGACAGGGAAGCATTTGACTTAGAAAAAGAAAGGCAGAGGTTGGGCTTTGGACCCCATGGTGGCAGCAGCAGTATTACAGATAGTAATCCTGTAAAAGAGCATGATTCTAGGACTCTGCACAAGATAGTTCCCCCTTACAAGGAGGGGGATGACATTAACAAGTGGTTTGCTGCACTTGAGAGGGCCTGTGTTGTACAGGGGGACCCTCAGAGGCAGTGGGGTGCTATCCTATGGCTATCGTTCAGTGGAAATGGTAGGGATAGGCTCCTTACTGTGAAGGAAAGTGATGCCAATAATTTTACAGTTTTAAAGAATGCACTCCTAGATGGTTATGGCTTAACCACTGAACAGTACAGGATTAAGTTCAGAGAAACCAAAAAGGAGTCTTCTCAAGACTGGGTAGACTTTGTTGACCATTCAGTGAAGGCCTTGGAGGGGTGGTTACATGGCAGTAAAGTTTCTGACTATGAAAGCCTGTATAACTTAATCCTGAGAGAGCATATTCTTAATAACTGTGTGTCTGATTTGTTACACCAATATCTAGTGGACTCAGATCTGACCTCTCCCCAAGAATTGGGAAAGAAGGCAGAGAAATGGGTCAGAACAAGAGTGAACAGAAATGTTCATAAAGGGGGTGACAAGGATGGCAAGAGAAGGATGGTAAGTCTTCAGACAAGGGTGGGGACAAATCTTAAAATGAGTCTTCATCAGGCCCACAAAAACACTCTGGTGGGGGTGGTGGGTCCAAATTCTCTTCTAATCAAGTAAAGAAACCATGGTGCTATTTATGTAAAGTAAAAGGCCATTGGACAACTGATGCCAGTTGTCCAAAGAAAAGCACCAAGCCTCCCACTACCACAACCCCTACTGCTACACCTAGTGTCCCTAGTAATAGCAGTGGTAGTGGGAGCAACGCTACTAATAGCCAATTCAAGGGAGTAGCTGGGCTCACTTTTGGTAATTTAGTTGGGGTTGGTCTTGTTAGGGAGACCACAGAGGCTGTATTAGTCTCTGAAGGTGCCATTGATTTGACCACCTTGGTTGCTTGTCCCCTTAATATGAATAAGTACAAGCAACTTCCCCTAATAAATGGTGTTGAGGTTCAGGCCTACAGGGACACAGGTGCCAGTGTTACCATGGTAATAGAGAAACTGGTCCTCCCTGAACAACACCTACTTGGTCACCAGTACCAAGTGACTGATGCTCATAACAACACTCTTAGCCACCCCATGGCTGTTGTGAATCTCAACTGGGGGGGGGGGGGGTTACTGGTCCAAAGAAAGTTGTGGTTGCCTCAGATTTACCTGTAGACTGTCTACTAGGGAACGATTTAGAGACATCAGCTTGGGCAGAAGTGGAATTGGAGGCTCATGCAGCAATGCTGGGCATTCATGGGCATATTTTTGCTTTGACAAGGGCTCAGGCCAAAAAGCAAAAAGGACAGGGTGACTTGGGTGACTTGGATCCTGGAACAATGGACCAAGTGCTCCCTAAAGCTAGGGTTAGTAAAGGTGAAACACTACCTACTATCCCTCCCTCTACAGTGGATTCAACTTCTGAGGAAGAAGAAGTTCCCCCCTATGCAGAACCTTCACCAGAGGAGCTGGAAGCAGACACTGCTGAGCTTTTGGGTGGAGGGGGGCCTGCCAGGGAGGAGCTGAGTGTGGCACAGCAGACCTGTCCCACACTAGAGGGTCTAAGACAGCAAGCTGTCAAACAGCAAAATGGGGATGTCAGTGACTCCCACAGAGTTTACTGAGAGGACAACCTCTTGTATACAGAGGCAAGGGACCCAAAACCTGGAGCTGCCAGGAGATTGGTTATTCCCCTGCAATACAGAGAGTTCCTCCTAACTCTAGCCCACGACATTCCCTTGGCTGGACATTTGGGGCAAATGAAAACATGGGACACGCTTGTTCCCTTGTTTCATTGGCCTAGAATGTCAGAGGACACAAAGGAATTTTGTAAGTCCTGTGTCACCTGTCAAGGCAGTGGCACAACAGGTGGCACCCCAAAGGCACCCCTTATTCCACTACCTGTGGTTGGGGTCCCCTTTGAAAGGGTAGGGGTTGACATAGTTGGCCCCCTTGACCCTCCTACTGCTTCAGGCAATAGGTTTATTTTGGTGGTAGTGGATCATGCCACCAGATATCCTGAAGCAATTCCTCTAAGGACGACTACAGCTCCTGCAGTGGCAAAGGCCCTCCTGGGAATCTTTTCCAGGGTGGGTTTCCCAAAAGAGGTAGTATCAGACAGGGGTATCAACTTTATGTCTGCATACTTGAAGGCCATGTGGAAGGAATGTGGTGTAACATACAAATTCACCACACCCTATCATCCACAAACAAATGGACTGGTTGAGAAGTTTAATAAAACTCTCAAAGGAATGATAATGGGACTCCCTGAAAAACTCCGAAGGAGATGGGATGTCCTGTTACCTTGCCTCCTTTTTGCTTACAGGGAGGTACCCCAGAAAGGAGTGGGCTTCAGCCCCTTTGAACTCCTATTTGGACACCCTGTAAGAGGTCCTCTAACACTTGTAAAGGAGGGTTGGGAACAACCTCTAAAAGCTCCTAAGCAAGACATAGTGGACTATGTACTTGGCCTAAGATCTAGAATGGCTGAGTATATGAAAAAGGCCAGTAAAAACCTTCAGGCCAGCCAAGAACTCCAAAAGCAATGGCATGGCCAGAAGGCTGTTCTGATTCAGTACCAACCAGGGCAGAAAGTGTGGGTCTTGGAGCCTGTGGCCCCAAGAGCACTCCAAGACAAATGGAGTGGTCCCCACATTATTGTTGAGAAAAAGGGAGAAGTCACCTACTTGGTTGACTTAGGCACTGCCAGGAGTCCCCTCAGGGTGCTCCATGTCAATCGCCGAAAACCCTACTATGACAGGGCTGATCTCACCCTGCTCATGGCAACAGATGAAGGACAGGAAGAAGAGAGTGACCCTCTCCCTGATCTCTTCTCTTCCACGGAACAAGATGCTCTAGTGGAAGGTGTAGTGTTGGCAGATTGTCTTACTGCTGAGCAGAAAGACCACTGCATAAATCTCCTGGGTCAGTTTTCTGAACTCTTTTCTACTGTGCCAGGCACCACTTTGTGGTGTGAGCACACTATAGATACTGGAGACAGCATGACTGTCAAAAGAAAGATCTATAGGCAGCCTGACCATGTGAGGGACTGCATAAAACAAGAAGTTCAGAAAATGCTTGAACTAGGACTGGTTGAACATTCTGAAAGCTCCTCTAAGTCAGAGTGTGAGCTATCTATCAACTTTTCAGATGTGGTGCCACCCTTGGCCTTATCATTCTCAATAAGCATATTACACAGTAACTCTCTAGAAGGGTTCTTACCTACCACTAAACCTCTATCAATGCAGAGACTCCTTAGGCTCTTAAAGTTGAGGTGGTCATAAGTTGTACTGACCAAATTAAGAGGGGTTCCTACACCAGACATGATAGAAAAAGGTTTAGAGACAGATAAAGGATAGAAAAAGTTTCAGGACTCTTTAAGGAACAAGAAAAAAAACGTTTTCAACTTTTTGAAAGTTTTAGGAGTACTTTTCAGCACTTAGCAGATAGTGTAAGAGAAGAAAAGAAAAACCTTTTGTTTAGGTGTACATTCACTGAACTTGTTTTGTATATTATTCTCTTATGAAAAGTACACAATGACAAAGTGGTAGGTAGTTGCAAGTACTTATCCCACTGCTGCACAACCAATGTAGGAGGCTGGCCTGGCTTGTAGTGGGTACCAAGGGGTACTTACACTCTGTACCAGGTCCAGTTATCCCTTATTAGTGTAGAAGAGGTGTTTCTAGCAGCTTAGGCTGATAGAAGGTAGCTATAGCAGAGCAGCTTAGGCTGAACTAGGAGACATGCAAAGCTCCTACTATACCACTGGTGTCATTTGCACAATATCATAAGAAAACACAATACACAGATATACTAAAAATAAAGGTACTTTATTGTTATGACAATATGCCAAAAGTATCTCTGTGAGTACCCTCAGTATGAGGATGCCAAATATACACAAGATATATGTACACAAACCAAAAATATGCAGTAATAGCAAAAGGAAGTAAAGCAAGCAATGCAAAGTTACAGTAGATTGCAATAGGAGCACATAGGTATAGGGGCAACACAAACCATATACTCCAAAAGAGGAATGCGAACCACAAATGGACCCCAAACTTATGTGAGCTTATAGAGGGTTGCTGGGACAGTAAAAAAACAGTGAGGGTTAGAAAAATAGCCCACCCCAAGACCCTGAGAAGTAGGTGTAAAGTGCACCTATAACCCCAAGAGAGCACAGAAGTCGTGATAGGGGGTTTCTGCAAGGAAGACCAACACCAGCAAAGCAACAACAGTGGAGTTCCGGACCTGAGTACCTGTGAAAGAAGGGGACCAAGTCCAAGAGTCGCGACAATGTTGAGAGTGGGCAGATGCCCAGGAAATGCCAGCTGAGGGTGCAAAGAAGCTGCCACTGGATGGTAGAAGCTGTAGATTCTGCAAGAACGAAGAGGGCTAGGAACTTCCCCTTTGGAGGATAGATGTCCCACGTCGTGAAGAAGCTTGCAGAAGTGTTCCCACGCAGAAAGACCGCAAACAAGCCTTGCTAGCTGCAAGGGTCGCGGTTAGGGTTTTTGGGTGCTGCTGTGGCCCAGGAGGGACCAGGATGTCGCTACTTGGATGAGGAGACAGAGGGGGCGCCCGGCAGAAGTACTGGAACAGGCACTTGGAAGAGGAGTGAACCGGAGTCCACCCGAAGTCAGAAATGGGAGTCCCACGACGCCGGAGGACAACTCAGAAGGTTTTGCACTGCAGGTTAGAATGTCGGGGACCCAGGGTTGGCTGTGCATGAAGAAAATCCTGGAAGAGTGCACAGGAGCTGGAGCAGCTGCAAATCACGCGGTACCCAGCAATCCAGTCAAGCGTGGGGAGGCAAGGACTTACCTCCACCAAACTTGGACTGAAGAGTCACTGGACTGTGGGAGTCACTTGGACAGAGTTGCTGATTTCCAGGGACCACGCTCGTCGTGCTGAGAGGGGACCCAGAGGACCGTTGATGCAGTCTTTTGTTGCCTGCGGTTGCAGGGGGAGGATTCCGTCGTCCCACTGGAGATTTTTTCAGAGCTCCTGGTGCAGAGAGGAGGCAGGCTACCCCCAGAGCATGCACCACCAGGAAACAGGCGAGAAAGCGGCAGGATAAGCGATACAAGGTTGCAGTAGTCGTCTTTGCTACTTTGTTGCGGTTTTGCAGGCGTCCTGAGCAGTCAGCGGTCGATCCTTTGGCAGAAGGTGAAGAGAGAGATGCAGAGGAACTCTGGTGAGCTCTTGCATTCGGTATCTGAAGAATTCCCCAAAGCAGAGACCCTAAATAGCCAGAAAAGGATGTTTGGCTACCTAGGGAGGAGGATAGGCTAGTAACACAGGTAAGAGCCTATCAGAAGGAGTCTCTGACGTCACCTGATGGCACTGGCCACTCAGAGCAGTCCAGTGTGCCAGCAACACCTCTGTTTCCAAGATGGCAGAGGGCTGGAGCACACTGGAGGAGCTCTGGGCACCTCCCGTGGGAGGTGCAGGTCAGGGGAGTGGTCACTCCCCTTTCCTTTGTCCAGTTTCGCAGCAGAGCAGGGTTGGGGGATCCCTGAACCGGTGTAGACTGGCTTATGCAGAGATGGTCACCATCTGTGCCCATCAAAGCATTTCCAGAGGCTGGGGGAGGCTACTCCTCCCCAGCCCTGACACCTTTTTCCAAAGGGAGAGGGTGTAACACCCTCTCTCTGAGGAAGTCCTTTGTTCTGCCTTCCTGGGCCAGGCCTGGCTGGACCCCAGGAGGGCAGAAACCTGTCTGATGGGTTGGCAGCAGCAACTGCTGCAGTGAAACCCCGGGAAAGGTAGTTTGGCAGTACCCGGGTCTGTGCTAGAGACTCGGGGGAACATGGAATTGTCTCCCCAATGCCAGAATGGCATTGGGGTGACAATTCCATGATCTTAGACATGTTACATGGCCATGTTCGGAGTTACCATTGTGACGCTATACATAGGTAGTAACCTATGTATAGTGCACGCGTGAAATGGTGTCCCCGCACTCACAAAGTCCGGGGAATTTGCCCTGAACGATGTGGGGGCACCTTGGCTAGTGCCAGGGTGCCCACACACTAAGTAACTTTGCACCCAACCTTCACCAGGTGAAGGTTAGACATATAGGTGAATTATAAGTTACTTAAGTGCAGTGGTAAATGGCTGTGAAATAACTTGGATGTTATTTCACTCAGGCTGCAGTGGAAGGCCTGTGTAAGAATTGTCAGAGCTCCCTATGGGTGGCAAAAGAAATGCTGCGGCCCATAGGGATCTCCTGGAACCCCAATACCCTGGGTACCTCAGTACCATATACTAGGGAATTATAAGGGTGTTCCAGTATGCCAATGTGAATTGGTGAAGTTGGTCACTAGCCTGTTAGTGACAATTTAGAAAGGAGAGAGAGCATAACCACTGAGGTTCTGATTAGCAGAGCCTCAGTGAGACAGTTAGTCATCACACAGGGAACACATACAGGGCACACTTATGAGCACTGGGGCCCTGGCTGGCAGGGTCCCAGTGACACACATACTAAAACAACATATATACAGTGAAATATGGGGGTAACATGCCAGGCAAGATGGTACTTTCCTACACCCAGCCATATGCAAATCAGTCTTGACCCTGTTCCCCATGGGAACAGTCCAGCCCGAACTGCGAGACCAGGTCATCCCTGGACCAGAAACAAGCATCCTGGGACCGGTTTCGGGTTATCAGAACAGGGTCAAGACTGATTTGCATATGGCTGGGTCCAAACTGGAATGGCATGGTGAACAAAAAAAGTATGGATTAAACCCAGATCTGTGACGGGGTGGATGTTTGATTTGTTCTGCATTCCGTCCATCAACTGTTCTTTTTGCATTTGTCGCCCCAAGTGGGAAGGGTATGCCCAGACGTGGGTCCCGTGCTCACTATGACACCAGATTCAAGCTAGCCTGGCTGAAGAGGGGGTGATACCCCGAAACCGGTCCCCGGAAGCTTGTTTCTGGTCCAGTGAGGACCTGGTCTGGCAGTTCGGGTTTGACTGTTCCCATGGGGAACAGGGCCAAGACTGATTTGCATATGGCTGGGCCCAAACTGGAATGGCATGCTGAGCAAAAAAACTGATGGATTAAACCCAGATCTGTGACTGGGGGTGAATGTTTGATTTGTTCTGCATTCTGGGAAGGGTATGCCCAGACGTGGGTCCCATGCTCACTATGCCACCAGATTCAAGTAAGCCTGGCTGAAGAGGGGTGATACCCTGAAACCGGTCCCAGGATGCTTGTTTTTAGTCCAGGGAGGACCTGGTCTGGCAGTTCGGGCTGGACTGTTCCCATTGGGAACAGGGTCAAGACTGATTTGCATATGGCTGGGTCTAAACTGGAATGGCATTGTGAGCAAAAAAACTGATGGATTAAACCCAGATCTGTGACTGGGGATGAATGTTTGATTTGTTCTGCATTCCGTCAATCAACTGTTCTTTTTGCAGCAGTTCTGGCACTGTCAAGAGTACCAAAATCATTGAACTTCTGATCTGAAATTGTGTCTGTAAAGGAACACCTTCTTTGTTATTAATGGGTTAGCATGGCTTTTGAATTCTGAAATGTTGAAAACTTAATTGACAACAGCAGGGATGCAGAAAACAAATAGTGACTGGTATAAGCCTTTTCCTCAAGCTTTATGGTGTTTGTCTTTTTTTTTCTAGCTGTTAAATTAAAAAAAAATGTTTGATCAGTGTGTGGAATGAACAAACAACCAGTGCTTAGTTTGTAAAATAATGAGTCCCAGTGCCCTTAGCTCTGCTCAGGTGTGGGTGGCCGGTGCAATTAAAGGTCAGTGCACCAAGTACCAATGCTGCATAGCCTTAAATCAACCTCATGCATCTTTAATCCACTACCAGACATTCACTGCACCTTTACTTCACTCTTGCAGGTTTCTGCTTCCTCCCTTTGTGATGGTGTTTTTGACTTTCTCTTCCTCTGGCTTTGCGATTTGTTTATTTTTATCAATATTGCTCTCGGGAAATGCCTGATGGTGAACTCCACCGGCAACCACCAGCTCAAATTAAGCACTGAAATATTATAGGCCTTGTTCTGAAGCTCAGGCCAATAAACTGAGAGTGGGGCTTTTTTGGAAACAGGATCTAAAGCTGTGATAAAACAACTTGAGGCAGCTGTGATAGTTCTAAAACACCTGGGTTACTTTATATAAATGTCTGATTCATATAAGCACTCTATTAGAAAAAATGCTGGACTGAATAGACTAGAGACTACTTCTCTATTATCTCTGAATATGTATACCAATCCTGTATTTTTCTCTTTTAACAAATACTAAAGCAAACATATCTTGAATAATCTATTTTTCATCATACTTCCCCATTAAGTGCCTCTTTTATGTTTTTCAGGGATAAGCAGAAAATGGATAAGCATGGACTCAGCAAGAACATGGACCAAAATGAAGACTTTTCAGAGAGGGAAGGTAAAGCCTGTCTAGAATAACTGGAACTAAACCTTAAATGGCACAAACATGCACTTTCTAGTAGCAGAAAAATTTCCAAATTCTTATGTCAAATCATTTTAAATATATATTAGACATGTGTGTCCCTTCCTAAACCCTCAGTCTTTTCTCAGGTCTTTTTCTTCCTGTGCCATGCTCTATAGGCTTACTCTCACATGCTACACCCATCATCTTCACGGTCCCACCAATTAATACTTTGTTTGTCCTGCCCTCCCTTAAAGCAATGCTTTTTTTTCGGTGTGGCACCGCAGTGCAGCCTTTGCCAGACCTTTGTGATCAACTTTAAAAAAGCTTTCAGTGGTACTACAGAGAGTTGGTGGGTCAGAGTACATGTGTCAAGTAGGCAAAAGATGTGTACTGCCATTAAAAAGAGTTTACTTGAATCTGATTGGCCTTCAGGGACTTTCTGCACTCCTAACATGGCACCACATCAAAACTAATGACACACCAGCATACAAGGAGGATAGCCTGTAGGAGGCTGGCCTGGCTTATAGTGGGTACCTGATGGTACTTACACCGTGTGCCAGGTCCAGTTATCCCTTATTAGTAGAGTAGTAGTGTTCTAGCCACTTAGGCTGATAGAGGTAGCTATGGCAGAGCAGCTTAGGCTGATCTAGGAAACATGCAAAGCTCCTACTATACCACTTATATCACTTAGAACTATATCATAAGAAAACACAATACTCAGAGTTACTAAAAATAAAGGTACTTTATTTTAGTGACAATATGCCAAAAGTATCTCAGAGGATATACTCCCTTAGGAGATAAGTAATATACACAAAATATATACACAGTGACCTATGTATAGTGCACACGTGTAATGGTGTCCCCGCACTCACAAAGTGGGGGAATTTGCCCTGAACGATGTGGGGGCACCTTGGCTTGTGCCAGGGTGCCCACACACTAAGTAACTTGGCACCCAACCTTCACTAAGTGAAGGTTAGACATATAGGTGACTTATAAGTTACTTATGTGCAGTGGTATATGGCTGTGAAATAACGTGGACGTTATTTCACTCAGGCTGCAGTGGCAGGCTGTGGAAGAATTGTCAGAGCTCCCTATGGGTGGCCAAAGAAATGCTGCAGCCCATAGGGATCTCCTGGAACCCCAATACCCTGTGTACCTCAGTACCATATACTAGGGAATTATATGGGTGTACCAGTATGCCAATGTGAATTGGTAAATTTAGTCACTAGCCTGTAGTGACAAATTTGGAAAGCAGAGAGAGCATAAACACTGAGGTTCTGGTTAGCAGAGCCTCAGTGATACAGTTAGGCACCACACAGGGAACACATGCAGGGCACATACTATGAACACTGGGGCCCTGCCTGGCAGGGTCCCAGTGACACAAGGACTAAAACAACATATATACAGTGAAATATGGGGGTAACATGCCAGGCAAGATAGTACTTTCCTACACAGACATATGAAGAAAATAATAGCACTTGTGGGGGAGTAAGGGATGTATGTTGGACATATAGCAATTCTGAACATTTATCAGCCTTGGAAAGGTTGATAATGTGATCCTAAGAAATAGACGTATAGTGGTAAGAGGGGTTAACATGAATGTGTTGAGAAAACTTTATGGTAATTATAAAAGCAAGTGAGTTCCAGTCATCAGCACCCCTGCTACCACTTGTGCCAGCTGTCCCCCTTACACTTCTTGTGGCATGGGCATTGTAGGAAAGTACCATCTTGCCTGGCATGTTACCCCCATATTTCACTGTATAGTATTAGTTTTAGTCTATGTGTCACTGGGACCCTGTCAGCCAGGGCCCCAGTGCTCATAAGTGTGACCTGTATGTGTTCCCTGTGTGATGACTAACTGTCTCACTGAGGCTCTGCTAACCAGAACCTCAGTGGTTATGCTCTCTCTGCTTTCCAAATTGTCACTAACAGGCTAGTGACCAATTTCACCAATTCACATTGGCATACTGGAACACCCTTATAATTCCCTAGTATATGGTACTAAGGTACCCAGGGTATTGGGGTTCCAGGAGATACCTATGGGCTGCAGCATTTCTTTTGCCACCCATAGGGAGCTCTGACAATTCTTACCCAGGCCTGCCAGTGCAGCCTGAGTGAAATAACGTCCACGTTATTTCACAGCCATTTACCACTGCACTTAAGTAACTTATAAGTCACCTATATGTCTAACCTTCACCTGGTGAAGGTTGGGTGCAAAGTTAGTGTGTGGGCACCCTGGCACTATCCAAGGTGCCCCCACATCGTTCAGGGCAAATTCCCCGGACTTTGTGAGTGCGGGGACACCATTTCACGCGTGCACTATACATAGGTCACTACCTATGTATAGCGTCACAATGGTAACTCCGAACATGGCCATGTAACATGTCTAAGATCATGGAATTGTCACCCCAATGCCATTATGGCATTGGGGAGACAATTCCATGATCCCCCGGGTCTCTAGCACAGAACCCGGGTACTGCCTAACTGCCTTTCCCGGGGTTTCACTGCAGCTGCTGCTGCTGCCAACCCCTCAGACAGGTTTCTGCCCTCCTGTGGTCCAGCCAGGCCTGGCCCAGGAAGGCAGAACAAAGGACTTGCTCAGAGAGAGGGTGTTACACCCTCTCCCTTTTGCTTTAACAAGGGCTCAGGCCAAAAAGCAAAAAGGACAGGGTGACTTGGATCCTGGAACAATGGACCAAGTGTTCCCTAAAGCTAGGGGTAGCAAGGGTAAATCCCTACCCACTATCCCTCCCTCTACAGATGATTCAACTTCTGAGGAAGAAGAATGTCCACCCTGTGCAGAACCAGACAAATGTCCAGCCAAAGGAAGCACTTGGTCCATTGTTCCAGGATCCAAGTCACCCTGTCCTTTTTGCTTTTTGGCCAGAGCCCTTGTCAAAGCAAAAATATGCCCAGGAATGCCCAGCATTGCTGCATGAGCCTCCAACTCCACTTCTGCCCAAGCTGATGTCTCTAAATCATTCCCTAGTAGACAGTCTACAGGTAAATCTGAGGCAACCACAACTTTCTTTGGACCAGTAACCCCCCCCCAGTTGAGATTCACAACAGCCATGGGGTGGCTAAGAGTGTTGTTATGAGCGTCTGTCACTTGGTACTGGTGACCAAGTAGGTGTTGTTCAGGGTGTACCAGTTTCTCTATTACCATGGTAACACTGGCACCTGTGTCCCTGTAGGCCTGAACCTCAACACCATTGATTAGGGGAAGTTGCTTGTACTTATCCATATTAAGGGGACAAGCAACCAAGGTGGCCAAATCAATGGCACCTTCAGAGACTGACACAGCCTCTGTGGTCTCCCTAACAAGACCAACCCCTACTAAATTACCAAAAGTGAGCCCAGCTACTCCCTTGGAGTGGCTATTAGTAGGTTTGCTCCCACTACCACTACTATTACTAGGGGCACTAGAGGTTGCAATAGGGGTTGTGGTAGTGGGAGGCTTGGTGCTTTTCTTTGGACAACTGGCATCAGTTGTCCAATGGCCTTTTACTTTACATAAATAGCACCATGGTTTCTTTACTTGATTAGAAGAGGATTTAGACCCACCCCCCCACCAGAGTGTTTTTGTGGGCCTGATGAAGACTCATTTTTAGATTTGTCCCCACCCTTGTCTGAAGACTTACCATCCTTCTTCTTGCCATCCTTGTCACCCCCTGTATGAACCTTTCTGTTCACTCTTGTTCTGACCCATTTGTCTGCTTTCTTTCCCAATTCTTGGGGAGAGGTCAGATCTGAGTCCACTAGATATTGGTGTAACACATCAGAGACACAGTTATTCAGAATATGCTCTCTCAGGATCAGATTATACAGGCTTTCATAGTCAGAAACTTTACTGCCATGTAACCACCCCTCCAAGGCCTTCACTGAATAGTCAACAAAGTCTACCCAGTCTTGTGAGGACTCTTTTCTGGTTTCTCTGAACTTAATCCTGTATTGTTCAGTGGTTAAGCCAAATCCATCCAAGAGTGCATTATTCAAAACTGTAAAATTACTGGCATCACTTTCCTTCACAGTAAGGAGCCTATCCCTACCCTTTCCACTGAAAGATAGCCATAGGATAGCAGCCCACTGCCTTTGAGGGACCCCCTGTACCATACAGGCCCTCTCATGTGCAGCAAACCACTTGTTAATGTCATCCCCCTCCTTGTAAGGGGGAACTATCTTATGCAGATTCCTAGAATCATGCTCTTTCACAGGTTTACTATCAGAAATACTACTGCTGCCATCATGGGGTCCAAACCCCAACCTCTGTCTCTCTTTTTCCAAGTCTAGAGATTCCCTGTCTAGAGCCAGCTGTTGCTGTTTAAGCTTCGGCCTGGACTCTTCCACTCTCAATCTATTGAGTTCCCTTTCTAACAATCTGTCATCAGGGTGGGTGGGTTGGGAATGCTTTGACACAGAAGAATGATGTGAATGAACAGAGGGAGACCTGTCCCTAACAGTTGGCACTCTAGCAACCTGGCCTGCAGGAACAAAACTATCCCTATTGTGATGTGAGCTTACATTACTACCAGCTATGCTAGGTGGTCTGCTAAGGGGCAGGTTAGGAAGGGCACCCTATAACACTCTTACTGGGGGCTCCCCTGAGTCAGAGTGTGAGCTATCTCCTAACTTCTCAAATGAAGTGCCAGCTAAGGCCTTATTATTTTCAATAAGCATGTTAGACAATAATTCTCTAGAGGGGTTCTTTCCTACCACTAAACCTCTATCAATGCAGAGACTCTTTAGACCCTTAAAGTTAATGTGGTCATAAGCTGTGCTGACCAAATTAAGAGAAGTTCCTACATCAGACATGATAGAAAAGGTTTAGGGACAGATAAAAGAGAGAAAAGGTTTCAGGACTTTTTAAGGAAACAGAAAAAAAACGTTTTCAACTTTTTAGAAACTTTTTGAAAGTTTAGGAGTACTTTTCAGCACTTAGCAGATAGTGTAAGAGAAGAAAAGCAAAACTTTTTCGTTAGGTGTACATACACTGAACTTGTTTTGTATATTATTCTCTTATGAAAAGTACACAATGACAAAGTGGTAAGTAGTTCCAAGTACTTATACCACCGCTGCACAACCAATGTAGGAGGCTGGCCTGGCTTGTAGTGGGTACCAAGGGGTACTTACATTCTGTACCAGGTCCAGATATCCCTTATTAGTGTAGAAGAGGTGTTTCTAGCAGCTTAGGCTGATAGAAGGTAGCTATAGCAGAGCAGCTTAGGCGAACTAGGAGACATGCAAAGCTCCTACTATACCACTGGTGTCATATGCACAATATCACAAGAAAACACTATACACAGATATACTAAAAATAAAGGTACTTTATTTTTATGACAATATGCCAACAGTATCTCAGTGAGTACCCTCAATATGAGGATGCCAAATATACACAAGATATATGTACAAAATACCAAAAATATGCAGTAATAGCAAAAGGAAGTAATGCAAGCAATGTAGAGTTACAGTAGATTGCAATAGGAGCACACAGGTATAGGGGCAACACAAACCATATACTCCAAAAGTGGAATGCTAACCACGAATGGACCCCAAACCTATGTGACCTTGTAGAGGGTCGCTGGGACTGTAAGAAAACAGTGAGGGTTAGAAAAATAGCCCACCCCAAGACCCTGAAAAGTAGGTGTAAAGTGCACCTATAACCCCCAGAGAGCACAGAAGTCGTGATAGGGGGTTTCTGCAAGGAAGACCAACACCAGCAAAGCAACCAAAGTGGATTTCCGGACTAGAGTACCTGTGGAACAAGGGGACCAAGTCCAAGAGTCGCGACAATGTCGAGAGTGGGCAGATCCCCAGGAAATGCCAGCTGAGGGTGCAAAGAAGCTGCCACCGGATGGTAGAAGCTGTGGATTCTGCAAGAACGAAGAGGACTAGGAACTTCCCCTTTGGAGGAGGGATGTCCCACGTCCTGAAGAAGCATGCAGAGGTGTTCCAATGCAGAAAGACTGCAAACAAGCCTTGCTAGCTGCAAGGGTCGCGATTAGGGTTTTTGGATGCTGCTGTGGCCCAGGGGGGACCAGGATGTCGCCACTTGAATGAGACAGAGGGGACGCCCAGCAAGTCAGGGAGCCCTCACAGAAGCAGGCAGCATCCGCAGAAGTACCGGAACAGGCACTTGGAAGAGTTGTGAACCAGAGCTCACACAAAGACACAAAAGGGAGTCCCACGACACGGGAGGACAACTCAGCAGGTTGTGCACAGCAGGTTATAGTGTTGGCAACCCAGGCTTGGCTGTGCACGAAGGAAATCCTGGAAGAGTGCACAGGAGCCGGAGCAGCTGCAAATCACGAGGTACCCAGCAATGCAGTCTAGTGTGGAGAGGCAAGAACTTACCTCCACCAAACTTGGACTGAAGAGTCACTGGACTGTGGGAGTCACTTGGACAGTGTTGCTGAGTTCCAGGGACCACGCTCGTTGTGCTGAGAGGGGACCCAGAGGACCGGTGATGCAGTCTTTTGGTGCCTGCGGTTGCAGGGGGAGGATTTCGTCGTCCCACGGGAGATTTCTTCAGAGCTCCTGGTGCAGAGAGGAGGCAGGCTACCCCCAGAGCATGCACCACCTGGAAACAGTCGAGAAAGCCGGCAGGAGAAGCGATACAAGGTTGCAGTAGTCGTCTTTGGCTACTTTGTTGCGGTTTTGCAGGCGTCCTGAGCAGTCAGTGGTCGATCCTTTGGCAGAAGGTGAAGAGAGAGATGCAGAGGAACTCGGATGAGCACTTGCATTCGTTATCTAAAGAATTCCCCAAAGCAGAGACCCTAAATAGCCAGAAAAGGAGGTTTGGCTTCCTAGGAAGGAGGATAGGCTAGCAACACAGGTAAGAGCCTATCAGGAAGAGTCTCTGATGTCACCTGCTGGCACTGGCCACTCAGAGCAGTCCAGTGTGCCAGCATCACCTCTGTTTCCAAGATGGCAGAGGTCTGGAGCACACTGGAGGAGCTCTGGGCACCTCCCCTGGAAGGTGCAGGTCAGGGGAGTGGTCACTCCCCTTTCCTTTGTCCAGTTTCGCGCCAGAGCAGGGCTGGGGGATCCCTGAACCGGTGTAGACTGGCTTATGCAGAGATGGGCACCATCTGTGCCCATCAAAGCATTTCCAGAGGCTGGGGGAGGCTACTCCTCCCCAGCCCTGACACATTTTTCCAAAGGGAGAGGGTGTAACACCCTCTCTCTGAGGAAGTCCTTTGTTCTGCCTTCCTGGGCCAAGCCTGGCTGGACCCCAGGAGGGCAGAAACCTGTCTGAGGGGTTGGCAGCAGCGGCAGCTGCAGTAAAACCCCGGGAAAGGCAGTTTGGCAGCACCCGGGTCTGTGCTAGAGACTCGGGGATCATGGAATTGTCTCCCCAATGCCAGAATGGCATTGGGGTGACAATTCCATGATCTTAGACATGTTACATGGCCATGTTCGGAGTTACCATTGTGACGCTATACATAGGTAGTGACCTATGTATAATGCACGCGTGTAATGGTGTCCCCGCACTCACAAAGTCCGGGGAATTTGCCCTGAATGATGTGGGGGCACCTTGGCTAGTGCCAGGGTGCCCACACACTAAGTAACTTAGCACCCAACCTTTACCAGGTAAAGGTTAGACATATAGGTGACTTATAAGTTACTTAAGTGCAGTGGTAAATGACTGTGAAATAACGTGGACGTTATTTCACTAAGGCTGCAGTGGCAGGCCTGTGTAAGAATTGTCAGAGCTCCTTATTGGTGGCAAAAGAAAGGCTGCAGCCCATAGGGATCTCCTGGAACCCCAATACCCTGGATACCTCAGTACCATATACTAGGGAATTATAAGGGTGTTCCAGTATGCCAATGTGAATTGGTGAAATTGGCCACTAGCCTGTTAGTGACAATTTGGAAAGCAGAGAGAGCATAACCACTGAGGTTCTGGTTAGCAGAGCCTCAGTGAGACAGTTAGGCATCACACAGGGAACACATACAGGGCACACTTATGAGCACTGGGGCCCTGGCTGGCAGGGTCCCAGTGACACATACACTAAAACAACATATATACAGTGAAATATGGGGGTAACATGCCAGGCAAGATGGTACTTTCCTACATATATTCCTAAAATTGAGCATGGAAAATGGCAAGGAAAACTGATGGCCAACCCTTCCTTTTTAGTTCAAATAGCTTTCTCCTTCCTTTCCATCCTTTTCATGCCTCTTCTCCCTGAGAACCATCTTCTCTAAGTCATGTGCATGTTTGCCTTGATCTCTAATGATGTATTTCTGCTAAATGTCCACAGCTCATTTCAAAGATCACAATCTCTTTGTTCCATAGAAAGCGATACCCTGAAACCTAACCCTATCTAATCTCCTGTAACTCATGTATTTCCTCCACCGTACATCTACATAAACTCACTTGTTCCCATTTTCCCAAAAATGATCGCACCTAACTCCTACTACTTTAAATCGCCACAAAGAAACTGGAGAGAATTCATGGAATGATTTACTTGAGCACATCAGACGGATCTAATTAAGCAAATAACACCAACACCAACCATTGGTTTCTCAAACAGCGATCTGTCTGGCGTAAAGCACTTGAATGCCTTGTCAGGGGTAGTACGTGCTAAATAAATGCAATTACAATGCATATATTCACAATATTTAAATCATCCATTCCCTCCTAAAATATGAAATAATTGGAAAAACAATAAAAATAAGCGAATTTCCGGGTTCTCATTTTTTTCTAGTATACTTCCCAGAGTGCTAGTGCAATCACAAAGGCAAACATTCTCATTCTAACATTTGCATATAATGCTCTCAGAAAAAGTAAATATGCAGTGTCATTGTAGTCTCCTCTTTCTGATGTTAGCATGTCGTCAAAGTAATTAAGAGTCATAACGTGATCATTTACACTTTGCATATCAGCTATCAGTGACTTTTCAATTTTGCTCCTTCTACTTTAGTTTTTTTCAAAACAAAATATTTCCAGAAATTGTAGCGCTCTAATTGGTCAAGAGACAATAAATGTAAGTGATAAGGTAACAGCTTTACTTCTGCACATTTCAAGAAACCCAGTGATTCTGTTTTGTACAGCATGTCCAACGGCTTCATACAACAAATCTGTGATTTAATGGCTGATGGCACGTGAAATATTGACCGATGGGTTGTTTATAATGCATATAAGGATTACAGTGTGACCAAGACTAGATTTCCCTTATATGTTTACACTGCAATTGTTAATCTGATGCCATAATTTAAATCAGACAGAGTCACAGTGCAAATTTAGTCTTACTCCCCCCAAGTCATACTTAAACATATTTTTTCTGTGTTTCCAGCTGTAATTCTTTCACAAACGACAGAACATGATCGCAAAAATCCTTTTGCTCTTTACATTTTGAAAGATAAGGTATGGTAACCCAGTTAGTTTCTTCACCTTTTAAATGTGTGTGCTAAAACCGCTTGACTGTGGAGAGCTGCACTCTATTCTATTTTTACTGCTTTTGATTATCTCTACAATGCCACATATTAATGTCTACCTGTATTAATGTGCTTCGAGAAAGGGAGTAAAGTAACAAAGGTACAAAAAACAGTGGTAGGCATTGAATGAAGTGTAATTGCTAATAACAATCAAGCAGTAAATTTGTAAAGCACTGCTTGTTACCCATGAGGATATCCTGGATACCCTTGAATGACAACTATAACGTTTTTGATTCATTAACAAAATGGTGAAGATTTAAAAGTAGAAGTGCCCAATTAAGATGCTGTGTTACAGTTGGGTAGCAGAGCCAGGACTAGTCTTAGTTGCTGTGGATTGGGAAAAATGAGCTACATGCTTAAAGGTGCAGCAGTTGGGGATTCTGGGTTTTCTGGGAAATAAGAACAAGTCCAACTCCTACTCCTGTGTGTGTCTTCAGTGATCCTCAATACTGCACGGATTTTGAGTTTTTCATCGAGTCTCAGGGGATGATGAGGGTAACTCCAGATTGTAGAACAATGGATGAATAACTGGTAATGCGCTGTATTTATGATGTAGTGGACCCTGTGTTCCAAGGTTCAGCCAGATTATAAGGCTTTGAAATACTGTCAGTTTGTGGTGGAGGGTGGCTGGGGGAAGGTCACTTTGGGCAGGCTGAGTAAAGTTCCTGATTAAAACCAATTCATCATTATTTAGGACAGTTTTGTCATGTTTTTCCAGCCTACTGCACGCCAGCCTGCCAAGTGACATTTGTTTTAAGGGAGCTCTCTTTACTCAGCGTGTACAGAACGAGATGCTGTTACAAAAGTGAAGGAAGGGTTTATTTATAACCCTACCAAGGTACTGCTTTACTCTAATTATAGCGCCTGTTTGCGGATAAACTTTACTGGCTGAAGGCAGTTGAATCCGTTTTGTATGAGTGCTAACACACCCTGGCCCTAATTGTGCAGGACTTACTTGCCACGAAGGTGCTATATTGTTATGTGCACCGACCCCCAGCTTTGCAGAAAAACACAAGTAAATCAATATTTCTTAAAGAACATTGTCAGCAACGTTAACTACTAACACGAGACCCAGGGCACGGTACCTGCACTGATGGTGGGGTGTGTGTCAGACAGAGACCAGCGCACGTGAGGCCAGTGTGAGGGGGAGAATGTTCATAATTACTCGGCACATCGTGCACACCCTCTGTCTTAAAGGAGCGACAGTAATTAAAAGCCCTGAGGAGGTGCATTGAGCGCGCGGTGATGCACACACCATTTTACTTAACTTGAGAGTGGGTAACATCTTGGAAGCAGTCACTTTTCAGGTTTAAAGAAGATGCAGAGGAAGCTTAATAAGAGTGGTGACATGCACACCATATTAACCTAACTTAGGGTCATATGTGCGAACACATTTTCCCATAGACACAGAATGGGTAAAACCCTTTGCTACATCTGGCCCTTATTGCGGTGATCCACACACCTTGGTATACTTGCGTATATTCTTCAATCAATGAAAAAAGAAAGAAAATAAAACAGTCATATGCACACCACCGGGGATCTACTGTAAGTGATATGTTCAATAATATTTACAGGCTTTGGGTAGTGAAGACTTTAATTCTGAAAGAAAGCAAGCAATTCTTTTACATTTCTTGGCGGGTGAATAAGAGTTCTAAAATTTCTGATGTGTAGAGGGAAGCCAGAATTAGATTGAGCAATATATTTGCAAAAGAAACAAATGTTGTAATGGCAATTTATACATTTTCTACACAACTGCAACGTAGTAGAAAAACTATCAATTCATTTGTATCCAGGTTGAAAGAACTGCCAGTGAAGTGCCACTCTGGAGTGATGAGTTAATAATGGATTGACTCATATTGTAATGTAAAAGTCAGAAGATACATGAGCGTTTGTGGGCAGCAAAGAACCCCACATTGAAACATGCTATTGAAATGAAGAAAGTGCTTAAAGAGTCTGAATATTGTGTGAGAGAAATGAATAAATACAGAGTTATCGGTGCTGGGGAGAATGAAGAAGTAGCTGAAGTTGGGGTAAGGTGGATAAGATAAGCAACTGTGTACGGAGTGTAGGGAAAACCAAACACCACACAGAACCTTTGGAAGCAAACATAATACCAAAGTATGCAACAGGTGTGGCAGCAATCTTCATGGAAGTGACTATAAAAGATGTTATACTAGGGGCAAAGAATGCAGTAAATGTGGACACAAAGGCCATTTTGCATGTATGTGTAAAGAATGGCCTAAATCCAAGGTAGTGATGATGAGTGACAACATTAGTTAACATATTCATGATAAAGTTTGAAGCATAGGAGAAGATGATGGGGTTGAGAGGAGAAAGATCAAACCAAAAGCATGGTCTAACATTCATGGAAAAGATGTGGAGCTAATGGTGGACACTGGTTGTAGGAAAGTACCATCTTGCCTGGCATGTTACCCCCATATTTCACTTTATATATGTTGTTTTAGTGTATGTGTCACTGGGACCCTGCAAGCCAGGGCCCCAGTGCTCATAAGTGTGCCCTGTATGTGTTCCCTGTGTGATGACTAACTGTCTCACTGAGGCTCTGCTAACCAGAACCTCAGTGGATATGCTCTCTCTTTACTTTCCAAATTGTCACTAACAGGCTAGTGACCAATTTCACCAATTCACATTGGCATACTGGAACACCCTTATAATTCCCTAGTATATGGTACTGAGGTACCCAGGGTATTGGGGTTCCAGGAGATCCCTATGGGCTGCAGCATTTCTTTTGCCACCCATAGGGAGCTCTGACAATTCTTACACAGGCCTGCCACTGCAGCCTGAGTGAAATAACATCCACGTTATTTCACAGCCATTTACCACTGCACTTAAGTAACTTATAAGTCACCTATATGTCTAACCTTTACCTGGTAAAGGTTGGGTGCTAAGTTACTTAGTGTGTGGGCACCCTGGCACTAGCCAAGGTGCCCCCACATCGTTCAGGGAAAATTCCCCGGACTTTGTGAGTGCGGGGACACCATTTCACGCGCGCACTATACATAGGTACATAGGTACCTATGTACAGCGTCACAATGGTAACTCCGAACATGGCCATGTAACATGTCTAAGATCATGGCAATTCCATGATCCCACGAGTCTCTAGCACAGACCCGGGTACTGCCAAACTACCTTTGCTGCCAACCCCTCAGACAGGTTTCTGCCCTCCTGGGGTCCAGCCAGGTCTGGCCCAGGAAGGCAGGACAAAGGACTTCCTCTGAGAGAGGGTGCAACACCCTTTCCCTTTGGAAATAGTTGTGAAGGCTGGGGAGATGTAGCCTCCCCCAGCCTCTGGAAATGCTTTGGTGGGCACAGATGGTGCCCATCTCTGCAGAAGCCAGTCTACACCGGATCAGGGATCCCCCAGCCCTGCTCTGGCACGAAACTGGACAAAGGAAAGGGGAGTGACCACCCCCCTGACCTGCACCTCCCAGGGGAGGTGCCCAGAGCTCCTCCAGTGTGTCCCAGACCTCTGCCATCTTGGAAGCAGAGGTGTCTGTGGCACACTGGACTGCTCTGAGTGGCCAGTGCCAGCAGGTGACGTCAGAGGCTCCTTCTGATAGGCTCTTACCTCTCTTGTTAGCCAATCCTCCTTCCTAGGTAGCCAAACCTCCTTTTCTGGCTATTTAGGGTCTCTGCTTTGGGGATCTCACCAGACAACGAATGCAAGAGCTCACCAGAGTTCCTCTGCATCTCCCTCTTCACCTTCTGCCAAAGGATCGACCGCTGACTGCTCAGGACACCTGCAAAACCGCAACAAAGTAGCAAGACGACTACTAGCTACCTTGTATCGCTTCATCCTGACGGCTTTCTTGACTGTTTCCAGGTGGTGCATGCTCTGGGGGTAGCCTGCCTCCTCTCTGCACCAGGAGCTCTGAAGAACTCTCCTGTGAGTCGACGGAATCTTCCCCCTACAACCGCAGGCAACAAAAGACTGCATCACCGTTCCTCTCGGTCCCCTCTCAGCACAACGAGCGTGGTCCCTGGAACTCAGCAACTCTGTCCAAGTGACTCCCACAGTCCAGTGACTCTTCAGTCCAAGTTTGGTGGAGGTAAGTCCTTGCCTCTCCACGCTAGACTGCATTGCTGGTTACCGCGTGATTTGGAGCTGCTCCGGCTCCTGTGCACTCTTCCAGGATTTCCTTTGTGCACAGCCAAGCCTGGGTCCCGACACTCTAACCTGCAGTGCACAACCTTCTGAGTTGTCCTCCGGCATCGTGGGACTCCCTTTTGTGACTTTGGGTGGACTCTGGTTCACTTTGCTTCTAAGTGCCTGTTCAGGTACTTCTGTGGCTGCTGCCTGCTTCTGTGAGGGCTCCCTGACTTGCTGGGCGCCCCCTCTGTCTCCTCATCCAAGTGGCGACATCCTGGTCCCTCCTGGGCCACAGCAGCATCCAAAAACCCTAACCGCGACCCATGCAGCTAGCAAGGCTTGTTTGCGGTCTTTCTGCTTCAGAACACCTCTGCAAGCTTCCTCACAACGTGGGACATCCATCCTCCAAAGTAGAAGTTCCTAGTCCTCTTCATTCTTGCAGAACACCAAGCTTCTTCCAACAGGTGGCAGCTTCCTTGCACCCTCAGCTGGCATTTCCTGGGCTCCTGCCCACTCTCAACACTGTCGCGACTCTTGGACTTGGTCCCCTTGTCTTACAGGTAATCAGGTCCGGAAATCCACTGTTTTTGCATTGTTGGTGTTTGTTCTCCTTGCAGAATCCCCCTATCACGACTTCTGTGCTCTCTGGGGATAGTAGGTGCACTTTACACCTACCTTTCAGGGTCTTGGGGTGGGCTATTTTTCTAACCCTCACTGTTTTCTTACAGTCCCAGCGACCCTCTACAAGCTCACATAGGTCTGGGATCCATTTGTGGTTCGCATTCCACTTTTGGAGTATATGGTTTGTGTTGCCCCTATACCTATGTGCTCCTATTGCAATCTATTGTAACTTTACACTGCTTGCATTACGTTTCTTGCTATAACCTGCATAATTTTGGTTTGTGTACATATATCTTGTGTATATTTCTCATCCTCATACTGAGGGTACTCACTGAGATACTTGCATATTGTCATAAAAATAAAGTACCTTGATTTTTAGTATATCTGTGTATTGTGTTTTCTTATGATACTGTGCAGATGACACCAGTGGTATAGTAGGAGCTTTACATGTCTCCTAGTTCAGCCTAAGCTGCTTTGCCATAGCTACCTTCTATCAGCCTAAGCTGCTAGAAACACCTCTTCTACACTAATAAGGGATAACTGGACCTGCCACAAGGTGTAAGTACATCTGGTACCCACTGCAAGCCAGGCCAGCCTCCTACATTGGTTGTGCAGCGGTGGGTTAAGTACTTGTAACTACTTACCACTTTGTCATTGTGTACTTTTCATAAGAGAATAATATACAAAAGAAGTTCAGTGTATGTACACTTAACGAAAAAGTTTTGCTTTTCTCCTCTTACACTTTCTACTAAGTGGTGAAAAGTACTCCCAAACTTCTAAAAAGTTTCAAAAAGTTTCCAAAAGTTTTTTCTCTGTTCTCTAAAAAGTCCTGAAACTTTTTCTTTCTTCTCACTGTCTCTAAACCTTCTTTTATCATGTCTGCTGTAGAGTCTGCTCTTAAAATGGTCAATACTACCTATGACAATTTACATTTCAAGAGCCTAAGGAGTCTCTGCTTAGATAGAGGTTTAGTGATAGGAAAAAACCCTCCAAGAGAATTTCTGTATAACATGCTCATTGTGAATGATGAGTCCCTAGCTGGCACTTCAAATGAGAAGTTAATAGCGAGCTCCCATTCTGACTCAGGGGAACTCCTTGAGGGAGGTGGGGAGGGTTCTGTTCCAAATCTGCCCCTCAGCAGACCACATAGCAATGCTGGTAGTAATAGGAGATCCCATCATAGTAGGGATGTTTTTATTCCTGGAGGCCAGGTTGTTAGAGTCCAAGCTGTTAGGGACAGATCTCCCTCTGTTGTTTCCAATTTATCCTCAGTGTCCAAACATTCCCAACCCACCCACCCTGAAGACAACATGTTAGAAAGTGAACTCAAAAAGTTGAGAGTGGAAGAGACCAGACTGAAGCTTAAACAGCAACAGCTGGCTCTAGACAGGGAATCCCTGGACTTGGAGAAGGAGAGACGGAGATTGGGGTTAGGACCCCATGGTGGGAGCAGCAGTATTCCTGATAGTAATCCTGTGAGAGAGCATGATTCCAGGAATCTGCACAAGATAGTTCCCCCTTACAAGGAGGGGGATGACATCAACAAGTGGTTTGCTGCACTTTAGAGGGCCTCTATGGTACAGGGGGTCCCTCAAAGGCAGTGGGCTGCTATATTGTGGCTATTTTTCCAATGGAAAGGGTAGGGATAGGCTCCTTACTGTTAGAGAAAGTGATGCTAACAATTTTGCAGTTTTGAAGGATGCACCCTTGGATGGATTTGGCTTAACCTCTGAACAATACAGGATTAAGTTCAGAGACACCAGAAAGAGTCCTCACAAGACTGGATAGACTTTGTTGACTGTTCAGTGAAGGCCTTGGAAGGGTGGTCACATGGCAGTAAAGTTTCTGACTATGAAAGCCTGTATAATCTTATTCTGAGAGAGCATATCCTCAATAACTGTGTTTCTGACTTGTTACACCAATATCTAGTGGACTCAGATCTGACCTCTCCCCAAGAATTGGGAAAGAAGGCAGACAAATGGGTTAGAACAAGAGTGAACAGAAAAGTTCATACAGGGGGTGACAAGGATGGCAAGAAGAAGGATGGTAAGTCTTCTGACAAGGGTGGGGACAAAAGTAAAACTGAGTCTTCATCAGGCCCACAAAAATCCTCTGGTGGGGGTAGTGGGTCCAAATCCTCTTCAAATCAAGGTAAAAAGCGTTGGTGTTATTTGTGTAAAGTCAAAGGCCATTGGACAACTGATGCCAGTTGTCCAAAGAAACACACCAAACCTCCCACTACCACAACCCCTGCTGCAAACTCTAGTGCCCCTAGTAATTGCTGTGGTGGTGGGACCAAACCTACTAATAGCCAATCCAAGGGAGTAGCTGGGCTCACTTTTGGTAATTTAGTTGGGGTTGGTCTTGTTAGGGAGACCACAGAGGCTGTGTTAGTCTCTGAAGGTTCCATTTATTTGAACCTTGGTTGCTTGTCCCCTTAATATGGATAAGTACAGGCAACTTCCCCTAATAAATGGTGTTGAGGTTCAGGCCTCCAGGGACATAGGTGCCAGTGTTACCATGGTAATAGAGAAACTGGTACACCCTGAACAACACCTACTTGGTCACCAGTACCAAGTGACAGACGCTCATAACAACACTCTTAGCCACCCCATGGCTGCTGTGAATCTCAACTGGGGGGGGGGGAGAGTTACTGGTCCAAATAAAGTTGTGGTTGCTTCAGATTTACCTGTAGACTGTCTACTAGGAAATGATTTAGAGACATCAGCTTGGGCAGAAGTGGAGTTGGAGGCTCATGCAGCAATGTTGGGCATTCCTGGGCATATTTTTGCTTTAACCAGGGCTCAGGCCAAAAAGCAAAAAGGACAGGGTGACTTGGATCCTGGAACAATGGACCAAGTGCTTTCTAAAGCTAGGGTTAGTAAAGGTAAATCCCTACCTACTAGCCCTCCCTCTACAGATGATTCTCCTTCCGAGGAAGAAGAATTTCCTCCCTGTGCAGAACCTTCACCAGAGGAGCTGGCAGCAGACACTGCTGAGCTTTTGGGTGGAGGGGGGACTGCCAGGGAAGAGCTGAGTGTGGCACTGCAATCCTTTCCCACATTGGAGGGTCTCAGACACCAAGCTGTCAAGCAGCAAAATGGGGATGTCAGTGACTCACAGAGTTTACTGGGAGGACAACCTCTTGTACACAGAGGCAAGGGACCCAAAACCTGGAGCAGCCAGGAGATTGGTAATTCCCGTGCAGTACAGAGAGTTCCTCCTAACTCTGGCACATGACATTCCTTTGGCTGGGCATTGGGGCCAGATCAAAACATGGGAAAGGCTTGTCCTGTTTCACTGGCCTAGGATGTCAGAGGACACAAAAGATTTCTGTAAGTCTAGTGTGACCTGCAAAGCCAGTGGCAAGACTGGTGGCACACCAAAGGCTCTCCTTATTCCACTACCTATGGTTGGGGTCACCTTTGAAAGGGTAGGGGTTGACATAGTTGACCCCCTTGACCCTGCTCCTGCTTCAGGCAATAGGTTTATCTTGGTGGTTGTGGACCATGCCACAAGATATCCTGAAGCAATCCCTCTAAGGACCACTACAGCACCTGCAGTGGCAAAAGTCCTCCTGGGAATCTTTTCCAGGGTGGGTTTACCAAAAGAGGTTGTATCAGACAGGGGTAGCAACTTTATGGCTGCATACTTGAAGGCTATGTGGAAGGAATGTGGTGTAACATACAAATTCACCACACCTTATCATCCACAGACAAATAGACTGGTAGAGAGGTTTAATAAAACTCTCAAAGGAATGATAATGGGACTCCATGAAAAACTCAGGAGGAGATGGGATGTCCTGTTATCTTGCCTCCTTTTTGCTTACAGGGAGGTACCCCAGAAAGGAGTGGTTTCAGCCCCTTTGAAAACTTCTCTTTGGGCATCCTGTAAGAGGTCCACTAACACTTGTGAAGGTGGGTTGGGAACAACCTTTAAAAGCTCCCAAACAGGACATAGTAGACTATGTACTTGGCCTAAGATCCAGAATGGCTGAGTACATGAAAAAGGCCAGTAAAAACCTCCAGGCCAGCCAAAAGCTCAAAAAGTAATGGAATGACCAGAAGGCTGTTCTGATTCAGTACCAACCAGGACAGAAGGTGTGGGTATTGGAGCCTGTGGCCCCGAGAGCACTCCAAGGCAAATGGAGTGGACCCCATCTCATTGTTGAGAAAAAGGGCGAGGTCACCTACTTGGTTGACTTGGGCACTGCCAGGAGTCCCCTTAGGTTGATTCATGTCAACCGCCAAAAACCCTACTATGATAGGGCTGATCTCACCCTGCTCATGGCAACAGATGAAGGACATGAAGAAGAGAGTGACCCTCTCCCTGATCTCTTCTCCTCCACTGAAGAGGATGCTCTAGTGGAGGGAGTAGTTTTAGCAGATTGTCTGACTGCAGAACAGAAAGACAACTGCATAAATCTCCTTGGACAGTTTTCTGAACTCTTTTCAACTGTGCTAGGCACCACATCTTGGTGTGAACACACAATTGATACTGGAGAAAGCATGGCTGTCAAAAGTCAAATCTATAGGCAGCCTGACCATGTCAGGGACTGCATAAAACAAGAGGTTCAAAAAATGCTTGATCTAGGAGTGGTTGAACCTTCTGAAAGCCCATGGGCGAGTCCTGTGGTGCTTGTACCAAAGCCTCACTCAAAAGATGGAAAAAGGGAGATGAGGTTTTGTGTTGATTACAGAGGTCTCAACCAGGTAACAAAAACTGATGCTCACCCTATACCCAGGGCAGATGAGCTCATAGATACACTGGCATCTGCCAAGTATCTAAGCACCTTTGATTTGACTGCAGGGTATTGGCAGATCAAATTGTCTGAGGATGCTAAACCTAAAACTGCATTTTCAACTATAGGAGGGCACTACCAATTTACAGTGATGCCCTTTGGTTTGAAAAATGCACCTGCCACTTTTCAGAGGTTGGTGAACACAGTCCTGCAAGGGTTGGAGGATTTTAGTGCAGCATATCTAGATGATATAGCTGTCTTTAGCTTCACCTGGGATGAGCACCTGGTCCACCTTTGGAAAGTTTTGGAGGCCCTGCAAAAGGCAGGCCTCACTATCAAGGCTTCAAAGTGCCAGATAGGGCAGGGAAAGGTGGTTTATCTGGGACACCTGGTAGGTAGAGAACAGATAGCACCACTTCAGGGGAAAATCCAGACAATCATGGATTGGGTATCCCCTACAACACAGACCCAGGTGAGAGCCTTCCTAGGCCTCACTGGGTATTAGAGGAGATTCATTAAAAACTATGGGGGTCATTCCGACCCTGGCGGTCATGGACCGCCAGGGCCGGGGTTGGAGGATGCACCGCCAACAGGCTGGTGGTGCATCAAGGGCAATTCTGACCGCGGCGGTAAAGCCGCGGTCAGAAAAGGGAAACCGGCGGTTTCCCGTCGGTTTTCCCCTGCCCCTCTGAATCCTCCACGGCGGCGCTGCTTGCCATGGGGATTCCGACCCCCTTCCCGCCAGCCTGGTTCTGGCGGTGAAAACCGCCAGAACCAGGCTGGCGAGAACGGGTGTCGTGAGGCCCCTGGGGGCCCCTGCAGTGCCCATACCAATGGCATGGGCACTGCAGGGGCCCCCTAACAGGGCCCCACATTGATTTTCAGTGTCTGCCTAGCAGACACGGAAAATCGCGACGGGTGCAACTGCACCCGTCGCACACCAGCAACTCCGCCGGCTCCATTCGGAGCCGGCTTCCTCGTTGCTGGTGCTTTCCCGCTGGGCGGGCGGGCGGCCTTTTGGTGGTCGCCCGCCAGTCCAGCGGGAAAGTCAGAATGACCGCCGCGGTCTTTTGACCGCGGTACGGTCTTCTGGCGGTTCCCGCCAGGCGGGCGGCTTCCGCCGCCGGCGGGGGTCAGAATGACCCCCTATGTCTCCATAGCAGCCCCACTTAATGATCTCACAAGTAAGAAGGTGCCTAAAAAGTTATTGTGGACAGCTAGCTATCAGAAAGTTTTTGAGGAGCTCAAACAGACTATGTGTACTGCACCTGTCCTAAAAAGCCCATGTTACTCCAAGAAATTAATTGTTCAAACTGATGCATCTGAATTAGGGGCAGGGGCAGTCTTATCACAACTCAATTCTGAGGGCCAGGATCAACCAGTTGCTTTTATCAGCAGAAGGTTGACCCCTAGAGAAAAGCGTTGGTCTGCCATAGAGAGGGAGGCCTTTGCTGTGGTATGGGCACTGAAAAAGTTGAGGCCATACCTGTTTGGCACTCACTTTATTGTTCAGACAGAAAACAAACCTCTACTTTGGCTAAAACAAATGAAAGGTGAAAATCCTAAATTGTTGAGGTGGTCCATATCTCTACAGGGAATGGACTATACAGTGGAACATAGACCTGGGAGTACCCACTCCAATGCAGATGGACTCTCCCGATATTTCCACTTAGACAATGAAGACTCATCAGGTCATGGCTAGTCTTATTGTCCTTCGTTTGGGGGTGAGGGTTGTGTAGGAAAGTACAATCTTGCCTGGCATGTTACCCCCATATTTCATTGTATATATGTTGTTTTAGTCCATGTGTCACTGGGACCCTGCCAGACAGGGCCCCAGTGCTCATAAGTATGTGCCCTGTATGTGCTCCCTGTGTGATGACTAACTGTCTCACTGAGGCTCTGCTAACCATAACGTTAGTGGTTTTGCTCTCTCTGCTTTCCAAATTTGTCACTAATAGGCTAGTGACCAATTTCACCAATTCACATTGGCATACTGGTACACCCATATAATTCCCTAGTATATTGTACTGAGGTACCCAGGGTATTGGGGTTCCAGGAGATCCCTATGGGCTGCAGCATTTCTTTTGCCACCCATAGGGAGCTCTGACAATTCTTCCACAGCCTGCCACTGCAGCCTGAGTGAAATAACGTCCACGTTATTTCACAGCCATTTACCACTGCACTTAAGTAACTTATAAGTCACCTATATGTCTAACCTTCACCTGGTGAAGGTTGGGTGCAAAGTTACTTAGTGTGTGGGCACCCTGGCACTAGCCAAGGTGCCCCCACATCGTTCAGGGCAAATTCCCCGGACTTTGTGAGTGCGGAGACACCATTACAAGCGTGCACTGTACATAGGTCACTACCTATGTACACCGTCACAATTATAACTCCGAACATGGCCATGTAACATGTATAAGATCATGGAGTTGTCACCCCAATGCCATTCTGGCATTGGGGGACAATTCCATCATCCCCTGGATCTCTAGCACAGAACCCGGGTACTGCCAAACTGCCTTTCCGGGCTCTCCACTGCAGTTGCTGCCAACCCCTCAGACAGGTTTCTGCCCTCCTGGGGTCCAGGCAGCCCTGGCCTAGGAATGCAGAACAAAGGACTTCCTCTGAGAGAGGGTGTAACACCCTCTCCCTTTGGAAATAGGTGTCAGGGCTGGTGAGGAGTAGCCTCCCCCAGCCTCTGGAAATGCTTTGAT
The DNA here is from genome assembly GCF_031143425.1 of Pleurodeles waltl. Classification (NCBI taxonomy): domain Eukaryota; kingdom Metazoa; phylum Chordata; class Amphibia; order Caudata; family Salamandridae; genus Pleurodeles; species Pleurodeles waltl. The sequence goes on from NC_090440.1 coordinate 1,210,191,518, forward strand.
GGGCACAGATGGTGCCCATCTCTGCATAAGCCAGTCTACACTGGTTCAGCGATCCCCCAGCCCTGCTCTGGCGTGAAACTGGACAAAGGGAAGGGGAGTGACCACTCCCCTGACCTGCACCTCCCAGATGACGTGCCCAGAGCTCCTCCAGTGTGTCCCAGACCTCTGCCATCTTGGAAACAGAGGTGTTTGCGGCACACTGGACTGCTCTGAGTGGCCTGTGCCAGCAGGTGACATCAAAGGCTCCTTCTGTTAGGCTCTTACCTCTCTTGGTAGCCAATCCTCCTTCCTAGGTATCCAAACCTCCTTTTCTGGCTATTTAGGGTCTCTGCTTTGGGGATCTCACCAGATAACGAATGCAAGAGCTCATCAGAGTTCCTCTGCATCTCCCTCTTCACCTTCTACCAAAGGATCGACCGCTGACTGCTCAGGACGCCTGCAAAACCGCAACAAAGTAGCAAGACGACTACTAGCAACCTTGTATCGCTTCATCCTGCCAGCTTTCTCTACTGTTTCCAGGTGGTGCATGCTCTGGGGGTAGCCTGCCTCCTCTCTGCACCAGGAACTCTGAAGAAATCTCCTGTGGGTCGACGGAATCTTCCCCCTACAACCGCAGGCACCAAAAGTCTGCATCACTGGTCCTCTGGGTCCCCTCTCAACACGACGAGCGCGGTCCCTAGAACTCAGCAACTCTGTCCAAGTGACTCCCACAGTCCAGTGACTCTTCAGTCCAAGTTTGGTGGAGGTAAGTCCTTGCCTCCCCACGCTAGACTGCATTGCTGGGTACCGCGTGATTTGCAGCTGCTCCTGCTCCTGTGCACTCTTCCAGGATTTCCTTCATGCACAGCCAAGCCAGGGTCCCCGCCACTCTAACCTGGAGTGCACAACCTTCTGAGTTGTCCTCCGGCATCGTGGGACTCACTTTTGTGACTTCGCGTGGACTCCGGTTCACTCTTCTTCCAAGTGCCTGTTCAGGTACTTTTGCGGGTGGTGCTTGCTTTTGTGAGGGTTCCTTGAATTGCTGGACGCCCCCTCTGTCTCCTCTTCCAAGTGGTGACATCCTGGTCCCTCCTGGGCCACAGCAGCACCCAAAAACCTCTACATCAACCCTTGCAGCTAGCAAGGGTTGTTTGCGGTCTTTCTGCGTGGGAACACATCTGCAAGCTTCATCGCTACGTGGGACATCGCTCCTCCGAAGGAGAAGCTCCTAGTCCTCTTCTTTCTTGCAGAACTCCAAGCTTCTTCCAACAGGTGGCAGCTTCCGTACACCCTTAGCTGGCATTTCCTGGGCTCCTGCCCACTCTCAACACTGTCGCGACTATTGGACTTGGTCCCCTTGTCTTACAGGTACTCAGGTCTGGAAATCCACTGTTGTTGCATTGCTGGTGTTTGTTCTTCCTGCAGAATCCCCCTATCACGACTTCTGTGCTCTCTGCGGGTAGTAGGTGCACTTTACACCTACCTTTCAGGGTCTTGGGGTGGGCTATTTTTCTAACCCTCACTGTTTTCTTAAAGTCCCAGCGACCCTCTACAAGCTCACATAGGTTTGGGGTCTGTAGGAGGCTGGCCTGGCTTGTAGTGGGTACCAAGGGGTACTTACACTCTGTACCAGGTCCAGTTATCCCTTATTAGTGTAGAAGAGGTGTTTCTAGCAGCTTAGGCTGGTAGAAGGTAGCTATAGCAGAGCAGCTTAGGCTGAACTAGGAGACATGCAAAGCTCCTACTATACCACTGGTGTCATATGCACAATATCATAAGAAAACACAATACACAGATGTGAGAAAGTAGCCTCTTTCTAGCCTTGTTACCCCCACTTTTGGCCTGTTTGTGAGTGTATGTCAGGATGTTTGTCACTGTTTTCACTGTCTCACTGGGATCCTGATAGCCAGGCCTCAGTGCTCATAGTGAAAACACTATGTTTTCAGTATGTTTGTTATGTGTCACTGGGATCCTGCTAGTCAGGACCCCAGTGCTCATAGGTTTGTGGCCTATATGTATGTGTCACTGGGACCCTGTCACACAGGGCCCCAGTGCTCATAGGTGTGCATGTATATGTTCCCTGTGTGGTGCCTAACTGTCTCACTGAGGCTCTGCTAACCAGAACCTCAGTGGTTATGCTCTCTCATTACTTTCAAATTGTCACTAACAGGCTAGTGACCAATTTTACCAATTTACATTGGCTTACTGGAACACCCTTATAATTCCCTAGTATATGGTACTGAGGTACCCAGGGTATTGGGGTTCCAGGAGATCCCTATGGGCTGCAGCATTTCTTTTGCCACCCATAGGGAGCTCTGACAATTCTTACACAGGCCTGCCACTGCAGCCTGAGTGAAATAACGTCCACGTTATTTCACAGCCATTTTACACTGCACTTAAGTAACTTATAAGTCACCTATATGTCTAACCTTTACCTGGTAAAGGTTAGGTGCAAAGTTACTTAGTGTGAGGGCACCCTGGCACTAGCCAAGGTGCCCCCACATTGTTCAGAGCCAATTCACTGAACTTTGTGAGTGCGGGGACACCATTACACGCGTGCACTACATATAGGTCACTACCTATATGTAGCTTCACCATGGTAACTCCGAATATGGCCATGTAACATGTCTATGATCATGGAATTGCCCCCTCTATGCCATCCTGGCATTTTTGGTACAATTCCATGATCCCAGTGGTCTGTAGCACAGACCCTGGTACTGCCAGACTGCCCTTCCTGGGGTTTCACTGCAGCTGCTGCTGCTGCCAACCCCTCAGACAGGCAGCTGCCCTCCTGGGGTCCAGCCAGGCCTGGCCCAGGATGGCAGAACAAAGAACTTCCTCTGAGAGAGGGTGTGACACCCTCTCCCTTTGGAAAATGGTGTGAAGGCAGGGGAGGAGTAGCCTCCCCCAGCCTCTGGAAATGCTTTGTTGGGCACAGAGGTGCCCAATTCTGCATAAGCCAGTCTACACCGGTTCAGGGACCCCTTAGCCCCTGCTCTGGCGCGAAACTGGACAAAGGAAAGGGGAGTGACCACTCCCCAGACCTGCACCTCCCCTGGGAGGTGTCCAGAGCTCCTCCAGTGTGCTCCAGACCTCTGCCATCTTGGAAACAGAGGTGCTGCTGGCACACTGGACTGCTCTGAGTGGCCAGTGCCACCAGGTGACGTCAGAGACTCCTGCTGATAGGCTCCTTCAGGTGTTAGTAGCCTTTCCTCTCTCCTAGGTAGCCAAACCCTCTTTTCTGGCTATTTAGGGTCTCTGTCTCTGGGGAAACTTTAGATAACGAATGCATGAGCTCAGCCGAGTTCCTCTGCATCTCCCTCTTCACCTTCTGATAAGGAATCGACCGCTGACCGCGCTGGAAGCCTGCAAACCTGCAACATAGTAGCAAAGACGACTACTGCAACTCTGTAACGCTGATCCTGCCGCCTTCTCGACTGTTTTCCTGCTTGTGCATGCTGTGGGGGTAGTCTGCCTCCTCTCTGCACCAGAAGCTCCGAAGAAATCTCCCGTGGGTCGACGGAATCTTCCCCCTGCAACCGCAGGCACCAAAACGCTGCATTACCGGTCCCTTGGGTCTCCTCTCAGCACGACGAGCGAGGTCCCTTGAATCCAGCGACACCGTCCAAGTGACCCCCACAGTCCAGTGACTCTTCAGCCCAAGTTTGGTGGAGGTAAGTCCTTGCCTCACCTCGCTGGGCTGCATTGCTGGGAACCGCGACTTTGCAAGCTACTCCGGCCCCTGTGCACTTCCGGCGGAAATCCTGTGTGCACAGCCAAGCCTGGGTCCACGGCACTCTAACCTGCATTGCACGACTTTCTAAGTTGGTCTCCGGCGACGTGGGACTCCTTTGTGCAACTTCGGCGAGCACCGTTTCACGCATCCTCGTAGTGCCTGTTTCTGGCACTTCTCCGGGTGCTACCTGCTTCAGTGAGGGCTCTTTGTCTTGCTCGACGTCCCCTCTCTCTGCAGGTCCAATTTGCGACCTCCTGGTCCCTCCTGGGCTCCAGCAGCGTCCAAAAACGCCAAACGCACGATTTGCGTGTAGCAAGGCTTGTTGGCGTCCATCCGGCGGGAAAACACTTCTGCACGACTCTCCAAGGCGTGGGGGATCCATCCTCCAAAGGGGAAGTCTCTAGCCCTTGTCATTCCTGCAGTATTCACAGTTCTTCAGCCTAGTAAGAGCTTCTTTGCACCAACCGCTGGCATTTCTTGGGCATCTGCCCATCTCCGAGCTGCTTGTGACTTTTGGACTTGGTCCCCTTATTCCACAGGTACCCTCAGTCAGGAATCCATCGTTGTTGCATTGCTGATTTGTGTTTTCCTTGCATTTTCCCTCTAACACGACTATTTTGTCCTTAGGGGAACTTTAGTGCACTTTGCACTCACTTTTCAGGGTCTTGGGGAGGGTTATTTTTCTAACTCTCACTATTTTCTAATAGTCCCAGCGACCCTCTACAAGGTCACATAGGTTTGGGGTCCATTCGTGGTTCGCATTCCACTTTTGGAGTATATGGTTTGTGTTGCCCCTATCCCTATGTTTCCCCATTGCATCCTATTGTAACTATACATTGTTTGCACTGTTTTCTAAGACTATACTGCATATTTTTGCTATTGTGTATATATATCTTGTGTATATTTCCTATCCTCTCACTGAGGGTATACTCTAAGATACTTTGGCATATTGTCATAAAAATAAAGTACCTTTATTTTTAGTATAACTGTGTATTGTGTTTTCTTATGATATTGTGCATATGACACTAAGTGGTACTGTAGTAGCTTCACACGTCTCCTAGTTCAGCCTAAGCTGCTCTGCTAAGCTACCATTATCTATCAGCCTAAGCTGCTAGACACCCTATACACTAATAAGGGATAACTGGGCCTGGTGCAAGGTGCAAGTACCCCTTGGTACTCACTACAAGCCAGTCCAGCCTCCTACATTGGTTGTGCAGCGGTGGGATAAGTGCTTTGAGACTACTTACCACTCTTGTCATTATACTTTTCATAAGAGAAAAATATACAAAACAAGGTCAGTGTATATACACATAGCCAAAAAGTTTTGCATTTCCTCTTTTCACTCTTTTCTAAGTGCTGAAAAGTACTCCTAAACTTTCAAAAAGTTCTTAAAAGTTTAAAAAGTTTTTTTTTTCTGTCTTTCCAAAAAGTTCTGAAAACTTTTGTCTCTTTCTCTATCACTTTAACTCTCTCTAAAAAATGTCTGGCACAGGCCAAAGTGTTGATCTGTCCAAACTTGCATATGACAACCTTAGCTGGAAGAGAGCAAGGAGTCTCTGTATAGAGAGAGGTTTGAGTGTAGGGAAGAATCCTGCCTTTGAAGTGTTAATTAACATGCTTAGAGAACAGGATAAGGCCAGAGGTGGACCATCTGTTGAAAAAGTACCTAATAGTTCCCAATCTGATTCAGGGACTCCCCCAGGAAAAGATTCAGGAAAGAAACTTTCTAGCCTGCCCATTACTAGACAATCTAGCATAGATGGTAATGATGATGAGCCACACCAAAGAAATAGTGTTGTCTCACATCATAGCAAAAGCATTTATTCTCACCATACTGGTAGTAATGTTTCTGTAAACCAAGCTGTTAAGTTGGCTTCTGTAAGGGACAGGTCTCCTTCTGTTCATTCCCATCATAGCTCTGTTTCTAGAAATGTCCCTCCCACCAACCCTGATGACAGAATGTTAGAGAGGGAACTCAATAAGTTGAGGGTGGAACAAACCAGACTGAAGCTTAAAAAGCAACAGCTGGATTTGGATAGACAGTCTTTTGAATTAGAGAAGGAAAGACAGAAGTTGGGTTTAGATACCCATGGTGGCAGCAGCAGTATTCCCCATAGTCATCCTGCAAAAGAGCATGATTCCAGGAATCTGCACAAGATAGTTCCCCCTTATAAGGAGGGGGATGACATTAACAAGTGGTTTGCTGCACTTGAGAGGGCCTGTGTTGTACAGGATGTCCCTCAAAGGCAGTGGGCTGCTATCCTATGGCTATCATTTAGTGGAAAAGGTAGGGATAGGCTCCTTACTGTAAAAGAAAATGATGCTAATAATTTCCAAGTTCTTAAGAATGCACTCCTGGATGGTTATGGCTTAACCACTGAACAGTACAGGATAAAGTTCAGAGAGACCAAAAAGGAGTCTTCACAAGACTGGGTTGATTTCATTGACCATTCAGTGAAGGCCTTGGAGGGGTGGTTACATGGCAGTAAAGTTACTGATTATGAAAGCCTGTATAACACAATCCTGAGAGAGCATATACTTAATAATTGTGTGTCTGATTTGTTGCACCAGTACCTGGTAGACTCTGATCTGACCTCTCCCCAAGAATTGGGAAAGAAGGCAGACAAATGGGTCAGAACAAGGGTGAACAGAAAAGTTCATACAGGGGGTGACAAAGATGGCAATAAGAAGAAAGATGGTGAAAAATCTCAAGATAAGCATGGGGATAAGGGTAAAACCAAAGATCCCACTTCAAATCTTAAACACTCTTCAGAGGGTGGGGATAAAACAAATTCTTCCTCTTCTTCCCAACCTGCACACATTAAAAAGCCTTGGTGCTTTGTGTGTAAAAACAGAGGCCATAGGCCAGGGGATAAGTCCTGTCCAGGTAAACCCCCTGAGCCTACCACCACTAATACATCAAGCTCTAGTGCCCCTAGCAGTAGTGGTACTAGTGGTGGGACTGCTGGCAACAGTCAAGCAAAGGGTGTAGTTGGGTTCACTTATGGGTCCATAGTGGAAACTGATGTCATCAGTCCCAAGACAGTTTCTGTCACACCTAGTGGCATTGGCCTTGCCACACTGGCTGCTTGTCCCCTTACAATGGATAAGTACAGGCAGACAGTTTCAATAAATGGTGTTGAGGCCTTGGCCTACAGGGACACAGGTGCCACTTTCACTTTGGTGACTGAAAACCTAGTGCACCCTGATCAACACATCATTGGACAACAGTATAAGATTATTGATGTCCATAACTCCACTAAGTTTCTTCCCTTAGCTATAATTCAGTTTAGTTGGGGTGGAGTTACTGGCCCTAAGCAGGTGGTGGTATCACCTAGCTTACCTGTAGACTGTCTCTTAGGTAATGACCTAGAGACCTCAGGTTGGGCTGATGTAGAGTTTTATGCCCATGCAGCCATGCTGGGCATCCCTGAGGAATTGTTCCCTCTCATTTCTACCGAAATGAAAAAGCAAAGGAGAGAAGGCCTGAAAACTCAGGAACCCTCTCCATCAACAGGTAAAAAGGGTATCACAGTATCCCCTAACCACCCTACCATTCAGGATATCATTCCTGTGGTGGGAGAAACCTCTCCTGGGGTGGCACCTGTTCCAAGGGAATCATCAGTTGGCAAAACTGTACTCCCTGAGGTGGAAGTACCTCTCTGTGGGATAACTAACATTGGTGAGAAAAAGAGCACCATTTTAGTTAACATGGAGCATCCCTCCAACCCTCCCAGAGAAACTTTAGTGCAGAAACTCTGCACTGCCTCACAACACTTAGGACAGCATCCCTGCCCTAGTGTGGAGCTGATAGGACAGCATCCCTGCCCTGCTCCAACCCAAGAGAAACAGCATCCCTGTTCTCTCTTCCAGCCATATGGACAAAGTTTTTGCCCAGCTATGGCTTTTCTGAGACAGCATCCCTGTCTGGCATTTCCATCACTACAAATAGGTTCAGTGGACAATTCCCACTGCTCTAAACTAAAACTTACTGATAGAAACTCTAAAAATACATCTTCACATTGTTGCTTAGCTAAAAAACTTCAAACAGGGTGGTTTACATCCCCACAGGGAAGTAACCATATAGTGGATGATAAAGGGAGTAACCAGTCTATTGCAGAGCTACTCTCTACTTATCACCACTTAGACAATAAAGTCTCAACTGGCCAAGGTTATCCTTATTGTCCTTCGTTTGGGGGGGGGTTGTGTGAGAAAGTAGCCTCTTTCTAGCCTTGTTACCCCCACTTTTGGCCTGTTTGTGAGTGTATGTCAGGATGTTTGTCACTGTTTTCACTGTCTCACTGGGATCCTGATAGCCAGGCCTCAGTGCTCATAGTGAAAACACTATGTTTTCAGTATGTTTGTTATGTGTCACTGGGATCCTGCTAGTCAGGACCCCAATGCTCATAGGTTTGTGGCCTATATGTATGTGTCACTGGGACCCTGTCACACAGGGCCCCAGTGCTCATAGGTGTGCATGTATATGTTCCCTGTGTGGTGCCTAACTGTCTCACTGAGGCTCTGCTAACCAGAACCTCAGTGGTTATGCTCTCTCATTACTTTCAAATTGTCACTAACAGGCTAGTGACCAATTTTACCAATTTACATTGGCTTACTGGAACACCCTTATAATTCCCTAGTATATGGTACTGAGGTACCCAGGGTATTGGGGTTCCAGGAGATCCCTATGGGCTGCAGCATTTCTTTTGCCACCCATAGGGAGCTCTGACAATTCTTACACAGGCCTGCCACTGCAGCCTGAGTGAAATAACGTCCATGTTATTTCACAGCCATTTTACACTGCACTTAAGTAACTTATAAGTCACCTATATGTCTAACCTTTACCTGGTAAAGGTTAGGTGCAAAGTTACTTAGTGTGAGGGCACCCTGGCACTAGCCAAGGTGCCCCCACATTGTTCAGAGCCAATTCACTGAACTTTGTGAGTGCGGGGACACCATTACACACGTGCACTACATATAGGTCACTACCTATATGTAGCTTCACCATGGTAACTCCGAATATGGCCATGTAACATGTCTATGATCATGGAATTGCCCCCTCTATGCCATCCTGGCATTTTTGGTACAATTCCATGATCCCAGTGGTCTGTAGCACAGACCCTGGTACTGCCAGACTGCCCTTCCTGGGGTTTCACTGCAGCTGCTGCTGCTGCCAACCCCTCAGACAGGCAGCTGCCCTCCTGGGGTCCAGCCAGGCCTGGCCCAGGATGGCAGAACAAAGAACTTCCTCTGAGAGAGGGTGTGACACCCTCTCCCTTTGGAAAATGGTGTGAAGGCAGGGGAGGAGTAGCCTCCCCCAGCCTCTGGAAATGCTTTGTTGGGCACAGAGGTGCCCAATTCTGCATAAGCCAGTCTACACCGGTTCAGGGACCCCTTAGCCCCTGCTCTGGCGCGAAACTGGACAAAGGAAAGGGGAGTGACCACTCCCCAGACCTGCACCTCCCCTGGGAGGTGTCCAGAGCTCCTCCAGTGTGCTCCAGACCTCTGCCATCTTGGAAACAGAGGTGCTGCTGGCACACTGGACTGCTCTGAGTGGCCAGTGCCACCAGGTGACGTCAGAGACTCCTGCTGATAGGCTCCTTCAGGTGTTAGTAGCCTTTCCTCTCTCCTAGGTAGCCAAACCCTCTTTTCTGGCTATTTAGGGTCTCTGTCTCTGGGGAAACTTTAGATAACAAATGCATGAGCTCAGCCGAGTTCCTCTGCATCTCCCTCTTCACCTTCTGATAAGGAATCGACCGCTGACCGCGCTGGAAGCCTGCAAACCTGCAACATAGTAGCAAAGACGACTACTGCAACTCTGTAACGCTGATCCTGCCGCCTTCTCGACTGTTTTCCTGCTTGTGCATGCTGTGGGGGTAGTCTGCCTCCTCTCTGCACCAGAAGCTCCGAAGAAATCTCCCGTGGGTCGACGGAATCTTCCCCCTGCAACCGCAGGCACCAAAAAGCTGCATTACCGGTCCCTTGGGTCTCCTCTCAGCACGACGAGCGAGGTCCCTCGAATCCAGCGACACCGTCCAAGTGACCCCAACAGTCCAGTGACTCTTCAGCCCAAGTTTGGTGGAGGTAAGTCCTTGCCTCACCTCTCTGGGCTGCATTGCTGGGAACCGCGACTTTGCAAGCTACTCCGGCCCCTGTGCACTTCCGGCGGAAATCCTGTGTGCACAGCCAAGCCTGGGTCCACGGCACTCTAACCTGCATTGCACGACTTTCTAAGTTGGTCTCCGGCGACGTGGGACTCCTTTGTGCAACTTCGGCGAGCACCGTTTCACGCATCCTTGTAGTGCCTGTTTCTGGCACTTCTCCGGGTGCTACCTGCTTCAGTGAGGGCTCTTTGTCTTGCTCGACGTCCCCTCTCTCTGCAGGTCCAATTTGCGACCTCCTGGTCCCTCCTGGGCCCCAGCAGCGTCCAAAAACGCCAAATGCACGATTTGCGTGTAGCAAGGCTTGTTGGCGTCCATCCGGCGGGAAAACACATCTGCACAACTCTCCAAGGCGTGGGGGATCCATCCTCCAAAGGGGAAGTCTCTAGCCCTTGTCGTTCCTGCAGTATTCACAGTTCTTCAGCCTAGTAAGAGCTTCTTTGCACCAACCGCTGGCATTTCTTGGGCATCTGCCCATCTCCGAGCTGCTTGTGACTTTTGGACTTGGTCCCCTTGTTCCACAGGTACCCTCAGTCAGGAATCCATCGTTGTTGCATTGCTGATTTGTGTTTTCCTTGCATTTTCCCTCTAACACGACTATTTTGTCCTTAGGGGAACTTTAGTGCACTTTGCACTCACTTTTCAGGGTCTTGGGGAGGGTTATTTTTCTAACTCTCACTATTTTCTAATAGTCCCAGCGACCCTCTACAAGGTCACATAGGTTTGGGGTCCATTCGTGGTTCGCATTCCACTTTTGGAGTATATGGTTTGTGTTGCCCCTATCCCTATGTTTCCCCATTGCATCCTATTGTAACTATACATTGTTTGCACTGTTTTCTAAGACTATACTGCATATTTTTGCTATTGTGTATATATATCTTGTGTATATTTCCTATCCTCTCACTGAGGGTATACTCTAAGATACTTTGGCATATTGTCATAAAAATAAAGTACCTTTATTTTTAGTATAACTGTGTATTGTGTTTTCTTATGATATTGTGCATATGACACTAAGTGGTACTGTAGTAGCTTCACACGTCTCCTAGTTCAGCCTAAGCTGCTCTGCTAAGCTACCATTATCTATCAGCCTAAGCTGCTAGACACCCTATACACTAATAAGGGATAACTGGGCCTGGTGCAAGGTGCAAGTACCCCTTGGTACTCACTACAAGCCAGTCCAGCCTCCTACAACAGATATACTAAAAATAAAGGTACTTTATTTTTATGACAATATGCCAAAAGTATCTCAGTGAGTACCCTCAGTATGAGGATGCCAAATATACACAAGATATATGTACACAATACCAAAAATATGCAGAAATAGCAAAAGGAAGTAATGCAAGCAGTGTATAGTCACAATAGATTACAATAGGAGCACATAGGTATAGGGGCAAAACAAACCATATACTCCAAAAGTGGAATGTGAATAACGTATGGACCCCAAACCTATGTGAGCTCGTAGAGGGTCGCTGGGACTGTAAGAAAACAGTGAGGGTTAGAAAAATAGCCCACCCCAAGACCCTGAAAAGTAGGTGTAAAGTGCACCTATATTCCCCAGAGAGCACGGAAGTTGTGATAGGGGAATTCTGCAAGGAAGACCAACGCCAGCAATGCAACCAAAGTGGATTTCCAGATGAGAGTACCTGTGGAACAAGGGGACCAAGTCCAAGAGTCGCGACAAAGTCGAGATTGGGCAGATACCCAGGAAATGCCAGCTGAGGGTGCAAAGAAGCTGCCACCGGATGGTAGAAGCTGTGGATTCTGCAAGAACGAAGAGGGCTAGAAACTTCCCCTTTGGAGGATGGATGTCCCACGTCGTGAAGAAGCTTGCAGAAGTGTTCCCACACAGAAAGACCACAAACAAGCCTTGCTAGCTGCAAGGGTCGCAGTTAGGGTTTTTGGATGCTGCTGTGGCCCAGGAGGGACCAGGATGTCGCCACTTGGATGAGGAGACAGAGGGGGCGCCCATCAAGTCAGGGAGCCCTCACAGAAGCAGCAGCACCCGCAGAAGTACCAGAACAGGCACTTGGAAGAGGAGTGAACCGGAGTCCACCCGATGTCAGAAAAGGGAGTCCCACGACGCTGGAGGACAACTCAGAAGGTTGTGCACTGCAGGTTAGAGTGTCGGGGACCCAGGCTTGGCTGTTCACGAAGGAAATCCTGGAAGAGTGCACAGGAGCCGGAGCAGCTGCAAATCACACTGTACCAAGCAATGCAGTCTAGCGTGGGGAGGCAAGGACTTACCTCCACCAAACTTGGACTGAAGAGTCACTGGATTGTGGGAGTCACTTGGACAGAGTTGCTGAGTTCCAGGGACCACGCTCGTCGTGCTGAGAGGGGACTCAGAGGACCAGTGATGCAGTCTTTTGTTGACTGCGGTTGCAGGGGGAAGATTCCGTCGACCCACGGGAGATTTCTTCAGCGCTCCTGGTGCAAGAAGGAGGCAGGCCACCCCCATAGCATGCACCACAAAGAAACAGGTGAGAAAGCAGCATGATCAGCGATACAAGGTTGCAGTTGTCGTCTTTGCTACTTTGTTGCGGTTTTGCAGGCGTCCTGAGCAGTCAGCGGTCAATCCTTTGGCAGAAGGTGAAGAGAGAGATGCAGAGGAACTCTGGTGAGCTCTTGCATTCGGTATCTGCAGAATTCCCCAAAGCAGAGACCCTAAATAGCCAGAAAAGGAGGTTTGGCTACCTAGGAAGGAGGATAGGCTAGTAACACAGGTAAGAGCCTATCAGAAGGAGTCTCTGACGTCACCTGATGGCACTGGCCACTCAGAGCAGTCCAGTGTGCCAGCAACACCTCTAAATCCAAGATGGCAGAGGTCTGAGCACACTGGAGGAGCTCTGGGCACCTCCCCTGGGAGGTGCAGGTCAGTGGAGTGGTCACTCCCCTTTCCTTTGTCCAGTTTCGCACCAGAGCAGGGCTGGGGGATCCCTGAACCGGTGTGGACTGGCTTATGCAGAGATGGGCACCATCTGTGCCCATCAAAGCATTTCTAGAGGCTGGGGGAGGCTACTCCTCCCAGCCCTGACATCTTTTTCCAAAGAGAGAGGGTGTAACACCCTCTCTCAGAGGAAATCCTTTGTTCTGCCTTCCTGGTCCAGGGCTTCCTGGATTCAAGGAGGGCAGAATCCTGTCTGAGGGGTTGGCAGCAGCAGCAGCTGTAGTGGATACCCTGGAAAGCCAGAGCTCCTCCAGTGTGCCCCAGACCTCTGCCATCTTGGATTCAGAGGTGTTGCTGGCACACTAGACTGCTCTGAGTGGCCAGTGCCAGCAGGTGACGTCAGAGACTCCTTCTGATAGGCTCTTATCGCTGTTAGTAGCCAATCCTCCTTCCTAGGTAGCCAACCCTCCTTTTCTGGCTATATAGGGTCTCTGCTTTGGGGAATTCTTCAGATACCGAATGTAAGAGCTCACCAGAGTTCCTCTGCATCTCCCTCTTCACCTTCTGCCAAAGGATTGACCGCTGACTGCTCAGGACACCTGCAAAACTGCAACAAAGTAGCAAGACGACTACTAGCAACATTGCCTCCCCAAGCTAGACTGCATTGCTGGGTACCGCGTGATTTGCAGCTGCTCCGGCTCATGTGCACTCTTCTAGGATTTCCTTCGTGCACAGCCAAGCCTTGGTCCTCGACACTCTAACCTGCTATGCACAACCTTCTGAGATGTCCTCCGGCATCGTGGGACTACCTTTTGTGTCTTCGGGTGGACTCCGGTTCTCTCCTCTTCCAAGTGCCTGTTCCGGTACTTCTGCGGGTGCTGCCTGCTTCTGTGAGGGATCCCTGACTTGCTGGGCGCCCCCTCTGTCTCCTCATCTAAGTGGCGACATCCTGGTCCCTCCTGGCCCACAGCAGCATCCAAAAACCTTAACTGCGACCCTTGCAGCTAGCAAGGCCTGTTTGCGGTCTTTCTGCGTGGGAACACATCTGCAAGCTTCTTCACGACGTGGGACATCCATCCTCCAAAGGGGAAGTTTCTAGCCCTCTTCTTTCTTGCAGAATCCACAGCTTCTACCATCCAGTGGCAGCTTCTTTGCACCCTCAACTGGCATTTCCTGGGCATCTGCCCACTCTCGACATTGTCGCGACTCTTGGACTTGGTCCCCTTGTTTCACAGGTACTCAGGTCTGGAAATCCACTGTTGTTGCTTTGCTGGTGTTGTTCTTCCTTGCAGAAACCACCTATCACGACATCTGTGCTCTCTGGGGGTTATAGGTGCTCTTTACACCTACTTTTTCAGGGTCTTGGGGTGGGCTATTTTTCTAACCCTCACTGTTTTCTTACAGTCCCAGTGACCCTCTACAAGCTCACATAGGTGTGGGGTCCATTCGTGGTTCGCATTCCACTTTTGGAGTATTTGGTTTGTGTTGCTCCTATACCTATGTGCTCCTATTGCAATCTACTCTAACTTTACATTGCTTGCATTACTTCCTTTTGCTATTACTGCATATTTGTGGTATTGTGTACATATATCTTGTATATATTTGACATCCTCATACTGAGGGTACTCACTGAGATACTTTTGGCATATTGTCATAAAAATAAAGTACCTTTATTTTTAGTATATCTGTGTATTGTGTTTTCTTATGATATTGTGCATATGACACCAGTGGTATAGTACGAGCTTTGGATGTCTCCTAGTTCAGCCTAATCTGCTCTGCTATAGCTACCTTCTATCAGCCTAAGCTGCTAGAAACACCTCTTCTACACTAATAAGGGATAACTGGACCTGGTACAGAGTGTAAGTACCCCTTGGTACCCACTACAAGCCAGGCCAGCCTCCTACATTGGTTGTGCAGCGGTGGGATAAGTACTTGCAACTACTTACCACTTTGTCATTTTGTACTTTTCATAAGCGAATAATATACAAAACAAGTTCAGTGTATGTACACCTAACCAAAAAGTTTTGCTTTTCTCCTCTTACACTATCTGCTAAGTGCTGAAAAGTACTCCTAAACTTTCAAAAAGTTTCAAAAAGTTGAAAACGTTTTTTTTTCTTGTTCCTTAAAAAGTCCTGAAACTTTTTCTATCCCTTATCTGTCTCTAAACCTTTTTCTATCATGTCTGATGTAGGAACCTCTCTTAATTTGGTCAGTACAACTTATGACCACCTTAACTTTAAGAGCCTAAGGAGTCTCTGCATTGATAGAGGTTTAGTGGTAGGTAGGAACCCTTCTAGAGAGTTACTGTCTAATATGCTTATTGAGAATGATAAAGCCAAGGGTGGCACCTCATCTTAAAAGTTGATAGATAGCTCACACTCTGACTCAGGGGAGCCCCTTGAGAGAGTGTTACAGGGTTCCCTTCTTAATCTGCCACTTAGCAGACCACCTAGCAATGCTGGTAGTAATAGAAGCTCCCATCATAGTAGGGATGTTTTTGTTCCTGGAGGCCAGGTTGTTAGAGTGCCAACTGTTAGGGACAGGTCGGGGGCGTGGCTGATCGGGCCAACATGTCGGACGCTTAGTATCAGAGCTCCGTCGAGGCCTTAATTAATCCTGAGTAAATCAACATCCTCCAGGTTGCCAAGAGTGGGAACCTGAAGCTGCGGAGCCGGGTTGGCAGTTGGGACCACCGGGTCGAAAGGAAGAGCCGCAAGACGAACCCAGATGACCGGGACCCAGCGCGAGTGTGTTCCCAAGCTGGGCCGGGCCAGGGTTACGGAGCGTGAGCAGCGTTGGGCAGAGGCGAGGAGAGCTGGATCCCGGTGGATGACCCCGGGTGAGACTTAGGCTACGTGCTGCTTGCTGCGGATGAGACGCGGGGCTCCTTTGGCTGCTCCCGGGGGAGCGACGACCCGGCTGCCGAGACCTGCGGAGGGAGGCCGGTGGGATCCAATAAAACTCAGCATCTTCCCAGAGCCGGGGATACGATCTTGAAAGTGCAGAGCCGGGCTGGCCGCCGAGACCACCGAGCCGAATGGAAGAACTGCAATGACGAATCCGGGTGACCGGGACCCGGCGAGCGTGTGGGCCCGGACTAGGCCGGTCCGGGGTTACGAAGCGCGAGCAGCGCTGGGCAGAGAGGAGGAGAGTCGGGCAACAGTGAGTGACCGCAGGTGTGGCTAAGGCTGAGGCCACGTGCTGCTTGATGTGGCCGGGGCGGGGAACTATCCGGGGGAGCGACGAGCCGGCCGCTGAGACCGGTGGAGGGAAGCCGGCCAGGAAGGCCCCGGCTGGGCCGGACGAGAGTTACCAAGCACGAGCAGCGTTGGGCAGAGGTGAGGAGAGCTGGACGCCAGTGAGTGACTCCAGGTGAGGCTGAAGCTACGTGCTACGTGCTGCTTGCTGCGGCGTGGAACTCCCCTGGTTGCCTCCGGGGGAGCGACGACCCGGCTGCCGAGACCAGTGGAGGGAAGCGGGCCAGGAAGCCCCAGACTGGGCCGGACCAGAGTTACGAAGCACGAGCAGAGTTGGGTAGAGATGCGGAGTGCTGGATGCCAGTGAGTGCCTCCAGGTGAGGCTGAGGCTACGTGCTGCTTGCTGCGACAGAGGCGTGGAACTCCCCTGATTGCTCCTGGGGGGCGACGACCCGGCCGCTAAGATCGGCAGAGGGAAGCCCACTGGGAAGGCTCCGGCTGGGCCGGACCAGAGTTACGAAGCACGAGCAGAGTTGGGCAGAGGTGAGGAGAGCCGAGCGCCAGTGAGTGACTCCGGGTGAGACTGAGGCTGCGTGCTGCTAGCTGCAAATGAGACGTGGAACTCCTCTGGTGGCTCCCGGTGGAGCGACGACTCTACTGGCGGTTTCCAATACGAGTGCCGCAGGGAGAGGAGGCAGGATGAGGGGCACCGCGAACGACTACAGATATGGTACCGCCACTGGAAGGCCCTGCTGGCCTGGGACGTGAGGACCCACCTCTCCAAGACAATTTGATTGGAACCAGGCTTGCACATTCTGGCAATTAGTCCGGAGGGCCGCAGATCAAACCAATTGGGTCCGACAGGAGAATGAATACACCCATCCCCAGCCGGTGAGTGGGTCACCACTCTGTTCTACATCTAGCCCACAGCAACACGAGTCCCGAATGTCTTCCAAGGGTAAGACCAGAAGCAAGACATTGCATTGTAATCCTATAAGTACACAACAGAAAGAGACCATGGGGGACTTCGCGCAACTAACGGTCCAGGCAACCCTGGAGAACATCCTGGTGGCCATTGAAGACACAAAAATAACTTTACGACAAGACATTAACCAAGTGGCAGTGGAGCTAGGGTTGCTGAGGGCAGACCACACCAAACTGGCAAGCAGAGTTAAAGCTACAGAGACAGACATAGCAGAGCTCACTCCGAAACACGAAAACCTTGCAGCCTCAGTTCTACAGCTGACAGACCGGGTACACCGCCTCGAACGCCACGTGGAAGATGCAGAAGGCAGGAACCGCAGGAACAACATTCGGGTGGCGGGCCTTCCGGAGGGAGTGGAAGGTTCCGACATGGTGGAATTCCTAAAAAAATGGCTACGTACAGTCGTGGCGCCGGATCACCTTACGACCTTTTTCTCCCTGGAGAGAGCACACTGAGTCCCCTCGAGACCTTTGGCGCCGGGGAGGCCACCGCGGGTGGTGGTGGCGAAGTTAATGCATTATAGGGACAGGGACTGTCTGCTCTGTAGAGCCAGAGAAGCGGCCCGTTTGAAGTTGAAAACAACGCGGTGACGCTATTCCCGGACTTCACCTTGGAAGTCCAGTTGAAACGTGCCTCGTTCTTGTCCGTGAAAAAAAACCTCCGCGAGGAGGGGATCCAGTACTCACTCCTCTTCCCGGCCAAACTACGAGTGGTCCTGGATGGCAAAACGGTGTTTCTACAATCGCCAGAGGAAGCATGGGAATGGTTGGAGTCGAGGGGCCTGACGGTGGGCCGCCGCGAACAGCCCGGACGAGCCGCCCGCAGAGGTAAGAAGAGACAGCGCATTAGGGATCGGCTGCCCGCGGGGCCAACCAGGGCCCAGAGAGAGTCAGCGAAGATAGAGGCCCTGGATGCGGTGGCCTCGGTGTGCGGGAGTGCGCCATCGCAGGTCAATAGTGCAAAAGACTCAGACGCGGCGCTGGTCTCTTCAGAAGGAGGCTCCAGCTACCCCGGCGACGCCCCTAGAGTGACTCCCCAAACATCGGATGAACTGGCATAAGGGTCTTCCCGACTGGCACTGGAGGATAATAATACTTTATTGAAGAGGCCTCGACGACCTCGCAGCCACCCCCTCAAACTGACTTGTTGTTATTACTGCACTGTTGCAATGTTAGCTGGGAACCTACAGTTTGAGAGGTGCCCTGGGGTTGGGGCGTTGGGGCTTACAATTTAGTTCTTTGATGGTGGCACTGAGGTTACAATTTACTCACATTAAACTTAACGAGTAGGGTAGGGAACTAAGGCACGGGAAGGAAGGGTTGAACAATGCGGTTCACCACACACTGACATGGCTAGTTATTCATTCTTGACCTGGAACGTCAGGGGACTGGGTTCGCCCTATAAGAGACATCGTGTACTCTCGTACTTGAAACGGAGGGGGGTACATATCGGCCTGCTGCAAGAAACCCACCTCACAGCTAATGAGATTGATAAATTGAAGCGCAGATGGAGGGGTCAGATCTTCGCTACTAAATACTCCGCCTATGCCAGGGGAGCATTAGTGTGGATAAGAGCGGGTGTTCCTTTTGAGGTTACATCCACCAAAATTGACCACGAAGGTAGGTTTGTGATGGTGGGGAGCCTCCTACACGGTACTCTATGCAGCATTTACGCCCCCAATCAGGACCAAATCCCCTTTTTACAGCAATTGTCTAGACATCTTACACGTAGAAACGGGGAGGAATTATTCATCGTCGGAGATTTCAACAGTGTGGTAGAAGTGGACATGGACCGCTCCACCCCACCACTTAAGGGGGCGATAACACATAAAATAGCCAGCCATTCCAAAGATTGGATGCTGAGTTGGGGACTGATAGACGCTTGGCGTGCCCAACACCCGACAGACAGGGACTACTCATACTATTCTAGTTTACACCGCCTACACACTAGGATAGATAGGATCCTATGCTCTGCACAGGCTACACAAAATGTAACTCACACGGAATACCTGGGTCGCACCCTGTCCGATCATAACCCCTTATTACTGGTATGGAAGGCAACTGAGGATAGGCCCCCCATTCCGTTGTGGAGATTACGTCCGTCTGCCCTGGAGGACCAGTCATACAGAGAGTCACTCCGCTCCCATATAATAGATCATGTTACCCTTAATGCCAGATCAGCAACATCTAGGGGCATAGAATGGGAAACCCTCAAGGTAGCAGTGAGAGGCCAATGCATGAGCCAGCCGGCTGGACTCCAGCGCACACTAGAGAGGGAGCTGGTTAAACTAGAAAAGACCATCCATGAAGTGGAAAGGAACAGTAACGGTACAGAAACAGAGGAAGACAGATTAAAAGAAGCTAGGTCCTCGCATTCCCGAATTGAAGAACAATTAAGATTACATAGCGCACGAAGATACTGGGCCTCGGTACAAGCAGAAGAGGGTAGATCTGGAATGCTGGCCTGGCTGGTGAGACCGGGAAGCGAAGGGGCACCTACAGGGAGTGCAGAATTATTAGGCAAATGAGTATTTTGACCACATCATCCTCTTTATGCATGTTGTCTTACTCCAAGCTGTATAGGCTCGAAAGCCTACTACCAATTAAGCATATTAGGTGATGTGCATCTCTGTAATGAGAAGGGGTGTGGTCTAATGACATCAACACCCTATATCAGGTGTGCATAATTATTAGGCAACTTCCTTTCCTTTGGCAAAATGGGTCAAAAGAAGGACTTGACAGGCTCAGAAAAGTAAAAAATAGTGAGATGTCTTGCAGAGGGATGCAGCACTCTTAAAATTGCAAAGCTTCTGAAGCGTGATCATCGAACAATCAAGCGTTTCATTCAAAATAGTCAACAGGGTCGCAAGAAGCGTGTGGAAAAACCAAGGCGCAAAATAACTGCCCATTAACTGAGAAAAGTCAAGCGTGCAGCTGCCACGATGCCACTTGCCACCAGTTTGGCCATATTTCAGAGATGCAACATCACTGGAGTGCCCAAAAGCACAAGGTGTGCAATACTCAGAGACATGGCCAAGGTAAGAAAGGCTGAAAGACGACCACCACTGAACAAGACACACAAGCTGAAACGTCAAGACTGGGCCAAGAAATATCTCAAGACTGATTTTTCTAAGGTTTTATGGACTGATGAAATGAGAGTGAGTCTTGATGGGCCAGATGGATGGGCCTGTGGCTGGATTGGTAAAGGGCAGAGAGCTCCAGTCCGACTCAGACGCCAGCAAGGTGGAGGTGGAGTACTGGTTTGGGCTGGTATCATCAAAGATGAGCTTGTGGGGCCTTTTCGGGTTGAGGATGGAGTCAAGCTCAACTCCCAGTCCTACTGCCAGTTCCTGGAAGACACCTTCTTCAAGCAGTGGTACAGGAAGAAGTCTGCATCCTTCAAGAAAAACATGATTTTCATGCAGGACAATGCTCCATCACACGCATCCCAGTACTCCACAGCGTGGCTGGCAAGAAAGGGTATAAAAGAAGGAAATCTAATGACATGGCCTCCTTGTTCACCTGATCTGAACCCCATTGAGAACCTGTGGTCCATCATCAAATGTGAGATTTACAAGGAGGGAAAACAGTACACCTCTCTGAACAGTGTCTGGGAGGCTGTGGTTGCTGCTGCACGCAATGTTGATGGTGAACAGATCAAAACACTGACAGAATCCATGGATGGCAGGCTTTTGAGTGTCCTTGCAAAGAAAGGTGGCTATATTGGTCACTGATTTGTTTTTGTTTTGTTTTTGAATGTCAGAAATGTATATTTGTGAATGTTGAGATGTTATATTGGTTTCACTGGTAATAATAAATAATTGAAATGGGTATATATATTTTTTTGTTAAGTTGCCTAATAATTATGCACAGTGATAGTCACCTGCACACACAGATATCCCCCTAACATAGCTAAAACTAAAAACAAACTAAAAACTACTTCCAAAAATATTTAGTTTTGATATTAATGAGTTTTTTGGGTTCATTGAGAACATGGTTGTTGTTCAATAATAAAATTAATCCTCAAAAATACAACTTGCCTAATAATTCTGCACTCCCTGTATAGTAAATGTGAGTGACATGAAGGGGAGGACTCACCACGGACCTATAGAAGTCAATGAGGCTTTCCTAGAGTACTATACCTTTTTATACAGCCAGCCAGACCCAATCGAACTAGAGCAGGTCCATGCATGCTTACACCCGCTACCACCATCCACACTGACAGATAGCGACAGGGATGTCTTGGGGGGCCCGGTGTCCCTGGAAGAAGTACAAGAAGCCATATCACAGTTAGCAGCTGGAAAAACCCCAGGTACTGATGGGCTGCAGATGGACTTCTATAAAAAGTACTCTTCACTGCTAGCTCCCAAACTGGTAGAAACATTCATAGAGGCATTCCAACGAGGTATACTTCCCGGCTCTATGAGGGAGGCACTGGTAATCCCTCTGCCTAAGCGAGACACAGCCGAGCTATCGGTAACCGACTTCCGCCCATTGTCAATGCTAAATTGTGACTTCAAAATCCTCAGTAAGCTTATGGCCAATCGGATCCTTCAACATATCCCTAATCTGATACACCAGGATCAAAATGGTTTTATTCCAGCACGGAACACATCCCTAAATCTGAGGCGCCTGTTCTCCATTTTACACATGCCACACACTGAGAAGCCCCCGGGTGCAACCCTGCTTGCAATAGAGTTCGAGAAGGCATTTGACTCCCTAAGATGGGATTTCCTACGGACAGTGATGCTCAGAATGGGGCTGGGAACCAACTGGGTGCGCTGGGTGAATCTATTGTATGCATCCCCCCTTGCGAGAGTGAAGACCGGAAAATCGGTCTCGGAGGCATATCCAGTTTACAGGGGGACTAGACAAGGATGTCCTCTGTCCCCTCTGTTGTTCGCCCTGGCTATTGAGCCCCTGGCTGCCCAGTTCCGCTCTGCCGGCTTGGGCAAGGGTATAATGCTAGGACAAACTGAAAATATTATCTCACTTTACGCAGATGATGTCCCAATATATTTGAGGGAGGGCGAGACAGGCCTGCCCTAGGCATTAGAGGCGCTAGATAATTTCGGAGCCCTTTCAGGGCTCCGATTAAATAGAAGTAAGACCTTTGTCTTCCCAATGGAATCAGGCGGAGTACGCCCATCCACGTGTCCTCCGGACGTTGTGTGGGCCCCACGCACCTTTAAATATCTGGGCATCCAGGTGTTCCACGATCTAAGAGACTTACGTGAGGGTAACATAGGTAAGGCAGTCCGAGCGCTCCGCTCCTCAGTGGGATTTTGGAGATCTCTGAAACTGACCATATCAGCTAGGATATCCCTATCAAAAATTATAATGCTCCCATGCCTCCTGTATTTCTTTACTAATCTGCCAGTAGTGATTCCCTCAACTTGGTTCCACAAGTTAAACACCCTACTCAGAGAGCTTCTATGGGATGGAGGCCGCAGACGCGCCTCGCTCCCTGTCCTCTGTAGACCGGTGATCATGGGGGGCCTCGGGTGCCAGATTTTGAATCCTATTATTTGGCCTGTCAGTTGCAGTGGGTGGCCGGATGGCTGGCGGGGAGAGGATGCACGGAGGAGCTCACCGCTGGCGGGGGGAGTGGCGGAAATCGGATGCTGGCGTTCATGCTAGCCCGAACAGTGAAGTGCAAAGTAGAGAGTACATTACTGAAAACTGCGTTAGAATGCTGGAAAAGATGCTCACGCAGAATGGGAATAGGTACACCATATTCCCTGGCCCTTCCATTACAGTGGCTGGTGCTTGACCCATTGGACGGATCAAGGACTTGCGGTGGTCTAGAGATATGGGCAAGTAAAGGGGTTGGAACTCTTGGAGACTTCTTTCAGGGAGGAATACGGAGATCATTCACGGATCTGGTAGAAAGAAATCAAATACCGACCTGGCAGTTCTTAACCTACCAACACCTGACTCACCGTATTAAAATAAACTGGGGAACGATAAATGCAGAACCAGAGACACACAATATCATACATATCCTCCTGACCATGGGCGAGGATACCCACCTGGTTCAAAACTGTACAGGGCCCAAAATGAGTGCACTCTGACCCCCCTCCAGGCCCTTCGTGAGAGATGGGAAAGGGCACTGGGTAATAATCTGACAGAGGCTGAGTGAAAGAAAGCAATGGCATACCCTAGGACAGTAACCAGGAACACACGTCTAAGATATATACAATTTAATTATTTGCACAGAACATATCTCACACCGCATAGACTAAACATCATTTATGGGGGAGACCCCAGAACATGCCCCAGATGCAACGAACTAGATGCAGACCTGGACCATATGCTATGGCATTGCCCGAATATCTGGCGGGCCTGGGGGGAGATATTGGGCGAACTTGAGAAATCCCTGGGTGTCAAACTGCCGCAGACCCCATTGCTGTGCTTGCTGGGACTGCATTCGGGATTGGCGCTGGGTTCAGTAACTACCAGATTTCTGGACCTGGCACTGGCACCCTACAGGAGACAAATAACACTAAACTGGAAAGCTTCTAGCTCCCCCCCATTGGAAGTCTGGCGAAGTGAAGTCACGAAATGGGCCAGAGCGGAACTCCAGGTCTTGGAGCACGAAGAATTGAGGAAACTGCGCCAGAAACCCATTGCTCCTTTATGGGAGGAAATATTAAGAGGATGGGAATCTCGAGATAGCGAAGAGGTAACACAAGGAGAGTAACCGAGACACCATCTGGCCAAGTGTAGTTAGATAGACCAGAACGCATAAACACGCACTACGAACAGAAGGGGAAGATGGGTGGACCTAGCACAGAATGTAGGATAGCCAAGGAGGGCAGCAGCCACATGGGAGTGAGCGACACTATACAACTCTGATCAGGAGCCAGCCCAGGTACACACACACACACGGCCAATAACCCCTGAGTAGACAGTTGAGTTTAAACTTAACAAGAGAACTACAGTCCCAGCTGACTAGTCCTTAACCCACCCTACTAGGAGCATTCACCTCAATTAACCACCATCATGTAAATAGTTATTATGAATATCTATTGAGAAGCTGCATAGACCACGAATACGCTCATGCAAGTACTATCCACAAATTGGAACAGTACAATAACTATTGATAATAATTAATGTGGACTATTGTGCAAGTTATAAATGTATTAATAATGTATTAAAATAAAATGACAATAAAATATTGTTTTAAAAAAAAAACTGTTAGGGACAGGGCTCCCTCTGCTCATTCAAATCTTTCTTCTGTGTCCAAAAATTCCCAACCCACCCACCCTGATGAAAAGATGTTAGAAAGGGAACTCAATAAGTTGAGAGTGGAAGAGACCAAGCTGAAGCTAAAACAGCAACAGCTGGCTCTAGACAGGGAATCCCTAGAATTAGAAAAAGAGAGACAGAGGTTGGGGTTTGGACCCCATGGTGGCAGCAGCAGTATTCCTGATAGCACTCCTGTGAAAGAGCATGATTCTAGGAATCTGCACAAGATAGTTCCCCCTTACAAGGAGGGGGATGACATTAACAAGTGGTTTGCTGCACTTGAGGGGGCCTGTATGGTACAGGGGGTCCCTCAAAGGTAGTGGGCTGCTATCCTATGGCTATCTTTCAGTGGAAAGGGTAGGGATAGGCTCCTTACTGTGAAGGAAAGTGATGCCAATAATTTTACAGTTTTGAAGAATGCACTCTTGGATGGATTTGGCTTAACCACTGAACAATACAGGATTACGTTCAGAGAAACCAGAAAAGAGTCCTCACAAGACTGGGTAGACTTTGTTGACAATTCAGTGAAGGCCTTGGAGGGGTGGTTACATGGCAGTAAAGTTTCTGACTATGAAAGCCTGTACAATCTAATCCTGAGAGAGCATATTCTCAATAACTGTGTGTCTGATTTCTTACACCAATATCTAGTGGACTCAGATCTGACCTCTCCCCAAGAATTGGGAAAGAAGGCAGACAAATGGGTCAGAACATGAGTGAACAGAAAAGTTCATACAGGGGGTGACAAGGATGGCAAGAAGAAGGATGGTAAGTCTTCAGACAAGGGTGGGCACAAATCTAAAAATGAGTCTTCATCAGGCCCACAAAAACACTCTGGTGGGGGTGGTGGGTCCAAATCCTCTTCTAATCAAGTAAAGAAACCATGGTGCTATTTAAGTAAAGTAAAAGGCCATTGGACAACTGATGCCAATTGTCCAAAGAAAAGCACCAAGCCTCCCACTACCACAACCCCTACTGCAACCTCTAGTGCCCCTAGTAATAGCAGTGGTGGTGGGAGCAAACCTACTAATAGCCAATCCAAGGGAGTAGCTGGGCTCACTTTTGGTAATTTAGTTGTGGTTGGTCTTGTTAGGGAGACAACAGAGGCTGTGCTAGTCTCTGAAGGTGCCATTGATTTGGCCACCTTGGTTGCTTGTCCCCTTAATATGGATAAGTACAAGCAACTTCCCCTAATCAATGGTGTTGAGGTTCAGGCCTACAGGGACACAGGTGCCAGTGTTACCATGGTAATAGAGAAACTGGTACACCCTGAACACCACCTACTTGGTCACCAGTACCAAGTGACAGACGCTCATAACAACACTCTTAGCCACCCCATGGCTGTTGTCAATCTCAACTGGGGGTGGGGAGGTTACTGGTCCAAAGAAAGTTGTGATTGCTTCAGATTTACCTGTAGACTGTCTACTAGGAAATGATTTAGAGACATCAGCTTGGGCAGAAGTGGAGTTGGAGGCTCATGCAGCAATGCTGGGCATTTCTGGGCATATTTTTGCTTTGACAAGGGCTCAGGCCAAAAAGCAAAAAGGACAGGGTGACTTGGATCCTGGAACAATGGACCAAGTGCTCCCTAAAGCTAGGGGTAGCAAGGGTAAATCCCTACCCACTATCCCTCCCTCTACAGATGATTCTCCTTCTGAGGAAGAAGAATTTCCTCCCTGTGCAGAACCTTCACCAGATGAGCTGGCAGCAGACACTGCTGAGCTTTTGGGTGGAGGGGGGCCTGCCAGGGAGGAGTTGAGTATGGCACAGCAATCCTGTCCCACATTAGAGGGTCTCAGACAGCAAGCTGTCAAACAGCAAAATGGGGATGTCAGTGACTCACATAGAGGTTACTGGGAGGACAACCTCTTGTACACAGAGGCAAGGGACCCAAAACCTGGAGCAGCCAGGAGATTGGTCATTCCCCTGCAGTACAGAGAGTTCCTCCTAACTCTGGCACACAACATTCCCTTGGCTGGACATTTGGGTCAGATTAAAACATGGGAAAGGCTTTTCCCCCTGTTTCACTGGCCTAGGATGTCAGAGAACACAAAAGACTTTTGTAAGTCCTGTGTGACCTGCCAAGCCAGTGGCAAGACTGGTGGCACCCCAAAGGCTCCCCTTATTCCACTGCCTGTGGTTGGGGTTCCCTTTGAAAGGGTAGGGGTTGACATAGTTGCCCCCCCCTTGACCCTCCTACTGCTTCAGGCAATAGGTTTATCTTGGTGGTAGTGGACCATGCCACAAGATATCCTGAAGCTATTCCTCTAAGGACCACTACAGCTCCTGCAGTGGCAAAAGCCCTCCTGGGAATCTATTCCAGGGTGGGTTTCCCAAAAGAGGTGTTATCAGACAGGGGTAGCAACTTTATGTCTGCATACTTGAAGGCCATGTGGAAGGAATGTGGTGTAACATACAAATTCACCACACCTTATCATCCACAAACAAATGGACTGGTAGAGAGGTTTAATAAAACTCTCAAAGGAATGATAATGGGACTCCCTGAAAAACTCAGGAGGAGATGGGATGTCCTGTTACCTTGCCTCATTTTTGCTTACAGGGAGGTACCCCAGAAAGGAGTGGGCTTCAGCCCCTTTGAACTCCTATTTGGACACCCTGTAAGAGGTCCCCTAACACTTGTGAAGGAGGGTTGGGAACAACCTTTAAAAGCTCCCATGCAAGACATAGTGGACTATGTACTCTGCCTAAGATCCAGAATGGCTGAGTACATGAAAAAGCCCGGTAAAAACTTTCAGGCCAGTAAAGCGCTCCAAAAGCAATGGCATGACCAGAAGGCTGTTCTGATTCAGTACCAACCAGGACAGAAGGTGTGGGTATTGTAGCCTGTGGCCCCAAGAGCACTCCAAGACAAATGGAGTGGACCCCATCTCATTGTTGAAAAGAAGGGAGAGGTCACCTATTTGGTTGACCTGGGCACTGCCAGGAGTCCCCTTAGGGTGATCCATGTCAATCGCCTTAAACCCTACTATGACAGGGCTGATCTCACCCTGCTCATGGCAACAGATGAAGGACAGGAAGAAGAGAGTGGCCCTCTCCCTGATCTCTTCTCTTCCACAGAACAAGATGCTCTAGTGGAAGGTGTAGTTTTGGCAGACTGTCTTACTGCTGAGCAGAAAGACAACTGCATAAATCTCCTAGGTCAGTTTTCTGAACTTTTTTCTACTGTGCCAGGCACCACTTCTTGGTGTGAGCACACTATAGACACTGGAGACAGCATGTCTGTCAAAAGTAAGATCTACAGGCAGCCTGACCATGTGAGGGACTGCATAAAACAAGAAGTTCAGAAAATGCTTGAACTAGGAGTGGTTGAACATTCTGAAAGCCCATGGGCCTCTCCTGTGGTGCTTGTACCAAAGCCTCACTCAAAAGATGGGAAAAGAGAGATGAGGTTTTGTGTAGATTACAGAGGTCTCAACCAGGTAACAAAAACTGATGCTCACACTATACCCAGGGCAGATGAGCTCATAGATACACTGGCATCTGCCAAGTATCTAAGCACCTTTGATTTGACTGCAGGGTATTGGCAGATTACGTTATCAGAGGATGCTTAAGCAAAAACTGCATTTTCAACTATTGGAGGGCACTACCAATTCACAGTAATGCCCTTTGGTTTGAAAAATGCACCTGCAACTTTTCAGAGGTTGGTGAATACAGTCCTGCAAGGGCTGGAGGCTTTTAGTGCAGCATATCTGGACGATATAGCTGTCTTTAGCTCCACCTGAGGTGATCACCTGGTCCACCTGTGGAAAGTTTTGGAGGCCCTGCAGAAGTCAGGCCTCACTATCAAGGCTTCAAAGTGCCAGATAGGGCAAGGGGAAAGTGGTTTATCTGGGACACCTGGTAGGTGGAGAACAGATTGCACCACTTCAGGGGAAAATCCAGACAATCATGGATTGGGTTCCCCCTACAACTCAGACCAAGGTGAAAGCCTTCTTAGGCCTCACTGGGTATTACAGGAGGTTCATTAAGAACTATGGCTCCATTGCAGCCCCACTTAATGACCTCACTTCCAAGAAGATGCCTAAAAAGGTATTGTGGACAGCTAGCTGTCAGAAAGCTTTTGAGGAGCTGAAACAGGCCATGTGCACTGCACCTGTCCTAAACAGCCCATGTTACTCCAAGAAATTCATTGTTCAAACTGATGCATCTGAATTAGTGGTAGGGGCAGTCTTATCACAACTCCATTCTGAGGGCCAGGATCAACCTGTTGTGTTTATCAGCAGGAGGTTGACCCCTAGATAAAAGCGTTGGTCTGCCATAGAGAGGGAGGGCTTTGCTGTGGTCTGGGAACTGAAGAAGTTGAGGCCATATCTGTTTGGCACTCACTTCATTGTTCAGACAGACCACAAACCTCTACTTTGGCTAAAACAAATGAAAGGTGAAAACCCTAAATTGTTGAAGTGGTCCATATCTCTACAGGGAATGGACTATATAGTGGAACATAGACCTGGGAGTACCTACTCCAATGCAGATGGACTCTCCAGATATTTCCACTTAGACAATGAAGACTCATCAGGTCATGGCTAGTCTTATTGTCCTTCGTTTGGGAGGGGGTTGTGTAGGAAAGTACCATCTTGCCTGGCATGTTACCCCCATATTTCACTGTATATATGTTGTTTTAATGTATGTGTCACTGGGACCCTGCCAGCCAGGGCCCCAGTGCTCGTAAGTGTGCCCTGTATGTGTTCCCTGTGTGATGACTAACTGTCTCACTGAGGCGCTTCTAACCAGAACCTCAGTGGTTATGCTCTCTCTGCTTTCCAAATTGTCAATAACAGGCTAGTGACCAATTTCACCAATTCACATTGGCATACTGGAACACCCTTATAATTCCCTAGTATATGGTACTGAGGTACCCAGGGTATTGGGGTTCCAGGAGATACCTATGGGCTGCAGCATTTCTTTTGCCACCCATAGGGAGCTCTGACAATTCTTACATAGGCCTGCCAATGCAGCCTGAGTGAAATAACGTCCACGTTATTTCACAGCCATTTACCACTGCACTTAAGTAACTTATAAGTCACCTATATGTCTAACCTTCACCTGGTGAAGGTTGGGTGCAAAGTTAGTTAGTGTGTGGGCACTC
Source organism: Pleurodeles waltl (assembly GCF_031143425.1). Taxonomy (NCBI): domain Eukaryota; kingdom Metazoa; phylum Chordata; class Amphibia; order Caudata; family Salamandridae; genus Pleurodeles; species Pleurodeles waltl. The sequence goes on from NC_090440.1 coordinate 1,210,220,817, forward strand.
TGGCACTAGCCAAGGTGCCCCCACATCGTTCAGGGCAAATTCCCCAGACTTTGTGAGTGCGGGGACACCATTACACGCGCGCACTATACATAGGTCACTACCTATGTATAGTGTCACAATGGTAACTCCGAACATGGCCACGTAACATGTCTAAGATCATGGAATTGTCACCCCAATGCCATTCTGGCATTGGGGAGACAATTCCATGATCCCCCGAGTCTCTAGCACAGACTCGGGTACTGCCAAACTGCCTTTCCCGGGGTTTCACTGCAGCTGCTGCTGCTGCTGCCAACCCCTCAGACAGGTTTTTGCCCTCCTGGGGTCCAGGCAGCCCTGGCCCAGGAAGGCAGAACAAAATAATTACTCTGAGAGAGGGTGTTAAACCCTCTCCCTTTGGAAATAGGTGTGAAGAGCTGGGGAGGAGTAGCCTGCCCTAGTCTCTGGAAATGCTTTGATGGGCACAGATGGTGCCCATCTCTGCATAAGCCAGTCTACACCGGTTCAGGGATCCCCCAGCCTTGCTCTGGCATGAAACTGGACAAAGGAAAGGGGAGTGACCACTCCCCTGACCAGTACCTCCCAGGGTAGGTGTCCAGAGCTCCTCCAGTGTGTCCCAGACCTCTGCCATCTTGGAAACAGAGGTGTTGGTGGCACACTGGACTGCTCTGAGTGGCCAGTGCCAGCAGGTGACGTCAGAGGCTCCTTCTGATAGGCTCTTACCTCTCTTGGTAGTCCATCCTCCTAACTTGGTAGCCAAACCTCCTTTTCTGGCTATTTAGGGTCGCTGCTTTGGGGAATTCTTCAGATAACGAATGCAAGACCTCACCAGAGTTCCTCTGCATCTCCCTCTTCACCTTCTACCAAAGGATCGACCGCTGACTGCTCCAGGACGCCTGCAAAACCGCAACAAAGTAGCAAGACGACTACCAGCAACATTCCAGCGCCTAATCCTGCCGTCCTTCTCGACTGTTTCCAGGTGGTGCATGCTCTGATGGTAGCCTGCCTTCACTTTGCACCAGAAGCTCCGAAGAAATCTCCTGTGGTTTGACAGAATGGGTCCCCTCTCATCCCGACGAGCGTGGTCCCTGGAACACAGCAACTCTGTCCAAGTGACTCCCACAGTCCAGTGACTCTTTAGTCCAAGTTTGGTGGAGGTAAGTCCATGCCTCCCCATGCTAGACTTCAAAGCTGTGTAACACGTGATTTGCAGCTGCTCCGGCTCCTGTGCACTCTTCCAGGATTTCCTTTGTGCACAGCGAAGCTTCGGTCCCCAGCACTCCGTCCTGCAGTGCACAACCTTCTGAGTTGTCCTCCGGCGTCTTGGGACTCCGTTTTGTGACTTCGTGTGGACTCCAGTTCACTTTTCTTCTAAGTGCCTGTTGGGGTACTTCTGCGGATGCTGCCTGCTTTTGTTAGGGCTCTTTGAGTTGCTGAGCGCCTCTGTCTCCTCCTCCAAAAGGCAACACCCTGGTCCTTCCTGGTCCTCAGCAGCACCAAAAAACCTCTACCACGACCCTTGCAGCTAGCAAGGCTTGTTTGCGGTCTTTCTGCATGGGAACACCTCTGCACGCTTCATCGCGAAGTGGGACATCAGTCTTCCAAAGGATAAATCCCTATTCCTCTTCTTTCTTGCAGAACTCCAAGCTTCTTCCAGCCAGTGGCAGCTTCCTTGCACCTTCAGCTGGGGTTTCCTGTGCTCCTTCCCCCCCTGGACACTGTTGCGATTATTGGACTTGGTCCCCTTGTCTTACAGGTACTCAGGTCCGGAAATCCACTGCTGTTGCATTGCTGGTGTATGTTCTTCCTGCAGAATCCCCCTATCACGACTTCTGTGCTCTCTGGAGGTAGTAGGTGCACTTTACCCCTACTTTTCAGGGTCTTGGGCTGGGGTAGTTTTCTAACCCTACCTGTTTTCTTACAGTCCCAGCGACCCTCTACAAGCTCACATAGGTCTGGGGTACATTCGTGGTTCGCATACCACTTTTGGAGTATATGGTTTGTGTTGCCCCTATACCTATGTGCTCCTATTGCAACCTATTGTAATTCTATACTGTTTGCATTACTTTTCTTGCTATTACTTACCTAACTTTGGTTGGTGTACATGTAACTTGTGTATATAACTTATTTTCTTACTGAGGATACTCACTGAGATACTTTTGGCATATTGTCATAAAAATAAAGTACCTGTATTTTTAGTAACTCTGTGTATTGTGTTTTCTTATGTTATTGTGCATATGATATAAGTGGTATAGTAGGAGATTTGCATGTCTCCTAGTTCAGCCTAAGCTGCTTTGCCATTGCTACCTATTATTAGCCTAAGCTGCTAGAAACACCTCTTCTACACTAATAAGGGATAACTGGACCTGGCACAAGGTGTATGTACCTCTGGTAACCACTACAAGCCAGGCCAGCCTCCTACAGGTTGTGACCTATGTATAGTGCACTCGTGTAATGGTGTCCCCACACTCACAAAGTTCAGGGAATTTGCCCTGAATGAGGTGGGGGCACCTTGGCTAGTGCCAGGGTGCCCACACACTAAGTAACTTGAAGGTTAGACATATAGATGACTTATAAGTTACTTATGTGCAGTGAAAAATGGCTGTGAAATAACGTGGATGTTATTTAACTCAGGCTGCAGTGGCAGGCCTGTGTAAGAATTGTCTGAGCTCCCTATGGGTGGCAAAAGAAATGCTGCAGCCCATAGGGATCTCCTGGAACCCCAATACCCTGGGTACCTCAGTACCATATACAAGCGAATTGTATGGGTGTACCAGTGTGCCAATGAGAATTGGTAAATTTAGTCACTAGCCTGCAGTGACAAATTTAGAAAGCAGAGAGAGCATAAACACTGAGGTTCTGGTTAGTAGTGCCTCAGTGATATAGTTAGGCACCACACAGGGAACACATATAGGCCGCAAACATATGAGCACTGGGGTCCTGGCTAGCAGGATCCCAGTGACACATAACAAACACACTGACAACATAGGGTTTTCACTATGAGCACTGGGCCCTGGCTAGCAGGATCCCAGTGAGACAGGGAAAACACCCTGACATCTACTCACAAACATGCCAAAAGTGGGGGTAACAAGGCTAGAGAGAGGCTACCTTCCTACAGGGGTAATTGAAACTGTTGAAGCCTCTAATTGGATATCACTGGTGGGGTCATAACTAAAAAGTCTGCCAGAGGTTCAAGGTTTTGTGTGGATCTTCACAGTGTCATTCAAAATATAATTGCAGAAAATGTCCCTTAACCAAACATTAACAAGTTATTACTTTTGCTCAACGGTGGTAAGTTCTTCTCAAAGTTAGATTTGAGAGTGCTTACCATCAAAATCGGTTGCATGAGAGTTCCAGGGACTTGACCGCTTTTATCACAATGGACGGAACATTCCACTTCACAAGAATGCTATTAGGATTGTCTTCAGCGGCCAGTGTATTTCAGCGGTTGATGTTGCAAATAGTCAATGGTTTCACAAATGTGATCTTCTTCCAAGATTACATTTTGGTATTTGGAGCTACAGTTGAGCAACGCGACCAAGTGTTGAGGAAACTATTAAAGAAGATGTTGGTCTTACTCTGCATAAGGAAAACTGTGTATTTTTGTGTCGAGAAATTGAATACGTGGAAAATACTTTTTCTGAAGAAGGATTAAAACCTAAAAAAAAATACATATTGAAATTGTCTTTCCTGCCGCTGAGGGAGGAGAGGGACTCCATCCCCGAGGATTCCTGCTGCTTTGCTGCATCTCCCAAATGCGGACGCTTTCAAGTGTGCCGCGCAGCGCGGGCAAGTCTTTCCTGCCGCTGGGGGAGGAGAAGGACTCCATCCCCCAGGATTCCTGCTGCTTTGCTGCATCTCCCGAACGCGGACACTCTGTGTGTCTAGGGAATCCCTATCTAAGGCCAGCTGTTGCTGTTTAATCTTCAGTCTGGTCTCTTCAACCCTCAACTTTTTGAGTTCCCTTTCTAACAAGTTATCCTCAGGGTGGGTGGGTTGGGAATGCTTTGACACAGATGAAATATAGGAAGTTTCAGAGGGGGACCTCTCCCTAACTGTCTGGACCCTAGTAACCAAGCCTCTGGGGATAAAGGATGCCCCACTGTTATGGGAACCTCTATCACTACCAGCATCACTAGGTGTCCTGCTAGGGGGCAGACCCTTGTCAGAACCCTCCTCAGCTTCTCAACGGGACTCCTCTGAATCAGACTGGGAAGCTTCTCCCTTTTCTAACCTCTCATGTGATGGCCCAGACTGGTTCTGGTCATCTACAATAAGCATATTAAAGAGAAAGTCTTTTGTAGGGTTCTTTCCTTTACTCAAACCTGTATCCAGGCAGAGACCCCTCAAACTTTTATAGTTCAAACTCTCATATGTTGCATTAACTAACAGTTTTGAGAGTGGAAATTACAACAGACATAATAGTATAGGTTTAAGGATAGTGAGAAAGAAAAAGTTTTAGAACTTAGAAAGCACAGAGAAAAAACTTTTTCAAACTTTGGAAAACGTTTTAGAAGTTTTAAGAAACTTTGTTAAAAGTTTTCGAATAGAAAAGTAAACTTTTGGGGTTAAGTGTACATACACTGAACTGTTTGGTATATGATTCTCTTATGAAAAGTACAAAATGACAAAGTGGTAAAGCAGTTGCACGTACTCATCCCACTGCTGCACCAGCAATGTAGGAGGCTAGCCTGGCTTATAGTGGGTACCCTGTGGTACTTACACCCTGTGCAAGGTCTAGTTACACCTTATTAGTACAATAGATGTGTTTATAGCAGCTTAGGCTGATAGAAGGTAGCTATGGCAAAGAAGCTTAGGCTGAATTAGGAGACATGCAAAGCTCCTACTATACCACTTATATCATATGCACAATATCATAAGAAAACAAAATACTCAGAGTTACTAAAAATAAAGGTACTATATTTTTATGACAATATGCCACAAGTATCTCAGTGAGTACACTCAGTAAGAAGGTGAGTAATATACGCAAGTTATGTGTACACAAACCCAAAACAGGTAAGTAAGAGTAAGAAAAGTAATGCAAACAGTGTAGAATTACAATAGGATGCAATAGGTGAACATAGGTCTAGGGGCAACACAAACCATATACTCCAAAAGTGGAATGCGAATCACGAATGGACCCCAGACCTATGGGAGCTTGTAGAGGGTCGCTGTGACTGTAAGAAAACAGTCAGGGAGTCCAAGATACCCCAACCCAAGACCCTGAAAAGTAGGGGTAAAGTACACCTACTACCCCAAAAGGACACACTAGTCGTGATAGGGGGATTCTGCAAGAACAACAAACACCAGCAAAGCACTGAAGATGGATTCCTGGACCTGAGGACCTGCAAGGCAAGGGGACCAAGTCCAAGAGTCACGATAGTGTCCAGGGGGGGCAGGAGCCCAGGAAACCCTGAATGAAGGTGCAAGGAAGCTGCCTCCGGATGGAAGAAGCTTAGGATTCTGCAACAACGAAGAGGACCAGGAACTTTTCCTTTGGAAGGAAGATGTCCCACGTCGTGCTGAAGGTTGCAGAAATGTTCCCATGCAGAAATACTGCAAACAAGCCTTGCTAGCTGCAAGGGTCGCTGTAGAGGTTTTTGGGTGCTGCTGGGGACCAGGAAGGACCAGGATGTTGCCCCTTGGAGGAGGAGATAGAGAGGGCGCTCAGCAACTCAGGGAGCCCCCACAGAAGCAGGCAGCACCTGCAGAAGTACCAGAGCAGGCACTTAGAAGATTTGTGAACCAGAGCTGGCTCAGAGTCACAAAGGAGGGTCCCACGACGTTGGAGGCCAACTCAGCAGGTTGAGCACTGCAGGACGGAGTGCTGGGGACCCAAGCTAGGCTGTGCACAAAGGAAATCCTGGAAGAGTGCACAGGAGCTGGAGCAGCTGCAAATCACGCAGTACACAGCTTTGCAGTCTAGCGTGGGGAGGCAAGGACTTACCTCCACCAAACTTGGACTGAAGGATCACTGGACTGTGGGAGTCACTTGCATAGAGTTCCTGTGTTCCAGGGACCACGCTTGTCAGGATGAGAGGGGACCCAGAGGACCGGTGATGCAGTCTTTTGGTGCCTGCGTTGGCAGGGGGAAGATTCCGTCGACCCACTGGAGATTTCTTTTTGGCTTCCAGTGCAGGGTGAAGGCAGATGACCCCCAGAGCATGCACCACCAGGAAACAGTCGAGAAAGCCGGCAGGATGAGGCGCTACAATGTTGCTGGTAGTCGTCTTGCTACTTTGTTGCAGTTTTTCAGGCGTCCTGGAACAGTCAGCGGTCGATCCTTGGCAGAAGTCAAAGAGGGAGATGCAGAGGAACTCTGGTGAGCTTTTGCATTCGTTATCTGAAGAATTCCCCAGAGGAGAGACCCTAAATAGCCAGAAAAGGAGGTTTGGCTACCAAGAAAGGAGGATTGGCTACCAAGAAAGGTAAGAGCCTATCAGAAGGGGGTCTCTGACGTCACCTGCTGGCACTGGCCACTCAGAGCAGTCCAGTGTGCCCCCAACACCTCTGTTTCCAAGATGGCAGAGGTCTGGGACACACTGGAGTACCACTGGGCACCTCCCCTGGGAGGTACTGGTCAGGGGAGTGGTCACTCCCCTTTCCTTTGTCCAGTTATGCATCAGAGCAGGGCTGGGGGATCCCTGAACAGGTGTAGACTGGCTTATGCAGAGATGGGCACCATCTGTGCCCATCAAAGCATTTCCAGAGGCTGGGGGAGGTTACTCCTCCCCAGCTCTTCACACCTATTTCCAAAGGGAGAGGGTGTAACACCCTCTCTCAGAGGAAATCCTTTGTTCTGCCTTCCTGGGCCAGGGCTGCCTGGACCCCAGGAGGGCAGAATCCTGTCTGAGGGGTTGGCAGCAGCTGCAGTGGAAACCCTGTAAAGGCAGTTTGGCAGTACCCGGGTTCTGTGCTAGAGACCTGGGGGATCATGGAATTGTCCCCCAATACCAGAATGGTATTGGGGTGACAATTCCATGATCTTAGACATGTTACATGGCCATGTTCGGAGTTACTATTGTGAGGCCAAACATAGGTAGTGACCTATGTATAGTGCACGCGTGTTATGGTGTCCCCGCACTCACAAAGTTCGGGGAATTTGCCCTGAACGATGTGGGGGCACCTTGGCTAGTGCCAGGGTGCCCACACACTAAGTAACTTGGCACCCAACCTTCACTAAGTGAAGATTAGACATATAGATGACTTATAAGTTAATTATGTGCAGTGAAAAATGGCTGTGAAATAACGTGGACGTTATTTCACTCAGGCTGCAGTGGCAGGCCTGTGTAAGAATTGTCTGAGCTCCCTATGAGTGGCAGAAGAAAATCTGCAGCCTATAGGGATCTCCTGGAACCCCAATACCCTGGGTACCGCAGTACCATATACAAGGCAATTATATGGGTGTACGAGTGTGCCAATGAGAATTGGTAAATTTAGTCACTAGCCTGCAGTGACAAATTTAGAAAGCAGAGAGAGCATAAACACTGAGACTCTGGTTAGTAGAGCCTCAGTGATACAGTTAGGCACCACACAGGGAACACATATAGGCCACAAAGCTATGAGCTCTGGGGACCTGGCTAGCAGGATCCCAGTGACACATAACAAACACACTGACAACATAGGGTTTTCACTATGAGCAGGATCCCAGTGAGACAGTGAAAACACCCTGGCATCTACTCTACCTTCCTACAGGGGGTAATTGAACCTGTTGAAGCCTCTAATTGGATATCACTGGTGGGGTCATAACTAAAAATTCTGACAGAGGTTCAAGGTTTTGTGTGGATCTTCACAGTGTCAATCAAAATATAATTGCAGAAAATGTCCCTTAACCAAATATTAACAAGTTATTACTTTTGCTCAATGATGGTAAGTTGTTCTCAAAGTTAGATTTGAGAGTGCTTACCATCAAAATCGGTTGCATGAGAGTTCCAGGAACTTGACCGCTTTTATCACAATGGAGGGGACATTCCACTTCACAAGAATGCTATTTGGATTGTCTTCAGCGGCCAGGGTATTTCAGCGGTTTATGTTGCAAATAGTCAAGGGTTTCACAAATGTGATCTTCTTTCAAGATTACATTTTGGTATTTGGAGCTACAGTTGAGCAGTTGAGCAACGCGACCAAGTTTTGAGGAAACTATTACAGAAGATGTTGGATGTTGGTCTTACTCTGCATAAGGAAAACTGTGTTTTTTTGTGTAGAGAAATTGAATACTTGGAACATACTTTTTTCTGGAGAAGGATTAAAACATTAAAAAAAAATACATATTGAAATTGTTTTTCCTGCCACTGGGGGAGGAGAGGGACTCCATCCCCCAGGATTCCTGCTGCTTTGCCGCATCTCCCGAACGCGGACGCTTTTAAGCATGCCGCGCAACGCGGGCAAGTCTTTCCTGCTGTTGGCGGAGGAGAGGGTGTAGTAAAGTACCATCTTGCCTGGCATGTTACCCCCATATTTCACTGTATATATGTTGTTTTAGTTGTATGTGTCACTGGGACCCTGCCAGCCAGGGCCCCAGTGCTCATAAGTGTGCCCTGTATGTGTTACCTGTGTTATGACTAACTGTCTCACTGAGGCTCTGCTATCCAGAACCTCAGTGGTTATGCTCTCTCATTTCTTTCCAAATTGTCACTAACAGGCTAGTGACCAATTTCACCAATTTACATTGGCATACTGGAACACCCTTATAATTCCCTAGTATATGGTACTGAGGTACCCAGGGTATTGGGGTTCCAGGAGATCCCTATGGGCTGCAGCATTTCTTGTGCCACCCATAGGGAGATCTGACAATTCTTACACAGGCCTGCCAGTGCAGCCTGAGTGAAATAACGTCCACGTTATTTTACAGCCATTTACCACTGCACTTAAGTAACTTATAAGTCACCTATATGCCTAACCTTTACCTGGTAAAGGTTGGTGTGAACGGGCCGCCCCGACCACGTCCACGCCAGCGTCACCTAACTCCTTGTCGGGCAAACCCGACATGTCCGTTCCGCGTTCCCATGGCAACATGGGAACGCTCCAGGCGTCGATGACGCGTTTCCCTGTTTCCAGGGAAACGCTCGAAGACTTCCGGGACATAGAGGGTGAAAAGGGGAAGGAGAGCGTAACGAGGGGGCAAGGAGTCGGAGGAACAAACAATTGTGGAGCAGGACGAACCGAAGAAGAGCAGCGCGACGGGACGGATGAGGAAACAGCTGTAGCAGGAGACGAGGAGAAGGAGACCACCCACGGAGAAGAACCGGAGCAGGAACGCCGAGGAGCCAGCCACGACCCGGGGGGGTCGTGGCTTGCAAAGGTACGGTCCCTCTTGGGGACACGGGAACCTAGAACAAAAGGGGCACTGGGGAAGGGAACAGGGGAGTTGGGAGAGGAGAAAAGGGGAGGGGCACAGTCCCAGTAATCGAGGGAAGACAGGTTATCTTGCCCAACCCGGGAGCACGATGTGTTAAACTAGATACCCTTCACCACTATCTGCTGTCCCCTGCACTGGTGTATCGTCACTCTATCCCTGTCTCTCTACAACCCCTTCCCCTCCTCTACAGTAAAGAAAACCCCAGAAATACCCAGTCACTTACCTTGGCGTTCTTCTGTTTCTAATGCCGGTAATCCACTGGAGCCGCCCGAGTTCCCCAGAATCCACCGACCTAGGAAGCAAGGAGAAGAAGAAGAAGACGGAGTTAAAAGAGAACTAAAAAAAACCCAGCCAAAGACCCCTATAGTAGACTGTAATCACTCAGAACAATAGAAGATTAAAAATAAAAATCCTTACTTACCTTACTGCTCGGTCTCAGTCTTGTTTATACCGTCCAGCCTACCACAGTGGTGTCAGAAGTGGGATCAAAACCCATCCTAAGGCTGAGGAACGGTATAGACAATGAGCGAGAGCCCCACTCTGGAGGACATGATTAAACAACTGGCGGAAGGCCAGCGCCATTTACAGTTGGTATGGGAAGGCCACCAACGAGAGGCCAAGGAAGATAGGGAGGCCTTGCAGTCCGCCCTAAAAAGCCAAGCTACTATCTTGGCGAACAATCAACTTGTGCATGAGACGGCGCTGCAGAAGTTAACAGATACAATAGCCGCCAGTAAAGTTCACCCTAATGTCCCCAGTTCGGTTCTACAAAAATTCCAGGAGGGGGAAGACCCGAACTCTTTCTTTACCAACTTCGAATGGGTGGCTTCCTCCGCCCAATGGCCGGAGGAAAGGTGGGGACAATATATCGCCCCTTTGCTCACAGGACTTATGCAGGCGGCTTATCAAGCGGCTAATCCAGGTGGTACCACGTCATATAAGGACATAAAGAGGAGCATTTTGGAAAGGGTTGGCCATGATGCTGAGTACTATAGAGTAAAATTCCGGAAAGTGAAATGGGGACAGAATGAGGACCCCCGTACCTTTTACTTCCGGGTTAAAGATTTAGCACTTAAATGGTTGGGCCCTATAGGAACCAGCAGAGAAGATGTTATAAAGACAATCATCCTTGAACAGTACTTGGACTCCCTACCCACCAGTACTAAAAATTGGATAAGGCAACATCCAAAGGTGGATACAGAGCTTGCCATAGATTTGGCCTGTGCCTACCACAGGTCCAACGATGTGAGACCACTACAACCCAGACTCAACATAAAACCCCTCGCACCACCACCAAAACCCGTCCCGAGATATCCTTTGGAAGACCCGAGCCCCCGTAAGCAAGGGGAGGGTCACCCGATGCAGGGACCACAATGTTTTAACTGTGGCGAATGGGGTCACATAGCACGAGTATGCCCCAGGAAAATAGAAGGAGTTGAACCTATGGAGATAGGGGTAACCCGACGCAGAGTCCTATGTACTGGAGGCGGGAACGCCAAATTTAAACAAATCGTAAAAATAATTGGACGCTTCCTCTCTGCCCTCATAGATTCGGGTTGTAGTCAATCCGTCATACGACAAAATTTAGTAGGCCCTGTTGGTACGACCTCTAGTCAATGGGTCACTATCTGCTGTATACATGGCGATAAGGAGCAATATCCCCTAACGGTAGTTGAGCTCGAGTGGGGTGAATATAGAGAATTCCTTCCCGTGGGAGTTATGGACCAACTGATTGAAGATTGTATTATCGGCACAGACTATATGCGGTTTCAACATCTCTTAGATCACACCCAAACCCAGAAGGAGAACCCCGAATGGTGGACTGAGGCTCCCTTTTCTAGTAGCCCCATTGAGTGTCCCCCACACCGCAGGAAACTCTCCAGAAGGGAAAAAAGATACGAGAAATTGAAATTTCAGGAGACCAAAGAGAGCAACCACCCTATAAGAGTTGTAGCAGAGAATTGTAGCGCACCTATAAGCTTCCGCCACCATCAGAGAGAAGACCCTACCCTCACTCATGCTTGGAGAACAGAGAAAACCGAAGAAACAGATGAGGTGGGTCCCTATTTCCTCTTACAAAGAAACCTTCTTTACAGGGTTACCACGACCAAAATAGGGGAACGCAAACACCAATTAGTAGTTCCAGAAACCTACAGAAACCAAGTACTCTTCCTAGCACACAATCAACCGGGAGGGGGCCATTTCGGTAGAGAAAAGACAGAGGAATATCTCCTCCGGAAGTTCTATTGGCCAGGGGTCTTCGCCCACATTAGGAAATATTGCTTACAATGTCCTAGGTGTCAGCTCACAGAACCAGGTATGCCCAGGAAAGCACCCCTACTACCTCTTCCCATCATTGACATTCCGTTTAGCAGGGTGGGTATGGATTTAATTGGACCCCTACTTCCCTCATCTAGAGGACACACATATATTTTGGTTATCGTAGACTATGCTACGAGGTACCCAGAAGCCCTCCCCTTAGCAAGCATGACGACTAAAACAGTAGCACAAGCCATGATAACGGTCTTCACTCAGACAGGGTTTCCCCAAGAGATCCTCACTGACCAAGGTACACCATTCATGTCGAACCTCATGAAACAGATATGTAGTTTATTGGGAATTACCCAAATAAAAACCTCAGTTTATCATCCACAGACGGACGGTTTAGTGGAAAGCTATAACCGGACCATTAAAACATTATTGAGGAAGGTAGTAGACGACTCTGGGAGGGATTGGGACCAGAAATTACCCTTAGTTCTTTATGCCATTAGAACCCACGAACAGGCCTCAATGGGACATAGTCCGTTCGAACTGGTTTTCGGAAGGCAACCACGTTGTCTTTTGGATATGGCCGTAGAAACTTGGGAGGAAGAAGAGGAAGAGGAAGGAAGGCCATTGTTAGAGTATGTCCAAAAACTTAAATCACACTTACGAGAATTATGGGAGGATGTAAGGCAACATCTTGAAAGGGCCCAAGAGACACAAAAACACTATTATGACAAGGGAAGTAAATTACGTACATTTCTTCCGAATGATCAAGTCTTGATAATGCGACCCACGTCTGAACAGAAATTATTGGCTAGATGGCAGGGACCCTATAGGGTTATTAGAGCAGTCTCCCCCGTCACCTATCTCATAGAACTGAGTGTCAACCCCCAAAAAAAAAAAATCTACCATGTAAATCTCCTCAAGAAATGGGAAGCCGTAGAAGAGTTTGGCAGCCAAGTGGAGATGGGCGTTTTGCCTCTCTCAGTAAGGAGTTGGACATAGAACTGTTTCCCTTGGAAAACCGACAAAGGGAAAATATTCCCTGTATCAACACCTCTCTGACAATGTCAGAGAGGGGGCAGCTATTCTCCCTGTTAAAACAATACCCACATTTCTTTTCGGAGATACCCGGAAGAACTTCCCTGATCTGTCACAAAATAAAAACACCACCAGGACAAACTATCCGACTACGACCTTATCGCATTCCCGAGGCTAGGAAACATGTCATAGAAGAGGAAATAGAGAAAATGATAACCTTAGGAGTAATTGAGCCCTCTAGTAGCCCTTGGAGCTCTCCAGTAGTTTTGGTTCCAAAGCCTGACGGATCGGTCCGATTTTGTATCGACTTCCGCAAACTCAATGCAATATCCCTGTTCGACACATATCCTATTCCCCGAGTGGATGATTTCCTCGAGAAGTTAGAGAGAGCCAAATATTTGTCTACGTTGGACCTCACTAAAGGTTATTGGCAGATTCCCCTTTCCCCTGAAGACAAAGAGAAAACAGCCTTCTCTACACAATCCGGTCTTTATCAATTCACAGTTCTACCCTTTGGCCTTCACGGAGCCCCGGCTACCTTTCAGATATTAATGGACAGGCTGCTAAAACCCTTTCACACATTCTCTGCAGCCTATCTAGATGATGTTGTCATTTTTAGCGATACTTGGGCGAACCATCTGCGCCATCTCAACCAAATCTTTACCACCCTGGCAGAAGCCGGTTTGACGGCTAACCCCAAGAAGTGCATCTTAGGGAATACCAACATATTGTATCTAGGCTATAAGATAGGCAATGGTACCCTACAACCGCAAACAACTAAAATTGATGCCATTAACCAAGCCCAAACCCCAAAAACGAAAAAAGACTTGCGTTCTTTCTTAGGTTTAGTGGGCTATTACCGTAGATTTATACCGGGATATTCCACTATTGCGGCTCCACTTAATGATCTATTGGCCAAACATCACCCTAACAGGTTAGAACCCTTTACAGAATGTCAAAAGGCTAGTTTTGAGCGTTTAAAGTCCCCCTTACATCGGATCCTGTCTTACAATGTCCTGATTTCTCTAGACCTTTTCATCTGTACACTGATGCTTCTAATGTGGGTCTCGGGCGGTGCTCGATCAGCCTGATAAGGAGGGTCGGGACCACCCGGTTGTATTTATCAGCAGGAAACTTCTTCCCCGCGAATGTCACTACCCTATCATTGAGAAGGAGTGTTTGGCCATTAAATGGGCGGTGGAAAACTTGCAATATTATCTTCTGGGCAGGCCTTTTATACTGTATACTGATCACGCTCCTCTTACCTGGCTTGCCTCCCACAAGGATTCCAACTCTAGGGTGTTACGGTGGTTCCTTGAGCTACAACCTTTTACCTTCCAGGTCTGCCATGTCCCTGGGTCGCAACAGGGCCCTGCAGATTACTTGTCCCGGTTCCCATGCTCCTCTTCAGTCCTCGACCAGGACCGTTCTTGGGATGGGGGGTGTGAACGGGCCGCCCCGACCACGTCCACGCCAGCGTCACCTAACTCCTTGTCGGGCAAATCCGACACGTCCATTCCGCGTTCCCATGGCAACATGGGAACGCTCCAGGCGTCGATGACGCGTTTCCCTGTTTCCAGGGAAACGCTCGAAGACTTCCGGGACATAGAGGGTGAAAAGGGGAAGGAGAGCGTAACGAGGGGGCAAGGAGTCGGAGGAACAAACAATTGTGGAGCAGGATGAACCGAAGAAGAGCAGCGCGACGGGACGGACGAGGAAACAGCTGTAGCAGGAGACGAGGAGAAGGAGACCACCCACGGAGAAGAACCGGAGCAGGAACGCCGAGGAGCCAGCCACGACCCAGGAGGGTCGTGGCTTGCAAAGGTACGGTCCCTCTTGGGGACACGGGAACCTAGAACAAAAGGGGCACTGGGGAAGGGAACAGGGGAGTTGGGAGAGGAGAAAAGGGGAGGGGCACAGTATCTTGCCCAACCCGGGAGCACGATGTGTTAAACTAGATACCCTTCACCACTATCTGCTGTCCCCTGCACTGGTGTATCGTCACTCTATCCCTGTCTCTCTACAACACCTTCCCCTCCTCTACAGTAAAGAAAACCCCAGAAATACCCAGTCACTTACCTTGGCGTTCTTCTGTTTCTCTTGCCGGTAATCCACTGGAGCCGCCCGAGTTCCCCAGAATCCACCGACCTAGGAAGCAAGGAGAAGAAGAAGAAGACGGAGTTAAAAGAGAACTAAAAAAAACCCAGCCAAAGACCCCTATAGTAGACTGTAATCACTCAGAACAAAAGAAGATTAAAAATAAAAATCCTTACTTACCTTACTGCTCGGTCTCAGTCTTGTTTATACCGTCCAGCCTACCACAGTTGGGTGCTAAGTTACTTAGTGTGTGGGCACCCTGACACTACCAAGGTGCTCCCACATTGTTCAGGGCAAATTCCCCGGACTTTGTGAGTGCGGGAACACCATTACACTCGTGCACTATACATATGTCACGAGATATGTGTAGCGTCACAATGGTAACTCCGAACATGGCCATGTAACATGTCTAAGATCATGGAATTGTCACCCCAATGCCATTCTGGCATTGGGGAGACAATTCCATGATCCCCCGAGTCTCTAGCTCAGACCCGGGTACTGCCACACAGCCTTTCCCGGGGTTTCACTGCAGCTGCTACTGCTGCCAACCCCTCAGACAGGTTTCTGCCCTCCTGGGGTCCAGACAGGCTTGGCCCAGGAAGGCAGAACAAAGGACTTCCTCAGAGAGTGGGTGTTACACCCTCTCCCTTTGGAAAAAGGTGTTAGGGCTGGGGAGGAGTAGCCTCCCCCAGCCTCTGGAAATGCTTTCATGGGCACAGATGGTGCCCATTTCTGCATAAGACAGTCTACACCGGTTCAGGGATCCCCCAGCCCTGCTCTGGCGCGAAACTGGACAAAGGAAAGGGGAGTGACCACTCCCCTGACCTGCACCTCCCCTGCGAGGTGCCCAGAGCTCCTCCAGTGTGCTCCAGACCTCGGCCATCTTGGAAACAGAGGTGCTGCTGGCACACTGGACTGCTCTGAGTGGCCAGTGCCAGCAGGTGACGTCAGAGACTCCTTCTGATAGGCTCCTTGAGGTGTTGCTAGCTTATCCTCTCTCCTAGGTAGCCAAACCTCCTTTTCTGGCTATTTAGGGTCTCTGCTTTGGGGAATTCCTTAGATAACGAATGCAAGAGCTCATCAGAGTTCCTCTGCATCTCTCTCTTCACCTTCTGCCAAGGAATCGACTGCTGACCGCGCTGGAAGCCTGCAAAACTGCAACAAAGTAGCAAAGACGACTACTGCGACCTTGTAACGCTGATCCTGCCGCCTTCTCAACTGTTTTCCTGGTGGTGCATGCTGTGGGGGTAGTCTGCCTCCTCTCTGCACTAGAAGCTCCGAAGAAATGTCCAGTGGGTTGATGGAATCTTCCCCCTGCAACCGCAGGCACCAAAGAACTGCATCACCGGTCCGCTGGGTCTCCTCTCAGCACGACGAGGGAGGTCCCTTGAACTCAGCAACTCTGTCCAAGTGACTCCCACAGTCCAGTGACTCTTCAGTCCAAGTTTGGTGAAGGTAAGTCCTTGCCTCCCCACGCTAGACTGCATTGCTGGGAACCACGTCTTTTACAGCTACTCCGGCTCCTGTGCACTCTTCGAGGATTTCCTTTGTGCACAGCCAAGCCTGGGTCCCCAGCACTCTAACCTGCAGTGCACGACCTCCTTTGTTGTCCTCCGGCATCGTGGGACCCTCTTTCGTGTCTTCAGGTGAGCTCCGGTTCACTCCACTTCGTAGTGTCTGTTCCGGCACTTCTGCAGATGCTGCTTGCTTCTGAGAGGGCACCTTGTCTTGCTGGGCACCCCCTCTGTCCCCTCACGCAATTGGCGGCATCCTGGTCCCTCCTGGGCCACAGCAGCATCCAAAATAGCCTAACCACGACCCTTGCAGCTAGCAAGGCTTGTTTGAGGTCTTTCTGCACGGAAACACCTCTGCACGACTCTTCACGACATGGGACACCAATCTTCCAAAGGGGAAGTTTCTAGCCCTTGTCGTTCTTGCAGAATCCACAGCTTCTACCATCCGGTGGCAGCTTCTTTGCACCCACAGCTGGCATTTCCTGGGCATCTGCCCACTCCCGACTTGATCGTGACTTTTGGACTTGGTCCCCTTGTTCCACAGGTACTCTCGTCAGGAAATCCATTGTTGTTGCATTGCTGGTGTTGGTCTTCCTTGCAGAATTCCCCTATCACGACTTCTGTGCTCTCTGGGGAACTTAGGTGCACTTTGCACCCACTTTTCAGGGTCTTGGGGTGGGCTATTTTTCTAACCCTCACTGTTTTCTTACAGTCCCAGCGACACTCTACAAGGTCACATAGGTTTGGGGTCCATTCGTGGTTCGCATTCCACTTTTGGAGTATATGGTTTGTGTTGCCCCTATCCCTATGTGCCCCCATTGCATTCTATTGTGACTATACATTGTTTGCACTGTTTTCTATTGCTATTACTGCATATTTTGGTATTGTGTACATATATCTTGTGTATATTTGCTATCCTCATACTGAGGGTACTCACTGAGATACTTTGGCATATTGTCATAAAAATAAAGTACCTTTATTTTTAGTATATCTGTGTATTGTGTTTTCTTATGATATTGTGCATATGACACTAGTGGTACTGTAGGAGCTTCACTCGTCTCCTAGTTCAGCCTAAGCTGCTCTGCTAAGCTACCTTTTCTATCAGCCTAAGCTGCTAGACACCCCTCTACACTAATAAGGGATACCTGGGCCTGGTGCAAGGTGTAAGTACCCCTTGGTACCCACTACAAGCCAGTCCAGCGTCCTACAGAGGGACTCCATCCCCCAGGATTCCTGCTGCTTTGCCGCATCTCCCGAACGTGGACGCTTTTAAAGCGTGCCGCGCAACGCGGGCAAGTCTTTCCTGACGCTGGGAGAGGAGAGGGACTCCATCTGCCAGATTCCCCCATCACAACATCCGTGCTCTCTGGGGAATATAGGTGCACTTTACACCTACTTTTCAGGGTCTTGGGGTGGGCTATTTTTCTAACCCTCACTGTTTTCTTACAGTCCCCGCGACCCTCTACAAGCTCACATAAGTCTGGGGTCCATTCATGGTTTGCATTTCACTTTTAGAGTATATAGTTTGTGTTGCCCCTATACCTATGTGCTCCTATTGCAATCTATTGTAATTCTACACTGTTTGCATTACTTTTCTTGCTATTACTTACCTCATTTTGGTTTGTGTACATATAACTTGTGTATATATCTTATCTTCTTATTGAGGATACTCACTGAGATACTTTTGGCATATTATCATAAAAATAAAGTACCTTTATTTTTAGTAACTCTGTGTATTGTGTTTTCTTATGATATTGTGCATATAATGTAAGTGGTATGGTAGGAGCTTTCCATGTCTCCTAGTTCAGCCTAAACTGCTTTGCCATAGCTACCTTCTATCAGTCTAAGCTGCTAGAAACACCTCTTCTACACTAATAAGGAATCACTGGACCTGGCACAAGGTTTAAGTACCTTTGGTACCCACTACAAGCCAGGCCAGCCTCCTACATTGGTTGTGCAGCGGTGGGATAAGTACTTGTAACTACTTAGCACTTTGTCATTGTGTACTTTTCATAAGAGAATCATATACAAAACACTTCAGTGTATGTACACTTAACCAAAAAGTTTTGCTTTTCTTCTCTCCAACTTTTTAGAAAGTTCTAAAAAGTTTCCTAAATACTTCTAAAAGTTAGAAAAGGTTTTTTTCTCTGTTCTTTAAAAAGTTCTGAAACTTTTTCTTCCTTCTCACTATCTCTAAACCTTTTGCTATGATGTCTGTGGTAGATTCAGCTCTTAAAACTGTCAATACAACTTATGACAATTTGAATTACAAGAGACTAACAAGTCTCTGCTTAGATAGAGGTCTAGTGATAGGAAAGAACCCTACAAAAGAGTTTCTGTTTAACATGCTTATTGTAAATGATGAGTCCCAAGCAGGCCCATCAGATGAGAGGTTAATAGAAGGTTCCCATTCTGACTCAGGGGAGCACCTTGAGGAAGGTGGGGAGGGTTCTGAACAGGATCTGCCCCCTAGCAGGACACCCAGTAATGTTGGTAGTAATGGAGGTTCCCATCACAGTAGGGCATCCTTTATTCCTAGAGGCCAAGTTACCAGGGTCCAGACAGTTAGGGACAGATCCCCCTCTGTTGTTTCCAACTTGTCTTCTGTGTCAAAGCATTCCCAACCCACCCACCCAGAGGATAACTTGTTAGAAAGGGAACTCAAAAAGTTAAGGGTTGAAGAGACCAGACTGAAGCGTAAACCGCAACAGCTGGCCTTAGATAGGGAATCACTAGACCTTGAGAAGAAAAACAGAGGTTGGGGTTTGGACTCCATGGTGGCAGCAGCAGTATTCCTGATAGTAATCCTGTTAGAGAGCATGATTCCAGGAATCTGCACAAGATAGTCCTCCCTTACAAGGAGGGGGATGATATCAACAAGTGGTTTGCTGCACTTGAGAGGGCCTGTATGGTACAGGGGGTCCCTCAAAGGGAGTGGGCTGCTACATTGTGGCTATCTTTCACTGTAAAGGGTAAGGATAGGCTCCTTACTGTTAGAGAAAGTGATGCTAACAGTTTTTCAGTTTTGAAAGATGCACTCTTGGATGGATTTGGCTTAACCACTGAACAATACAGGATTAAGTTCGGAGACACCAGAAAAGAGTCCTCACAAGACTGGACAGACTTTGTAGATTGTTCAGTGAAGGCCTTGGAGGGGTGGTTACATGGCAGTAGAGTTTCTGACTATGAAAGCCTGTATAATCTTATTCTGAGAGAGCATATTCTGAATAACTGTGTGTCTGACTTGTTACACCAATATCTAGTGGACTCAGATCTGACCTCTCCCCAAGAATTGGGAAAGAAGGCAGACAAATGGGGCAGAACAGAGAAGTTCATACAGGGGGTGACAAGGATGGCAAGAAGAAGGATGAAGGATGGTAAGTCTTCTGACAAGGGTGGGGACAAAAGTAAAAATGAGTCTTCATCAGGCCCACAAAAATCCTCTGGTGGGGGTGATGGGTCCAAATCCTATTTAAAAAAAACGAAAAAGCCTTGGTGTTATTTGTGTAAAGTCAAAGGCCATTGGACAACTGATGCCAGTTGTCCAAAGAAAAACACCAAACCTCCCACTACCAAAACCCCTACTGCAAATTCTAGTGCCTCTAGTAATAGCAGTGGTGGTGGGAGCAAACCTACTAATAGCCAATCCAAGGGAGTAGCTGGGCTCACTTTTGGTAATTTAGTTGGGGTTGGTCTTGTTAGGGAGACCACAGAGGCTGTGTTAGTCTCTGAAGGTGCCATTGATTTGGTCACCTTGGTTGCTTGTCCCCTTAAAATGGATAAGTACAAGCAACTTCCTCTAATAAATGGTGTTGGGGTTCAGGCCTACAGCGACACAGGTGCCAGTGTTACCATGGTGATAGAGAAACTGGTACACCCTGAACAACACCTACTTGGTCAGCAGTACCAAGTGACAGACGCTCATAACAACACTCTTAGCCACCCCATGGCTGTTGTGAATCTCAACTGGGGGAGTTACTGGTCCAAAGAAAGTTGTGGTTGCCTCAGATTTACCTGTAGACTGTCTACTAGGGAACGATTTAGGACATCAGCTTGGGCAGAAGTGGAGTTGGAGGCTCATGCAGCAATTCCTGGGCATATTTTTGCTTTGACAAGGGCTCAGGCCAAAAAGCAAAAAAGACCGGGTAACTTGGATCCTGGAACAATGGACCAAGTGTTCCCTAAGGCTAGGGGTAGCAATGGTAAATCCCTACCCACTATCCCTCCCTCTAGAGATGATTCTCCTTCTGAGGAAGAAGAATGTCCTCCCTGTGCAGAACCTTCACCAGATGAGCTGGCAGCAGACACTGCTGAGCTTTTGGGTGGAGGAGGGCCTGCCAGGGAAGAGCTGAGTGTGGCACAGCAAACCTGTCCCACATTAGAGGGTCTCAGACAGCAAGCTGTTAAGCAGCAAAATGGGGATGTCAGTCACTCGCATAGAGTTTACTGGGAGAACAACCTCTTGTACACCGAGGCAAGGGACCCAAAACCTGGAGCAGCCAGGAGATTGGTCATTCCCCTGCAGTACAGAGAGCTCCTCCTAACTCTGCCACATGACATTCCCTTGGCTGGGCCTTTGGGCCAGATCAAAACATGGGAAAGGCTTGTCCCCCTGTTTCACTGGCCTAGGATGTCAGAGGACACAAAAGATTTTTGCAAGTCTTGTGTGACCTGCCAAGCCAGTGGCAAGACTGGTGGCACACCAAAGGCTCCCCTTATTCCACCACCTGTGGTTGGGGTCCCCTTTGAAAGGGTAGGGGTTGACATAGTAGGCCCCCTTGACCCTCCTCCTGCTTCAGGCAATAGGTTTATCTTTGTGGTTGTGGACCATGCCACAAGATATCCTGATACAATTCCTATAAGGACCACTACAGCTCCTGCAGTGGCAAAGGCCCTCCTGGGAATCTTCTCCAGGGTGGGTTTTCCTAAAGAGGTTGTACCAGACAGGGGTAGCAACTTCATGTCTGCATACTTGAAAGCAATGTGGAAGGAATGTGGTGTAACCTACAAATTCACCAATCCTTATCATCCACAGACTAATGGACTGGTATAGAGGTTTAATAAAACTCTCAAAGGTATGATAATGGGACTCCCTGAAAAACTCAGGAGGAGATGGGATGTCCTGTTACCTTGCCTCCTTTTTGCTTACATGGAGGTACCCCAGAAAGGAGTGGGCTTCAGCCCCTTTGAATTCCTATTTGGACACCCTGTAAGAGGTCCACTAGCACTTGTGAAGGAGGGTTGGGAACAACCTTTAGAAGCTCCCAAACAGGACATAGTGGACTATATACTTGGCCTAAGATCCAGAATGGCAGAGTACATGAAAAAGGCCTGTAAAAACCTTCAGGCCAGCCAAGAGCTCCAGAAGCAATGGCATGACCAGAAAGCTGTTCTGATCCAGTACCAACCAGGACGGAAGGTGTGGGTATTGGAGCCTGTGGCCCCAAGAGCACTCCAGGACAAATGGAGTGGACCCCATCTAATTGTTGTTATAAGAGGGTGAGGTTACCTATCTGGTAGACCTGGGCACTGCCAGGAGCCCCTTTAGGGTGATTCATGTCAACTGCCTAAAACCCTACTATGACAGGGCTGATCTCACCCTGCTCATGGCAACAGATGAGGGACAGGAAGAAGAGAGTGACCCTCTGCCTGATCTCTTTTCCACCACTGAAAATGATGCTTTAGTGGAGGGAGTAGTTTTAGCAGATTGTCTGACTGCAGAACAGAAAGACAACTGCATAAATCTCCTTGGACAACTTTCTGAACTCTTTTCAACTGTGCCAGGCACCACATCCTGGTGTGAACACACAATTGATACTGGAGTCAGCATGCAGGTCAAAAGTAAAATCTATAGGCAGCCTGACCGTGTCAGGGACTGCATAAAACAAGAGGTTCAGAAAATGCTTTATCTAGGAGTGGTTGAACCTTCTGAAAGCCCATGGGCGAGTCCTGTGGTGCTTGTACCAAAGCCTCACTCAAAAGATGGAAAAAGGGAGATGAGGTTTTGTGTAGACTACAGGGGTCTCAATCAGGTAACAAAAACTGATGCTCACCCTAGACCCAGGGCAAATGAGCTCATTGATACACTGGCATCTGCCAAGTATCTAAGCACCTTTGATTTGACTGCAGGGTATTGGCAGATCAAATTGGCTGAGGATGCTAAACCTAAAACTACATTTTCAACTATAGGAGGGCACTACCAATTTACTGTGATGCCCTTTGGTTTGAAGAATGCACCTGCCACTTTTCAGAGGTTGGTGAACACAGTCCTGCAAGGGTTGGGGGCTTTTGCTGCAGCATATCTAGATGATATAACTGTCTTTAGCTCCATCTGGGATGAGCACCTTGCCCACCTGTGGAAAGTTTTGGAGGCCCTGCAAAAGGCAGGCCTCACTATCAAGGCCTCACAGTGCCAGATAGGGCAGGGAAAGGTGGTTTATCTGGGACACCTGGTAGGTGGAGAACAGATTGCACCACTGCAGAGGAAACTCCAGACAATCATGGATTGGGTTCCCCCTACAACACAGACCCAGGTGAGAGCCTTCTTAGGCCTCACCGGGTATTACAGGAGATTCATTAATAACTATGGCTCCATAGCAGCCCCGCTTACTGATCTCAGTAGTAAGAAGATGCCTAAAAAGGTATTGTGGACAGCTAGCTGTCAGAAATCTTTTGAGGAGCTCAAACAGGCCATGTGCTCTGCACCTGTCCTAAACAGCCCATGTTACTCCAAGAAATTAATTGTTCAACCTGATGCAAGCGCTGGGGAGGAGTAGCCTCTTCCAGCCTCTGGAAATGCTTTGATGGGCACAGATGGTGCCCATCTCTGCATAAGCCAGTCTACACCGGTTCAGGGATCCCCCAGCCCTGCTCTGGCTCGCAACTGGACAAAGGAAAGGGGAGTGACCTCTCCCCTGACCAGTACCTCCCAGGGGAGGTGCCCAGAGCTCCTCCAGTGTGTCCCAGATCTCTGCCATCTTGGAAACAGAGGTGTTGAGGGAACACTGGACTGCTCTGAGTGGCCTGTGCCAGCAGGTGACGTCAGAGACCCCCTCTGATAGGCTCTTACCTCTCTTGGTAGCCAAACCTCCTTTCTTGGTAGCCAAATCTCCTTTTCTGGCTATTTAGGGTCTCTCCTCTGTGGAATTCTTCAGATAACGAATGCAAGAGCTCACCAGAGTTCCTCTGCAGTTCCCTCTTCGACTTCTGCCAAGGATCGATCGCTGACTGCTCCAGGATGCCTGCAAAACTGCAACAAAGTAGCAAGACGACTACCAGCAACATTGTAGCTCCTAATCCTGCTGGCTTTCTCGACTGCTTCCTGGTGGTGCATGCTGTGAGGGCTGTCTGCCTTCATCCTGCACTGGAAATCCCGAAGAAATCTCCCGTGGGTTGACGGAGTCTTCCCCCTGCTAACGCATGCACCAAACTTCTGCATCACCAGTCCTCTGGGTCCCCTCTCATCCCGACGAGCGTGGTCCCTGGAACACAGGAGCTGGATCCAAGTGACCCCCACAGTCCAGTGGTCCTTCAGTCCAAGTTTGGTGGAGATAAGTCCTTGTCTCCCCACACCAGACAGCAAACCTGTGTAGTGCATGATTTACAGCTGTGTAGTGCACTTTTCCAGGACTTCCTTTGTGCACCTACTAACCTGCATCCCAAGCACTCCGTCCTGCATTGCCAAACTCGCTGAGTCTGACTCTGACGTTGTGGGACCCTCCTTTGTGACTCTGAGATGACTGCTGTCCTCAGATCTTCCAAGTGCCTGCACTGGTACTTCTGTGGGGGCTCTCTGAGTTGCTGAGTACCCTTTCTGTCTCCTCCTCCAAGGGGCAACATCCTGGTTCTTCCTGGTCCCTAGCAGCACCCAAAATCCTCCTCCGTGACCCTTGCAGCTAGCAAGGCTTGTTTGTGGTATTTCTTCATGGAATCACTTCTGCAACATCGAGCACGCCGTAGAACATCTTCCATCCAAAGGAGAAGTTCCTAGCCCTTTTCGTTGTTGCAGAATCTTTGGCTTCTTCCCCCCGGAGCCAGCCCTTTTGCATCTGCATCCGGGGTTTCCTGGGCCCCTGCCCCCCCCTGGACACTATCGCGACTCTTGGACTTGGTCTCCTTCCTTTCCAGGTCCTCAGGTCCAGGAATCCATCTTCAGTGTTTTGCTGGTGCTTGTGGTCCTTGCAGAATCCCCTATCCCGACTATTGTGTCTTTCTGGGGTAGTAGGGTAACTTTACTCCTACTTTCTAGGGTCTTGGGATGGGGTATTTTGGACACCCTTACTGTTTTCCTACAGTCCTAGTGACCCTCAACAATCTCCCATATGTCTGCGGTCCATTCGTGATTCGTATTCCACTTTTGGAGTATATGGTTTGTGTTGCCCCTAGACCTATGTTCACCTATTGTATCTTATTGTGATTCTACATTGTTTGCACTACTTTTCTTACTGTTACTTACCTATTTTGGGTTTGTGTACATATAAAGTGTGTATATTACTTACCTTCTAAGTGAGGGTAATCTCTGAGATACTTTTGGCATATTGTCATAAAAATAAAGTACCTTTATTTTTAGTAACTCTGAGTATTGTGTTTTCTTATGATATTGTGCTATATGATATAAGTGGTATAGTAGGAGCTTTGCATGTCTCCTAGTTCAGCCTAAGCTGCTTTGCCATAGCTACCTTCTATCAGCCTAAGCTGCTAGAAACATCTCTATTCTACTAATAAGGGATAACTGGACCTGGCACAGGGTGTAAGTACCACAAGGTACCCACTATAAGCCATTATAAGCCAGGCCAGCCTCCTACACCTTAGGACACAAATTATAGTTACTTGAGGTAACTCTAATTATACCTGGGGAATTTCTATGGTTTTGCATGTTTAAAATGTGAGTCTAACTATAACGTCTCTGTAACCTTCAGCTTTTGAAGTGAATTTCTATTTTTTTTAAATTCCATTTCCTAACTATAATGTCCCTATAATCTTAGTTTTTTTTCAGCAAATTTCTATGTAATTTTCATTCCTATACATTAATCCAACCACTGCTGCGCATAGCCTTCGGCTGTAGGTGGTGGTGGTTGGCCACAGGGCCTGGCCTGTGGCCAAGCACAGAGTCCAAAACAATACAAGCACCCAACTTCGCACCATGCAGGGCCTTCGCCCGTGCGCTGTCGAGCTTGCCCGCAAGACCTGGCCTGCAGCCAAACCCTGCAGCCAACATCTCAAGCACCCACTGCACTTTGGCCCTGCATGGCAGAAATTGGCTGCAGCCTCTCTGGGTGTCAGAATAGGTGTCAGGGGGTGTATCTGGGGGTGAGTGTGGCTGTGAGAGTGTCTGCCTGGGTGTGAGAGTGCATACATCAAT
Organism: Pleurodeles waltl; assembly: GCF_031143425.1. Lineage (NCBI taxonomy): Eukaryota > Metazoa > Chordata > Amphibia > Caudata > Salamandridae > Pleurodeles > Pleurodeles waltl. Next base: position 1,210,246,450 of record NC_090440.1, read on the forward strand.
ATTTTAGTGGGTGTGTCAGTGTGTGCGGGGGTCTGTAAGTGGGTACATAAGGGTGTCAGTGGGCCTGAAAGTGGGTGTGTGAGAGTCTGTGTGGGTCTGTGAGTGGGTGCATGAGGGTCTGACTGGGGCTGTGACTGGGTGCACGAGGGTCTGAGTGGGTCTGTGAGTGGGTGAGTGAGTGTCTGCTTGGATCTGTGAGTGGGTGCATAAGTGTCTCGGTGGGTGTGTGAGTGGGAGAAAGAGATTGAAAGAGAGAGCGAAAGAAACTGAGAGGGAGAGAGACAGAGACTTCTTTAGGCTTTGATGCATGATATACCTAGAATGAGATATCCTGCAGAATTTGAAAACAAAAATGTATTTCTCGTTTAAAAAAAGCAAGATCATCTTTCATATGAGCCTTAAACTTTTTAACTTAAAAAAATAAATAAAGGAGGGAAACAAGTGTGGCCTGACTCGAACCCTCAGCGCTCAGTGTCAAGGTGACCTTCACACTAGAGCTTTCGTTTTTTTCAATTTTTTTTTTTTAGCCCTTTATGGGCTATCTGGGATCGCATATCAGCATGCAGGGTACAGAGATGAAAACTCCTCTTTTTGACAGTGGGTCCCGCTGTCAAAAATTGGAGTGTTTGCTGTGACTTGGCTGCTGCTATCAAAGCTATATACCCCTCTATCCCTATATCCTATATATATACATTTGCTTTCCCCTTAATTTCTCAAAAGCTACTGAACGTATTTACACCAAAACAAAAAAGGTCACTTTCCGGACCAGGACCTACCTTTCTGCCAAATTTGGTGCAATTCCGTCCAGTAGTTTTGGCGCTACCGCTGTTAAATGTTTCCTCAACCACATCCTAAAACATAAAACAATGCATGCAAAATAAAAACACTTGCATGCATTAAAGTAACATTAAAAATAAAATAAAAGTACTTACCCTAGCTGCACCCTCCGTGTCCTTCGAAGTCTGTGGCTCCAACCGGCATGAGTGGAAGAGGAAACTTCCTTAAGCAATCCTGGCACTGCTGTCATGCTGTTAAGCTACATGAGCACCAGGATTGGAGGAAACAGGCTGACTAGACATTCTTTCAGGCCCTTTAGGGCTGTGTCTGGTCTCCACCTATCTGTCCAAGGCAGCTGGGTGGAGAGCTTCAAAGTGCGCATGTTAGTTTGGCCGATGCTACTGACGTGCACTTTGCAGTGCCTGGCCGGCACTGCTGTAGTCCTCCATGCAGCAGAGGACATGCCCCTAATTTCTCCCAGTTCCAAGGAAGGCTGACAACTACGGCATGCCTTGTAAAAAATAAAATGCCAATTAAATAATTTCATTGGCATTTTATTTTTTACATCCGGCGTGGCTTGAAGCGTGAGGGGGTGTGACGCTTCCCCGCTCTCATGGAGAAACCGCTGCTGCAGGCTTCACTTGCCCTGTATGACACTCTCCTCATGGTTTTCTTTACAGCAGCCCTCTTTTGGCATACAGGGGTTACCAAGTGTATTCTGTGCTCGGTCAGCGACCTGATCGGTGCAGCACTTGTCTCCTCACACCTTGCACCAGGAGTCCACTCAACTGGGCTCCCAACTAGATCTCACTCCCTCCAACACTCTCCTTCTTCACAGGGTACACTGGTTTTGGCAGGCAGGCGCTGGTGCGTCAGGCTCAAGACCAGTAGGTCTTTGTTTGATGTTCCCTCACCCAGCAGGCAGACTACCAGGCCTCGCCAACCCCCGCCCTCCCACCTTCCCCATCCTGATTGGAAGTCTTCAGAAACTCACACAGCCCATCTGCCTCTTTGGCAGATGACAAATGTTTGTGATCTCAATGTCCACTTCATACAAAGTCAATTTCTAGACACCAAATTGTATTTATGGTCTGGATCTTTCAAGTTTTCTTTTGGAGTTCTTCTATGTTTTAAGTAGAACCTCCTCTGCCTTGAAAGGTTGTCTATCACAGAAGGAGAGACTACGAAAGCTGATAGTCCAGCAACACAGGCCATGGGAGTGTCTACAGGACACACCTGGATGTTAACCAGTTCAGCCAGAGTGATATTTGCATTCAAAACAATATCCTGGCCTTCCAGCTATACTCTTTATGATTCCCTTACCAGCTAATCTCTGTCCTGAGATGTGTGCAGGCTCTTTCCTTGTGGTCTCTCACTGAATCAAAGAGCAACCTTTGAAATATACAGGGGGAGTCACACTCTCCCTTCTCCAGTGTTTTCTACCCTGCTCCCAGGAAAGCAGCAAAACACAAATCTGTCCGGGGGAGTCATTACACTCTTTGGCCGCTCATATGAAATTAGCGAATCCAATAATCCAGTAATTCAATACTTGCTCACAAATGTATAGAAAATGGCATGTTTAAGTAAACATGCTGTTTTCTGTGTGTTTATTAGCTGCACAGGCATGTGCCTTGTCGGCTTACTTGATCTGCAATCAGCTGAGTTCCTGTGCATGCTCGAACAAGTCTTTTTCTTCATTTAGTTATATATTTTCTTTAATGCTCAGAAGCACTAGGAGCAGCTTTGCCTTCTTACTTCATGTTGCACTGTCATATTCAAGATAACTTTATTTGAATACTGAGGGTATCCATAAAAGTATAAACATCATAATAAATATCATCAGGATAAAAAGTAAAATATTTGTTTTAATTTGCACTGTCATTTTCATAGGATCAATGCACTGTGAAAGTGCAGCAGTGCAATCAGCCCCTTTACCATCCAATTTTTATATAATGTTTGCGGATGGGGATTACTTAAGAAACTCTCCTTTCTCCGTTGTGGTCAGTAATGTGGTAAAACTATGGTAAACCAGTTTTTATAGGCATCCATCTTGAACACAGCTAACTTAACCCATGTTTAATTTGTATAGTTTTCCCTTCCATTTTGTGAGTGATTTAGCCAAGCAGAAATAGGTGGTGGGAGAAAATAGTGTCATAATAATGCAAAAATATTTTGCAATTTTAGCACACATTTTCCTCAATTTCCAATCTATAATTCCACATTTCTTTCTGCTGTGGTACAGACATGATTTAAAAATGAGGAAAAAATTGTGAAGCTTGACTGAACTTTTTCCTCATGTTTTCCCCATTTTGGCAGCCAAGTATAAGTAAGGCTTATGAGGTTAGTGCTTTGGGCACCCCTACCAGTCCAATAAGATCACAATCAACTAGACAGGCCTACGTCATGGAGCACACATCTGATCACAAAAATCAGCTTGGGGGATCCAGACAACAGAAGTTGGGCACTCAGGGCAGGGGTTACTGTTCATTACCATTCAGAGGACTTGCCCATCCCAACAGGTGCCTTCCTTTTTAAGGTTATAGAACTCTGGTGTGACTTGTATTATCCTTATCATGCATTTCTGTGGGTACTTTATTCCTTATCATAAATGGTCACACTATCACCTTTCCCAAAAAACTCTTAAATCCTTGGTGGGTAGCTCTTTCATATGAAAGAGAGAGCATGCTTGTAAACATAAGGAATACAAATAGAACCTCTAGTACAAAATTAAGCACATCATAAAGGCTGTTAGATATTTGCTGCAAAAAGATTTTAGAAGAAGTTTAATTCAAATTAATTTTTTTAAGGCACAGTTGAAACATGCGGAGGATTCTAACTTTTCTATATTTATCGAGGGGAGTGCAACACTTAAAATGCTGCCATAAATATCTACTTTCTGGCTGTCAATGTTCAGCTAGAAAACAGCAGAATAAAAAGCAACATTACTCTATCGTTCTTTAAATAGCTGTTTTAATTGTACTCCGTGATCTGAACTGCCTTCACCTGGGCTGCTCGCTCTAGTATTGTGCCTCAGAACTCAAGTACAATAAGTTATTAGAGTTGAGATTTGATGTATTTTTGTTTTATAATCGGCGACGGGGTGAATCACAAGTTACTGATTTTAAAGAAGTAAGAGATGTGTTTTTATACAAGGACTGCAGAATCCCATGTATTATACAAGCATAAAATATAATCTCCTTTGTAGCATAAAGTATTTAGATTTCGATCCGTGACTCCGGTTTGAAAACTGATCATATCCGGTTTGTGGGTTCAATTTTGGGTATAGTTTGAACATGTTTATTAATGCTTTGCATAATTAGGAGTGCACAATGGAAGGTTGTTTGTGAGTAAGTAAATGTACATGTATATTTATATTGACCAAGCATTTCTTGTCTTCACAGGAATTGCCAGAGACAGAAGATGGCTTTCTTACAGATACTAGAAGCCCAGCAGATCACAGCTCCCTCAATTATTCCAGATCTCCGGTCTCAGTAGGCATAACACCAGCATTAATTCCTCAATCTGCTCACAGGTACCACCGGTCTCCTGTCAGGTCACCAGCACGCAGCAGCAGCCACAAATCTCCCCCCAGTTCACCAGGCTCACCTCATGTTTCGCAAAATCAGAAATGCACTGGGAGGTCAGCTGGGGCTCACATGATCTGTGAGCAGGATGAAGCTCAGTCTCCAGAAATGAAGGCCTAGTAATTGTACACATTATGCTGTTTGATGCTTATGTAACGCAGGACCAGTAAGTGAGGAGGAGCTACTACACGCCTCCATGTGTCTGCACTTGGGGGCTGTTTTACCTGGTGTTGTTGATGAGTATAGAAAGATAGCATGAGTTGAACATTAAACATTGTCACTTTGAACTAAATTGCTAGACTATGTGATATGGATAAACCTAATGTAAACAGCATACACTGTATTTACTTTATAAATTCACAGGCTTTTTTTATTTAGATGCTTTAACATGTATTGCAAATGTATTATGAGATCGTGATCATGTTCACTTCAATTTGAAAATCGAAAAATAATCTATGATTTTTAATGTATTTCTGTACATCTTATTTTAAAAAGGATTTTTCAGCTGGAAGAATTTGTACTGACTTGTCAAAATTATGCTGTGACTAATGCTCTGAATTACAACACATTTTTGTGAACCTGGTATCAATGGACTTCTCACAACACTATTTGTCTACCTGTTCATGTTCTGGTGACATCTACACCTGCAGTTGAATTCTTAAACCTTAGAAATCCACAAGTTTGGCAGATTTTCCACAGTCATAGATTTAGCATGATGTGTTGGGTGATGTTACGGTTAGTTAGCACATGCAGTGTGCACAATATGCGATCTCTGAGTAGGAGCAGTAGGAGGCCAGTGAGAAACGTCAAAAACCCACAATGTTTCTAAACAGTGGGTATTCACAAACAGATTTCATGAAATTTTTACACCACACTACTTACATTCTTCAATCAATGAATCAATCAGTCATTTGTAAAGCACACAACTGCTTCACCTGAAGAGTCCCGGGAATCAGACTTAAGAAGACTGATATTAGAGGGTAGCAATATAATTTTCCAATCTGAGTTGAACACAAAATCTTTTAGGTCTCTTCTGTAAATGGCAAAAGACAGTGCTTGGCAGGCAGGGCATTCCACAGTTTGGCCATTAGGACCATAAAGGAACTGCCTCCACATCTAGCCGTAAAAAATGTAGGGAACTGCATCAGGTGTAGGTTATTTGACCTGAGTGATGAATGTTGCTTATATGGACCTTAGCCTGTCCCTCAGATAGGAATGCTAATACTCTGAATGCCAGCGTATGAGCTTTGCAACAGGTAGCCAGTGTAGCAGTTTCAAATGGGAGGAGATATGTTATTGAAAAGGAACTCACTGAGTAATTCTGGCAGCTGCATTGTGAATAATCTGGAGTCTGTCCATCATAAAACTGAGGAGGCCCAGATTTAGACTGTTAGCATAATGCAGATGGGAGGTTATCCTTCTGTGATTCACAGTTTTTTGGAGTATCCTCAGGAACAAGGTGCGACAGCTTCCTAAAGGCTTTCAATTTCAGGAAGTAGGTTGATGAGATCCACTTGATTTTGACAGAAAAAGAAAGGGCAGAATCAAAGATAATACCTAAATTTCCGACGAAGGTCGTAGGAGTAGGAGGCAGATTGAGATCTTCAGGCCATCAGAGGTTCAGGAAAAGAGGATCTAGGACCAAAACAGAAAACTTCAGTTTTATCAGAGTTGAATTTAAGGAAGTTTGCCTCCATCCAGCATGCAACTCCTTTTAAGACACTTCTCGACTTTGTTGAAAGCAGACATCCAATATTCCTAGCAGGATAATAAAAGCTGGATGTAATCCGCTTAAGAGATCACCTTAACACCCCAGGATTCAATCAAGCTGCCAGAGGAGCTACATATAAATTGAACAAAACAATGGGCTTAAACGGATCCCTGAGGAAATCCGTATATTAGCGGTTTGGGAGGGGGTGAGCAAGGGCAGAGATATATCTGTTGAGAAATGCCTTCCAAAAATGGTTTTAGCCAAGCTAGAACCTTACCTTGAATGCCATTCTGATTTGGACTGCTCAGGAGAGTGGCATGAGATACCATGTCAAGCGCAGCTGACAGGTCCAACAATACCATCATGTCTTAGTGGCCACTATCTAAATTTTCTTTAATAAACTCTGAAACCTCCAGAAGTGCTGTTTGGGTATTAAATCTTGACCGAAAGCCCGATTGCAAGGCATGAAGGAGGCCATTTGTTTCCATAAAAGAAAATAGTTCTCTAGGACTTTCACTGGTGCAGGTAAAAGCCTGAAATTACTTGGAAAAGTCAGGTCAACACTTGCTTTCTTCAGCAGTGGCAGAAGGAATGCTTGCTTCCAATTGTTAGGAAATGCACCTGTTTCCTGAAAGTGTTCCAGATTTTGACAGAAAGGGACATCATCCTGAGTTTTATGGGACAACAAGGGTCCACAGGAGAGCCATATTTATATTTCTCGAGTTCAATTAATGAGGCTTCCCCCATGGTAATACGATTTGGAAAGAAGTAGCTTTAGATTATGAAGGGATCAATCGGTGTTCCATCTGTAGAGGGTGCAGAGAACATAGAGTACAGCTTGTGATTTTTCTCATCAAAAACGTTGATAGCTACCAGAGATGGGTTGAAAGTAATTTTTACAATATCAGTTGAAAGAAATGACAACTATCTTTGAAACTTTGAGGGAGGTATTAGTAGCTGTCACTATTCAAGAATAAAAGTACTCTCTCATTGCACTGTGTGATAGTTTGGAGAATTTACTGAGTGCAGTTTATATATAATCTTAGCCTCAGAGTTGTAGGAATCTCTCCAGTTGTGTTCCAACTTTTTACAGTGGCTCTTCTCAGCCATCAAAGCAGAGGAGAAACAAAGGCCAGAGTTTTTAGTTATTTTTGCCACATGGACTTTTAAGGGTGCCTAACGATCAAGGGCATTAATGATCCATTTATTAAAAAGAGACATTTATTAGTAAAAAATGCCCTTTAGAAAGGGAAATGTGGAGCATAAGTCTTGAGAGAGAGTTGCCTTTGAGACTTCTTCTCAATTCAGGGGGGGTGCCTGGCTTCTTCTGGTGGAATACCCCATTAAAAGAAAATGGGATAAGAAAGTGATATGACTAGACAGGGCACTCAGAAAGGGCGACCTGCAGGTTGATTATGTACAAAGTATCAAGTACAAAGTATGTCCTTTCTTAAGTGTGGGAGATTGTACTAATTGTGAAAAGTTCATGCCAGCCAAGGTGTGGGTGAGTTGGCCAGCAAGAGGACATTTCAGGTTGTCAGTATGAATGTTAAAATCACCAAGATTTCTGAAGTTAGCATATTGCAAAGAGAGTTGAACAACGGTATTGAACAATTGGTAAAACAGCTATTGGTACAGTCAGGTGGTTTATATAACAAAAGTCCAGAAAAGGAAGAAGTGGGGCTAATTGAAAGCTAAACATGAGATCCTCCAAATTTCCAGTGTGCCTCAGTGTAGGAAAGTACCATCTTGCCTGGCATGTTACCCCCATATTTCACTGTATATATGTTGTTTTAGTCTATGTGTCACTGGGACCCTGCTAGGAAGGGCCCAGTACTCATAAGTATGTGGCCTGTATGTGTTCCCTGTGTGATGACTAACTGTCTCACTGAGGCTCTGCTAACCAGAACCTCAGTGGTTATGCTCACTCTGCTTTCCAAATTGTCACTAACAGGCTAGTGACCAATTTCACCAATTCACATTGGCATACTGGAACACCCTTATAATTCCCACGCGTGCACTATACACAGATCACTACCTATGTATAGCGTCACAATGGTAACTCCGAACATGGCCATGTAACATGTCTAAGATCATGGAATTGTCACCCCAATGCCATTCTGGCATTGGGGAGACAATTCCATGATCCCATGGGTCTCTAGCACAGAACCCGGGTACTGCCAAACTGCCTTTCCGGGGTCTCCACTGCAGCTGCTGCTGCCAACCCCTCAGACAGGTTTCTGCCCTCCTGGAGTCCAGGCAGCCCTGGCGCAGGAGGGCAGAACAAAGGATTTCCTCTGAGAGAGGGTGTAACACCCTTTGGAAATAGGTGTGAAGGCTAGGGAGGAGTAGCTTCCCCCAGCCTCTGGAAATGCTTTGATGGGCACAGATGCTGCCTATCTCTGCATAAGCCAGTCTACACCGGTTTAGGGATCCCCCAGCCCTGCTCTGGCACGAAACTGGACAAAGGAAAGGGGAGTGAACACTCCCCTGACCTGCACCTCCCAGGGGAGGTGCCCAGAGCTCCTCCAGTGTGCCCCAGACCTCTGTCATCTTGGATTCAGAGGTGTTGCTGGCACACTGGACTGCTCTGAGTGGCCAGTGCCATCAGGTGACGTCAGAGACTCCTTCTGATAGGCTCTTACCTTTCTTATTAGCCTATCCTCCTTCCCAGGTAGCCAAACCTCCTTTTCTGGCTATTTAGGGTCTCTGCTTTCGGGAATTCTTCAGATAACGAATGCAAGAGCTCACCAGAGTTCCTCTGCATCTCGCTCTTCACCTTCTGCCAAAGGATCGACCGCTGACTGCTCAGGACGCCTGCAAAACCGCAACAAAGTAGCCAGACGACTACTAGCAACCTTGTATCGCTTCATCCTGCCGGCTTTCTCGACTGTTTCCAGGTGGTGCATGCTCTGGGGTAGCCTGCCTCCTCTCTGCACCAGGAGCTCTGAAGAAATCTCCTGTGGGTCGACGGAATCTTCCCCCTGCAACCGCTGGCAACAAAATACTGCATCACCGGTCCTCTGGGTCCCCTCTCAGCACGACCAGCGTGGTCCCTGGAACTCAGCCACTCTGTCCAAGTGACTCCCACAGTCCAGTGACTCTTGAGTCCAAGTTTGGTGGAGGTAAGTCCTTGCCTCCCTACGCTAGACTGCATTGCTGGGTACTGCGTGATTTGCAGCTGCTCCGGCTCCTGTGCACTCTTCCAGGATTTCCTTCGTGCACAGCCAAGCCTGGGTCCCCGACACTCTAACCTGCAGTGCACAACCTTCTGAGTTGTCCTCCGGCGTCGTGGGACTCCCTTTTGTGACTTCAGGTGGACTCCAGTTCACTTTTTTTCTAAGTGCCTGTTCAGGAACTTCTGTGGGCGCTGCCTGCTTCTGTGAGAGCTACCTGACCTGCTGGGTGCCCCCTCTGTCTCCACATCCTGGTCCCTCCTGGGCCACAGCAGCATCCAAAAACCCTAACTGCAACCCTTGCAAGGCTTGTTTGCGGTCTTTCTACGTGGGAACACCTCTGCATGCTTCGTCAAGGCGTGGGACATCCATCCTCCAAAGGGGAAGTTCCTAGTCCTCTTCGTTCTTGCAAAACACCAAGCTTCTTCCATCGGGTGGCAGCTTCCTTGCACCCTCAGCTGGCATTTCCTGGGCTCCTGCCCACTCTCGACACTGTCGCGACTCTTGGACTTTGTCCCCTTGTCTTACAGATACTCAGGTCCGGAAATCCACTGTTGTTGCATTGCTGGTGTTGGTTTTCCTTGCAGAATCCCCCTATCACAACTTCTGTGCTCTCTGGGGGTTGTAGGTGCACTTTACACCTACCTTACAGGGTCTTGAGGTGGGCTATTTTTCTAACCCTCACTGTTTTCTTACAGTCCCAGCGACCCTCTACAAGCTCACATAGGTTTGGGGTCCATTTGTGGTTCGCATTCCACTTTTGGAGTGTATGGTTTGTGTTGCCCCTATACCTATGTGCTCCTATTGCAATCTATTGTAACTTTACACTGCTTGCATTACTTCCTTTTGCTATTACTGCATAATTTTGGTATTGTGTACATATATCTTGTGTATATTTGTCATCCTCATACTGAGGGTACTCACTGAGATACTTTTGGCATATTGTCATAAAAATAAAGTACCTTTATTTTTAGTATATCTGTGTATTGTGTTTTGTTATGATATTGTGCATATGACACCACTGGTATAGTAGGAGCTTTGCATGTCTCCTAGTTCAGCCTAAGCTGCTTTGCCATAGCTACCTTCTATCAGCCTAAGCTGCTAGAAACACCTCTTCTACACTAATAAGGGATAACTGGACCTGGCACAAGGTGTAAGTACCTCTGGTACCCACTACAAGCCAGGCCAGCCTCCTACATTGGTTGTGCAGCGGTGGGATAAGTACTTGTAACTACTTACCACTTTGTCATTTTGTACTTTTCATAAGAGAAAAATATACAAAACAAGTTCAGTGTATGTACACCTAACCAAAACGTTTTGCTTTTCTTCTCTTACACTTTCTGCTAAGTGCTGAAAAGCACTTCTAAACTTTCTAAAAGTTTGAAAAAGTTTGAAAAAGTTTGAAAAAGTTTGAAAAAGTTTTTTTTTTCCTGTTCTTTAAAAAGTCCTGAAACTTTTTCTCTCTTCTCACTGTCTCTAAACCTTCTTCTATCATGTCTGATGTAGGTACTGCTCTTAAATTAGTCAATACAACTTATGACAATTTAACCTTCAAGAGCCTAAGGAGTCTCTGCATTGATAGAGGCTTAGTGGTAGGAAAGAACCCTTCTAGAGAATTTCTGTATAACATGCTCATTGAGAATGATAAGTCCCTAGGTGGCACTTCATATGAGAAGTTAGTAGATAGCTCACACTCTGACTCAGGGGAACACCTTGAGGGAGGTGTACGGGGTTCTCTTCCAAATCTTCTCCTTAGCAGACCACCTAGCAATCCTGGTAGTAATAGGAGCTCCCATCATAGTAGGGATGCTTTTGTTCCTGAAGGCCAGGTTGTTAGAGTGCAAACTGTTAGGGACAAGTCTCCCTCTGTTATTTCCAATTTGTCCTCAGTGTCTAAACATTCCCAACCCACCCACCCTGAAGACAACATGTAGAAAGGGAACTCAAAAAGTTGAGAGTGGAAGAGACCAGGCTGAAGCTTAAACAGCAACAGCTGGCTCTAGACAGGGAATCCCTAGACCTGGAGAAGGAGAGACAGCGATTGGGGTTTGGACCCCATGGTGGCAGCAGCAGTATTCCTGATAGTAATCCTGTGAGAGAGCATGATTCCAGGAATCTGCACAAGATAGTTCCCCCTGACAAGGAGGGGGATGACATTAACAAGTGGTTTGCTGCACTTGAGAGGGCCTGTATGGTACAGGGGGTCACTCAAAGGAAGTGGGCTGCTATTCTATGGCTATCTTTCAATGGAAAGGATAGGGATAGGTTCCTTACTGTTAGAGAAAGTGATGCCAATAATTGTGCAGTTTTGAAGGATGCACTCTTGGATGGAGTTGGCTTAACCACTGAACAATACAGGATTAAGTTCAGAGACACCAGAAAAGAGTCCTCACAAGACTGGATAGACTTTGTTGACTGTTCAGTGAAGGCCTTGGAGGGGTGGTTACATGGCAGTAAAGTTTCGGACTATGAAAACCTGTATAATCTTATTCTGAGAGAGCATATTCTGAATAGCTGTGTGTCTGACTTGTTACACCAATATCTAGTGGACTCAGATCTGACCTCTCCCCAAGAATTGGGAAAGAAGGCAGACAAATGGGTCAGAACAAGAGTGAACAGAAAAGTTCATACAGGGGGTAACAAGGATGGCAAGAAGAAGGATGGTAAGTCTTCTGACAAGGGTGGGGACAAAAGTAAATATACTGAGTCTTCATCAGGCCCACAAAAACACTCTGGTGGGGGTGGTGGGCCCAAATCCTCTTCAAATCAAATCAAAAAGCCTTGGTGTTATTTATGTAAAGTAAAAGGCCATTGGACAACTGATGCCAGTTGTCCAAAGAAAAACACCAAACCTCCCACTACCACAACCCCTACTGCAACCTCTAGTGCCCCTAGTAATAGCAGTGGTGGTGGGAGCAAACCTAATAGCCAATCCAAGGGAGTAGCTGGGCTCCCTTTTGGTAATTTAGTTGGGGTTGGTCTTGTTAGGGAAACCACAAAGGCTGTGTTAGTCTCTGAAGGTGCCATTGATTTGGCCACCTTGGTTGCTTGTCCCCTTAATATGGATAAGTACAAGCAACTTCCCCTAATAAATGGTGTTGAGGTTCAGGCCTACAGGGACACAGGTGCCAGTGTTACCATGGTCATCGAGAAACTGGTACACCCTGAACAACACCTACTTGGTCAGCAGTACCAAGTGACAGACGCTCATAACAACACTCTTAGTCACCCCATGGCTGTTGTGAATCTCAACTGGGGGGGGGGGTTACTGGTCCAAAGAAAGTTGTGATTGCTTCAGATTTACCTGTAGACTGTCTACTAGGAAATGATTTAGAGACATCAGCTTGGGCAGAAGTGGAGTTGGAGGCTCATGCAGCAATGCTGAGCATTCCTGGGCATATTTATGCTTTGGCAAGGGCTCAGGCCAAAAAGCAAAAAGGACAGGGTGACTTGGATCCTGGAACAATGGACCAAGTGCTCCCTAAAGCTAGGGGTAGCAAGGGTAAATCCCTAACCAATATCCCTCCCTCTACAGATGATTCTACTTCTCAGGAAGAAGAATTTCCTCCCTGTGCAGAACCTTCACCAGATGAGCTGGCAGCAGACACTGCTGAGCTTTTGGGTGGAGGGGGGCCTGCCAGGGAACAGCTGAGTGTGGCACAGCAATCCTGTCCCACATTAGAGGGTCTCAGACAGCAAGCTGTCAAACAGCAAAATGGGGATGTCAGTGACTCACATAGAGTTTACTGGGAGGACAACCTCTTGTACACAGAGGCAAGGGACCCAAAACCTGCAGCAGCCAGGAGATTGGTCATTCCCCTGCAGTACAGAGAGTTCCTCCTAACTCTAGCACATGACATTCCTTTGGCTGGGCATTTGGGCCAGATTAAAACATGGGAAAGGCTTGTCCCCCTGTTTCACTGGCCTAGGATGTCAGAGGACACAAAAGATTTTTGTAAGTCTTGCGTGACCTGCCAAGCCAGTGGCAAAACTGGTGGCACACCAAAGGCACCCCTTATTCCACTACCTGTGGCTGGGGTTCCCTTTGAAAGGGTAGGGGTTGACATAGTTGGCCCCCTTGACCCTCCTACTGCTTCAGGCAATAGGTTTATCTTGGTGGTAGTGGACCATGCCACAAGATATCCTGAAGCAATTCCTCTAAGGACCACTACAGCACCTGCAGTGGCAAAAGCCCTCCTGGGAATATTTTCCAGGGTGGGTTTTCCAAAAGAGTTTGTATCAGACAGGGGTAGCAACTTTATGTCTGCATACTTGAAGGCCATGTGGATGGAATGTGGTGTAACATACAAATTCACCACACCGTATCATCCACAAACAAATGGACTGGTTTAATAAAACTCTCAAAGGAATGATAATGGGACTCCCTGAAAAACTCAGGAGGAGATGGGATGTCCTGTTACCTTGCCTCCTTTTTGCTTACAGGGAGGTACCCCAGAAAAGAGTGGGCTTCAGCCCCTTTGAACTCCTCTTCGGGCACACTGTAAGACGTCCCCTAACACTTGTGAAGGAGGGTTGGGAACAGCCTTTAAAAGCTCCTAAGCAAGATATAGTGAACTATGTACTTGGCCTAAGATCCAGAATGGCGGAGTATATGAAAAAGGCCAGTAAAAACCTTCAGGCCAGCCAAGAGCTCCAGAAGCAATGGCATGACCAGAAGGCTGTTCTGATTCAGTACCAACCAGGACAGAATGTGTGGGTATTGGAGCCTGTAGCCCCAAGAGCACTCCAAGACAAATGGAGTGGACCCCATCTCATTGTTGAAAAGAAGGGCGAGGTCACCTACGTGGTTGACCTAGGCACTGCCAGGAGTCCCCTTAGGGTGCTCCATGTCAACCGCCTAACACCCTACTATGACAGGGCTGATCTCACCCTGCTCATGGCAACAGATGAAGGACAGGAAGAAGAGAGTGACCCTCTCCATGATCTCTTCTCTTCCACAGAAGATGATGCTTTAGTGGAAGGTGTAGTTTTGGCAGATTGTCTTACTGCTGAGCAGAAAGACAACTGCATAAATCTCCTTGGTCAGTTTTCTGAACTCTTCTCAACTGTGCCAGGCACCACATATTGGTGTGAACACACAACTGGAGACAGCTTGCCTGTCAAAAGTAAAATCTATAGGCAGCCTGACCATGTCAGGGACTGCATAATGAAAGAAGTTCAGAAAATGCTTGACCTAGGAGTGGTTGAACCTTCTGAAAGCCCATAGGCCTCTCCTGTGGTGCTTGTATCAAAGCCTCACTCAAAAGATGGAAAAAGGGAAATTAGGTTTTGTGTAGATTACAGAGGTATCAACCAGGTAACAAAAACGAATGCTCACCCTATACCCAGGGCAGATGAGCTCATAGATACACTGGCATCTGCCAAGTATCTAAGCACCTTTGATTTGACTGTAGGGTATTGGCAGATCAAATTATCAGAGGATGCTAAAGCAAAAACTGCATTGACGACTATTGGAGGGCACTACCAATTCACAGTAATGCCCTTTGGTTTGAAAAATGCACCTGCCACTTTTCAGAGGTTGGTGAATACAGTCCTGCAAGGGTTGGAGGCTTTTAGTACATCATATCTGGACGTTATAGCTGTCTTTAGCTCCACCTGGGATGATCACCTGGTCCACCTGTGGAAAGTTTTGGAGGCCCTGGAAAAGGCAGGACTCACTATCAAGGCTTCAAAGTGCCAGATAGGGAAGGGGAAAGTGGTTTATCTGGGACACCTGATAGGTGGAGAACAGATTGCACCACTTCAGAGGAAAATCCAGACAATCATGGATTGGGTTCCCCCTACTACTCAGACCCAGGTGAGAGCCTTCCTAGGCCTCACTGGGTATTACAGGAGATTCATTAAAAACTATGGCTCCATTGCAGCCCCACTTAATGATCTCACTAGCAAGAAGATGCCTAAAAAGGTATTGTGGACAGCTAGCTGTCAGAAAGCTTTTGAGGAGCTCAAACAGGCCATGTGCACTGCACCTGTCCTAGAAAGCCCATGTTACTCCAAGAAATTCATTGTTCAAACTGATGCATCTGAATTAGGGGTAGGGGCAGTCTTATCACAACTCAATTCTGAGGGCCAGGATCAACCTGTTGCTTTTATCAGCAGGAGGTTGACCCCTAGAGAAAAGCGTTGGTCTGCCATAGAGAGGGAGGCCTTTGCTGTGTTTTGGGCACTGAAGAAGTTGAGGCCATACCTGTTTGGCACTCACTTCATTGTTCAGACAGACCACAAACCTCTACTTTGGATAAAACAAATGAAAGGTGAAAACCCTAAATTGTTGAGGTGGTCCATATCTCTACAGGGGATGGACTATACAGTGGAACATAGACCTGGGAGTACCCATTCCAATGCAGATGGACTCTCCAGATATTTCCACTTAGACAATGAAGACTCATCAGGTCATGGCTAGTCTTATTGTCCTTCGTTTGGGGGGGGGTTGTGTAGGGAAGTACCATCTTGTCTGGTATGTTACCCCCATATTTCACTGTATATATATATTGTTTTAGTCATTGTGTCACTGGGACCCTACCAGTCAGGGCCCCGGTGCTCATAAGTATGTGCCCTGTATGTGTTCCCTATGTGATGCCTAACTGTCTCACTGAGGCTCTGCTAACGAGAACCTCAGTGGTTATGCTCTCTCTGCTTTCCAAATTGTCACTAACAGGCTAGTGACCAATTTCACCAATTCACATTGGCATACTGGAACACCCTTATAATTCCCTAGTATATGGTACTGAGGTACCCAGGGTATTGGGGTTCCAGGAGATCCCTATGGGCTGCAGCATTTATTTTGACACCAATAGGGAGATCTGACAATTCTTACACAGGCCTGCCAGTGCAGCCTGAGTGAAATAACGTCCACGTTATTTCACAGCCTTTTGCCACTGCACTTAAGTAACTTATAAGTCACCTATGTGTCTAACCTTCACCTGGTGAAGGTTGGGTGCAAAGTTACCTAGTGTGTGGGCACCCTGGCACTAGCCAAGGTGCCCCCACATTGTTCAGGGCAAATTCCCCGGACTTTGTGAGTGCGGTGACACCATTACACGCGTGCACTATACATAGGTCACTACCTATGTATAGCGTCACAATGGTAACTCCGAACATGGCCATGTAACATGTCTAAGGTCATGGAATTGTCACCCCAATTGTCTGGCATTGGGGAGACAATTCCATGATCCCCCGGGTCTCTAGCACAGAACCCGGGTACTGCCAAACTGCCTTTCCGGGGTCTCCACTGCAGCTGCTGCTGCTGCCAGCCCCTCAGACAGGTTTCTGCCCTCCTGGGGTCCAGGCAGCCCTGGCCAAGGAAGGCAGAACAAAGGATTTCCTCTGAGAGAGGGTGTAACACCCTCTCCCTTTGGAAATAGGTGTGAAGGCTGGGGAGGAGTAGCCTCCCCCAGGCTCTGGAAATGCTTTGATGGGCACAGATGCTGCCTATCTCTGCATAAGCCAGTCTACACTGGTTTAGGGATCCCCCAGCCCTGCTCTGGCGCGAAACTGGACAAAGGAAAGGGGAGTGACCACTCCCCTGACCTGCACCTCCCAGGGGAGGTGCCCAGAGCTCCTCCAGTGTGCCCCAGACCTCTGCCATCTTGGATTCAGAGGTGTTGCTGGCACACTGGACTGCTCTGAGTGGCCAGTGCGAGCAGGTGACGTCAGAGGTTCCTTCTGATAGGCTCTCACCTCTCTGGTAGCCAATCCTCCTTCCTAGGTAGCCAAACCTCTTTTTCTGGCTATTTAGGGTCTCTGCTTTGGGGCTCTCACCAGATAATGAATTCAAGAGCTCACCAGAGTTCCTCTGCATCTCCCTCTTCACCTTCTGCCAAAGTATCGACTGCTGACTGCTCAGGACGCCTGCAAAACCGCAACAAAGTAGCAAGACGACTACTAGCAACCTTCTATCGCCTCATCCTGCCGGCTTTCTCGACTGTTTTCAGGTGGTGCATGCTCTGGGGGTAGCCTGCCTCCTCTCTGCACCAGGAGCTCTGAAGAAATCTCCCGTGGGTCGACGGAATCTTACAACTGCAACCGTAGACACCAAAAGACTGCATCACTGGTCCTCTAGGTCCCCTCTCAGCATGACGAGCGTGGTCCCTGGAACTCAGCAACTCTGTCCAGGTGACTCCCACAGTCCAGTGACTCTTCAGTCCAAGTTTGGTGGAGGTAAGTCCTTGTCTCCCCATGCTAGACTGCATTGCTGGGTACCATGTGATTTGCAGCTGCTCCGGGTCCTGTGCATTCTTCCAGGATTTCCTTTGTGCACAGCCAAGCCTGCTTCCCCGACACTCCTTCCTGCAGTGCACAACCTTCTGAGTTGTCCTCCGGCATCGAGGGACTCCCTTTTGTGACTTTGGGTGGACTCTGGTTTACTTTTCTTCCAAGTGCCTTTTCAGGTACTTCTGCGGCGGCTGCCTGCTTCTGTCAGGGCTCCCTGACTTGCTGGGCGCCCCCTCTGTCTCCTCCTCCAAGTGGCGACATCCTGGTCCCTCCTGGGCCCCAGCAGCACCCAAAAACCTCTATGGTGACCCTTGCAGCTAGCAAGGCTTGTTTGCGGTCTTTCTGCGTGGGAACACCTCTGCAAGCTTCGCAGCGAAGTTCGACATCCATCCTCCAAAGGAGAAGTTCCTACTCCTCTTCTTTCTTGCAGAACTCCAAGCTTCTTCCAACAGGTGGCAGCTTCCTTACACCCTCAGCTGGCATTTCCTGGGCTCCTGCCTACTCGCGACACTGTCGCGACTATTGGACTTGGTCCCCTTGTCTTACAGGTTCATAGGTCACGAAATCCACTGTTGTTGCATTGCTGGTGTTTGTTCTTCCTGCAGAATCCCCCTATCACGACTTCTGTGCTCTCTGGGGGTAGTAGGTGCACTTTACCCTTACCTTTCAGGGTCTTGGGGTGGGCTATATTTCTAACCCTCACTGTTTTCTTACAGTCCCAGCGACCCTCTACAAGCTCACATAGGTTTGGGGTCCATTCGTGGTTCGCATTCCACTTTTGGAGTATATGGTTTGTGTTGCCCCTATACCTATCTGCTCCTATTGCAATCTACTGTAATCTTACACTGCTTGCAATACTTTTCTTGTTATTACTTACCTAATTTTGGTTTGTGTACATATAACTTGTGTATATATCTTATCGTCATACTGAGGGTACTCACTGAGATACTTTTGGCATATTGTCATAAAAATAAAGTACCTTTATTTTTAGTACTTCTGTGTATTGTGTTTTCTTATGATATTGTGCATATGACACCAGTGGTATAGCAGGAGCTTTACATGTCTCTTAGTTTAGCCCACGCTGCTTTGCCGTAGCTACCTTCTATCAGCCTAAGCTGCTAGAAACACCTCTTCTACACTAATAAGGGATAACTGGACCTGGCACAAGGTGTAAGTACCTCTGATACCCACTACAAGCCAGGCCAGCCTCCTACACACTGGTACTCCCATACAATTCCCTTGTATATGGTACTTAGGTACCCAGGGTATTTGGGTTCCAGGAGATCCCTATGGGCTGCAGCATTTCTTTTGCCACCCATTGCAGGAAAGTACCATCTTGCCTGGCATGTTACCCCCATATTTCACTCTATATATGTTCTTTTAGTCTATGTGTCACTGGGACCCTGCCAGGCAGGGCCCCAGTGCTCATAAGTATGTGCCCTGTATGTGTTCCCTGTGTGATGCATAACTGTCTCACTGAGGCTCTGCTAACCAGAACCTCAATGGTTATGCCCTCTCTGCTTTCCAAATTTGTCACTAACAGGCTAGTGACTAAATTTACCAATTAACATTGGCATACTGGTACACCCATATAAATCCCTTGTATATGGTACTGAGGTACCCAGGGTATTGGGGTTCCAGGAGATCCCTATGGGCTGCAGCATTTCTTTTGCCACCCATAGGGAGCTCTGACAATTTTCACACAGGCCTGCCAGCACAGCCTGTGTGAAATAACATCCACGTTATTATTTCACAGTCATTTACCACTGGACTTAAGTAACTTATAAGTCACCTATATGTCTAACCTTCACCTGGTGAAGGTTGGGTGCAAAGTTACTTAGTGTGTGGGCACCCTGGCACTAGCCAAGGTGCCCCCACATCGTAAAGGGCAAATTTCCCAGACTTTGTGAGTGCGGGGACACCATTACACGCCTGCACTATACATAGGCCACTATCTATGTATAGCGTCTCAATGGTAACTCTGAACATTGCCATGTAACATGTCTAAGATCATGGAATTGCCACCCCAATACCATTCTGGTATTGGGGGGACAATTCCAGGATTCCCCGGGTCTCTAGCACAGAACCCGGGTACTGCCAAACTGCCTTTCCGGGGTCTCCACTGCAGCTGCTGCTGCTGCCAACCCCTCAGACAGGTTTCTGCCCTCCTGGGGTCTAGGCAACCCTGGCCCAGGAAGGTAGAGCAAAGGATTTACTCTGAGAGAGGGTGTTACACCCTCTCCCTTTGGAAATAGGTGTGAAGGGCTGGGGAGGAGTAGCCTCCCCCAGCCTCTGGAAATGCTTTGATGGGCACAGATGGTGCCCATCTCTGCATAAGCCAGTCTACACCGGTTCAGGGATCCCCCAGCCCTGCTCTGGCGCGAAACTGGACAAAGGAAATTGTAGTGACCACTCCCCTGACCAGTACCTCCCAGGGGAGGTGTCCAGAGCTCCTCCAGTGTGTCCCAGACCTCTGCCATCTTGGATTCAGAGGTGTTGGGGGCACACTGGACTGCTGAGTTGCCAGTGCCAGCAGGTGACGTCAGAGACCCCTTCTGATAGGTTCTTACCTCTCTTGGTAGCCAAACCTCCTTTCTTGGTAGCCAGACCTCCTTTTCTGGCTATTTAGGGTCTCTCCTCTGGGCTATTCCTCAGATAACGAATGCTAGAGCTCACCAGAGTTCCTCTGCACTTCTCTCTTTGACTTCTGCCAAGGATCGACCGCTGACTGTTCCAGGACGCCTGCAAAACCGCAACAAAGTAGCAAGACGACTACCAGCAACATTGTAGTGCCTCATCCTGCCAGCTTTCTCGACTGTTTCCATGCTCCGGGGGCTGTCTGCCTTCACCCTGCACTGGAAGCCAAGAAGAAATCTCCCGTCGGTCAACGGAATTTTCCCCCTGCTAACGCAGGCATCAAAAGACTACATCACCTGTCCTCTGGGACCCCTCTCATCCTTACGAGCATGGTCCCTGGAACACATGAGCTGGGTCCAAGTGTCTCCCACCGTCCAGTGGCTCTTCTGTCCAAATTTGGTGGGGGTAAGTCCTTGCCTCCCCACGCCAGACAGCAAACCTGTGCACTGCGTGATTTGAAGCTGCTCTGGCTTCTGTGCACTTCTCCAAGGATTCCTTTGTGCACAGCCTAGCCTGGGTCACTAGCACTCCGTCCTGCAGTGCTCAACCCTCTGAGTTGGACTCCAATGTCATGGGACCCTCCTATTGTAACTCTGAGTTCACAGAATTTCCAAGTGCCTGCTCTGGTACTTCTGCGGGTGCTGCCTGCTTCTGCGGGGCTCTCTGAGTTGCTGAGCGCCCCCCCTGTCTCCTCCTCCAAGGAGCGACATCCTTGTCCTCCTGGTCCCCAGCAGCACCCAAAAACTTCTACCGCGACCCTTGCAGCTAGCAAGGTTTGTTTGCAGTATTTCTGTGTGGAAACACTTCTGCAACATCCAGTACACCGTGGGACATCTTCCATCCAAAGAAGAAGCTCCTAGCCCTTTTCGTTGTTGCAGAATCTTCAGCTTCTTCCACCCGGAGGCAGCCCTTTTGCACCTTCATCTGGGGTTTCCTGGGCTCCAGCCCCCCCATGGACACTATCGCGACTCTTGAACTTGGTCCCCTTCCTTTTCAGGTCGTCAGGTCCAGGAATCCGTCTTCAGTGTTTTGCTGGTGCTTGTGGTTATTGCAGAATCCCCCTATCACGACTATTGTGTCTTTTTGGGGTAGTAGGGTAACTTTACTTCTACTTTCGAGTGTCTTGGGGTGGGGTATTTTGGACACCCTAACTGTTTTCTTATAGTCCTTTGTGACCCTCTACAAATTCCCATAGGTCTGGGGTCCATTTGTGATTCGCATTCCACTTTTGGAGTATATGGTTTGTGTTACCCCTAGACCTATGTTCACCTATTGCATCCTATTGTGATTCTACATTGTTTGCACTACTTTTCTTCCTGTTACTTACCTATTTTGGGTTTGTGTACATATAATTTGTGTATATTACTTACCTCCCAAATGAGGGTATCCTCTGAGGTACTTTTGGCATATTGTCACTAAAATAAAGTACCTTTATTTTTAGTAACTCTGAGTATTGTGTTTTCTTATGATATTGTGCTATATGATATAAGTGGTATAGTAGGAGCTTTGCATGTCTCGTAATTCAGCCTAAACTGCTTTGCCATAGCTACCTTCTATCTAGCCAATGATGAAGCATGCCTTGATTAAGTGGGTGAGGCTTTTCAATCCATAAAGGAAGTACACCCTAAAGAAGAGGCAAAAACTCATTGTAGCGCAGCAGGCATAAAATATATACACGTTAGTGAATGAAGCTCCGGCACGATTTTTCGTGGGTAACTGACACACACTTGTACATAAAATGTGGTTTCCAAATCATTTATCAAAACTCTATGTAATTTCTTTGAGGCACTTCTTAATTGCGTATTCAATGCTGTTTATTCTGAGAAATTCATTCATTTATACATTGATGTTCATACTTAAGTGGGATCTTTTGCAAACAAATCAATGTGTTGAGACACAGATTAATTCACATTATTCTGCAGGCACTTTCCAACGCACTTGGTATCACAGCTACTTTTTTTGCTGTAGGTAATTGACATTTCTTAGCTGACATACATTCCTTGAAAGTATAATAAAAAGTGATGCGTGAAGTGTTGCCCTGAATCAATCGGAGGCACAACACTTTTCTAATTTGATCTATCTTCCCGTCAGTATGATCTCCGGTACATCTCCCACTTATTTTATCTGCTCGACCAAGGAGCTTTATTGGTTGGTTATGCTGGTGACTTCAAGGACAAAAACCTTGATTTTACTTCTGTTAGGTTTCTAAATGATGGTGAAGCTTCCATCAGATTTGTGTGCTAGTGTGCAATTTGATTCAGTTATGAGACAGCGAAGACCTCTCTGCTACAGATTCAGGTGCAGGTTCATCAATGTCCAGAGTAACTCTGTCAAGAATTCCCACTCACTGTATTCAGTAAAGTACATCTATGGGCCGTTTGGAAATGAAAAACTTGCTCTAGTTGAAAGATAATAAACTGAGTCTACAATCAAAGTCAACAAAGAAAGCTGAACAAGTCGTAGATAGTCATCATCATCATCATCATCAGCAGCTGTAGGAGGCTGGCCTGGCTTGTAGTGAGTACCAAGGGGTACCTTTTTATGACAATATGCCAATGTATCTTAGAGTGTACCCTCAGTGAGAGGATAGGAAATATACACAAGATATATATACACAATAGCAAAAATATGCAGTATAGTCTTAGAAAACAGTGCAAACAATGTATAGTTACAATAGGATGCAATGGGGAAACATAGGGATAGGGGCAACACAAACCATATACTCCAAAAGTGGAATGCGAACCATGAATGGACCCCAAACCTATGTGACCTTGTAGAGGGTCGCTGGGACTATTAGAAAATAGTGAGAGTTAGCAAAATAACCCTCCCCAAGACCCTGAAAAGTGAGTGCAAAGTGCACTAAAGTTCCCCTAAGGACAAAATAGTCGTGTTAGAGGAATAATGCAGGAAAGACACAAACCAGCAATGCAACAACTGTGGATTTCCAATCTAGGGTACCTGTGGAACAAGGGGACCAAGTCCAAAAGTCACAAGCAAGTCGGAGATGGGCAGATGCCCAGGAAATGCCAGCTGCGGGTGCAAAGAAGCTTCGACTGGACAGAAGAAGCTGAGGTTTCTGCAGGAATGAAAAGGGCTAGATACTTCCCCTTTGGTGGACGGATCCCTCTCGCCGTGGAGAGTCGTGCAGAAGTGTTTTCTTGCCGGAAGAACGCCAACAAGCCTTGCTAGCTGCAAATCGTGCGTTTGGCGTTTTTGGACGCTGCTGGGGCCCAGGAGGGACCAGGAGGTCGCAAATTGGACCTGAAGAGAGAGGGGACGTCGAGCAAGACAAAGAGCCCTCACTGAAGCAGGTTGCACCCGGAGAAGTGCCAGAAACAGGCACTACGAGGATGTGTGAAACGGTGCTCGCCGAAGTTGCATAAAGGAGTCCCACGTCGCCGGAGACCAACTTTGAAAGTCGTGCAATGCAGGTTAGAGTGCCGTGGACCCCGGCTTGGCTGTGCACAAAGGATTTCCGCCGGAAGTGCACAGGGGCCGGAGTAGCTGCAAAGTCGCGGTTCCCAGCAATGCAGCCCAGCGAGGTGAGGCAAGGACTTACCTCCAACAAACTTGGGTTGAAGAGTCACTGGACTGTGGGGGTCACTTGGACAGAGTCGCTGGATTCGAGGGACCTCGCTCGTCGTGCTGAGAGGAGACCCAAGGGACCGGTAATGCAGCTTTTTGGTGCCTGCGGTTGCAGGGGGAAGATTCCGTCGACCCTCGGGAGATTTCTTCGGAGCTTCTGGTGCAGAGAGGAGGCAGGCTACCCCCACAGCATGCACAAGCAGGAAAACAGTCGAGAAGGCGGCAGGATCAGCGTTACAGAGTTGCAGTAGTCGTCTTTGCTACTATGTTGCAGGTTTGCAGGCTTCCAGCGCGGTCAGCAGTCGATTCCTTATCAGAAGGTGAAGAGAGAGATGCAGAGGAACTCGGCTGAGCTCATGCATTCGTTATCTGAAGTTTCCCCAGAGACAGAGACCCTAAATAGCCAGAAAAGAGGGTTTGGCTACCTAGGAGAGAGGATAGGCTACTAACACCTGAAGGAGCCTATCAGCAGGAGTCTCTGACGTCACCTGGTGGCACTGGCCACTCAGAGCAGTCCAGTGTGCCAGCAGCACCTCTGTTTCCAAGATGGCAGAGGTCTGGAGCACACTGGAGGAGCTCTGGACACCTCCCAGGGGAGGTGCAGGTCAGGGGAGTGGTCACTCCCCTTTCCTTTGTCCAGTTTCACGCCAGAGCAGGGGCTAAGGGGTCCCTGAACCGGTGTAGACTGGCTTATGCAGAATTGGGCACCTCTGTGCCCAACAAAGCATTTCCAGAGGCTGGGGGAGGCTACTCCTCCCCTGCCTTCACACCATTTTCCAAAGGGAGAGGGTGTCACACCCTCTCTCAGAGGAAGTTCTTTGTTCTGCCATCCTGGGCCAGGCCTGGCTGGACCCCAGGAGGGCAGCTGCCTGTCTGAGGGGTTGGCAGCAGCAGCAGCTGCAGTGAAACCCCAGGAAGGGCAGTTTGGCAGTACCAGGGTCTGTGCTACAGACCACTGGGATCATGGGATTGTGCCAACTATGCCAGGATGGCATAGAGGGGGCAATTCCATGATCATAGACATGTTACATGGCCATATTCGGAGTTACCATTGTGAAGCTACATATAGGTAGTGACCTATATGTAGTGCACGCGTGTAATGGTGTCCCCGCACTCACAAAGTTCAGGGAATTGGCTCTGAACAATGTGGGGGCACCTTGGCTAGTGCCAGGGTGCCCTCACACTAAGTAACTTTGCACCTAACCTTTACCAGGTAAAGGTTAGACATATAGGTGACTTATAAGTTACTTAAGTGCAGTGTAAAATGGCTGTGAAATAACGTGGACGTTATTTCACTCAGGCTGCAGTGGCAGGCCTGTGTAAGGATTGTCGGAGCTCCCTATGGGTGGCAAAAGAAATGCTGCAGCCCATAGGGATCTCCTGGAACCCCAATACCCTGGGTACCTCAGTACCATATACTAGGGAATTATAAGGGTGTTCCAGTAAGCCAATGTAAATTGGTAAAAATGGTCACTAGCCTGTTAGTGACAATTTGGAAAGAAATGAGAGAGCATAACCACTGAGGTTCTGGTTAGCAGAGCCTCAGTGAGACAGTTAGTCACTACACAGGTAACACATTCAGGCACACTTATGAGCACTGGGGCCCTGGGTTACCAGGGTCCCAGTGACACATACAACTAAAACAACATATATACAGTGAAAAATGGGGGTAACATGCCAGGCAAGATGGTACTTTCCTACACAACACCCCCCCCAAACGAAGGACAATAAGACTAGCCATGACCTGATGAGTCTTCATTGTCTAAGTGGAAATATCTGGAGAGTCCATCTGCATTGGAGTGGCTACTCCCAGGTCTATGTTCCACTGTATAGTCCATTCCCTGTAGGGATATGGACCACCTCAACAATTTAGGATTTTCACCTTTCATTTGTTTTAGCCAAAGTAGAGGTTTGTGGTCTGTCTGAACAATGAAGTGAGTGCCAAACAGGTATGGCCTCAACTTCTTCAGAGCCCAGACCACAGCAAAGGCCTCCCTCTCAATGGCAGACCAACGCTTTTCTCTAGGGGTCAACCTCCTACTAAAAAAAGCAACAGGTTGATCCTGGCCCTCAGAATTAAGTTGTGATAGGACTGCCCCTACTCCTAATTCAGATGCATCAGTTTGGACATAGAATTTTTTAGAGTAACAAGGGCTTTTCAGGACAGGTGCAGAGCACATGGCCTGCTTCAGCTCCTCAAAAGCTTTCTGACAGCTAGCTGTCCATAATACCTTTTTAGGCATTTTCTTGGATGTGAGGTCATTAAGAGGGGCTGCAATGGAGCCATAGTTCTTAATGAACCTCCTGTAATACCCAGTGAGGCCTAGGAAGGCTCTCACCTGAGTCTGAGTGGTAGGGGGAACCCAATCAATAATTGTTTGGATTTTCCCCTGAAGTGGTGCAATCTGTTCCCCACCAACAAGGTGTCCCAGATAAACCACCTTACCCTGCCCTATCTGGCACTTTGAAGCCTTGATAGTGAGGCCTGCCTTTTGCAGGGCCTCCAAAACTTTCCATAGGTGGACCAGGTGATCATCCCAGCTGGAGCTAAAGACAGCTATATCGTCCAAATATGCTGCACTGAAAGCTTCCAGCCCTTGCAGGACTGTGTTCACCAACCTTTGAAAAGTGGCAGGTGCATTTTTCAAACAAAAAGGCATTACAGTAAACTGGTAATGTCTTCCAATGGTAGAAAATGCAGTCTTAGGTTTAGCATCTTCTGATAATTTGATCTGCCAATACCCTGCAGTCAAATCAAAAGTGCTTAGATACTTGGCAGATGCCAGTGTATCTATAAGCTCATCTGCCCTGGGTATAGGGTGAGCATCAGTTTTGGTTACCAAGTTGAGACCTCTATAGTCTACACAAAACCGCATTTCCTTCTTTCCATCTTTAGAATTGGGTTTTGGTACCAGTACCACAGGAGAAGCCCATGGACTGTCAGAGTGCTCAACCACTCCTAGTTCCAACATTTTCTGAACTTCTTGCTTTATGCAGTCCCTGACATGGTCAGGCTGCCTATAGATCTTACTTTTGACAGGTAAACTGTCTCCAGTATCTATAGTGTGCTCACACCAAAAAGTGATACCTGGCACAGTAGAGAAGAGTTCAGAGAATTGATCTAGGAGATTTATGCAATTATCTTTCTGCTCAGCAGTAAGACAATCAGCCAAAACTACACCTTCCACAAGAGCATCTTGTTCTGTGGAGGAGAAGAGATCAGGTAGAGGATCACTGTCTTCTTCCTGTCCCTCATCAGTTGCCATGAGCAGGGTGAGATCAGCCCTGTCATAGTAGGGTTTCAGGCGGTTGACATGGAGCACCCTAAGGGGACTCCTGGCAGTGCCTAAGTCAACTAAATAGGTGACTTCTCCCTTCTTTTCAACAATTGTGTGGGGTCCACTCCATTTATCTTGGAGTGCTCTTGGGGCCACAGGCTCCAAGACCCACACTTTCTGCCCTGGTTGGTACTGAACCAAAACAGCCTTCTGATCATGCCATTGCTTCTGGAGCTCTTGGCTGGCCTGAAGGTTTTTACTGGCCTTTTTCATGTACTCAGCCATCCTTGATCTGAGGCCAAGTACATAATCCACAATATCCTGCTTAGGAGCTTTTAAAGGTTGTTCCCAACCCTCCTTTACAAGTGTGAGTGGACCCCTAACAGGGTGTCCAAAAAGAAGTTCAAAGGGGCTGAAGCCCACTCCTTTCTGGGGTACCTCCCTGTAGGCAAAAAGGAGGCATGGTAGAAGGATATCCCATCTCCTGCGGAGTTTTTCAGGGAGACCCATAATCATGCCTTTGAGAGTTTTATTAAATCTCTCCACCAGTCCATTTGTTTGTGGATGATAGGGTGTTGTGAACTTGTACGTTACACCACACTCCTTCCACATGGCCTTTAAGTATGCAGACATGAAATTGCTTCCTCTGTCTGATACTACTTCCTTTGGGAAGCCCACCCTGGAAAATATTTCCAGGAGGGCCTTTGCCACTGCAGGAGCTGTAGTGGTCCTTAAAGGAATTGCTTCAGGATATCTTGTGGCATGGTCCACTACCACCAAGATAAACCTATTGCCTGAAGCAGTAGGAGGGTCAAGGGGGCCAACTATGTCAACCCCTACCCTTTCAAAGGGAACCCCAACCACAGGCAGTGGGATAAGGGGTGCCTTTGGGGTGCCACCTGTCTTGCCACTGGCTTGACAGGTTTCACAGGACTTACAAAATTCCTTTGTGTCCTCAGACATCCTAGGCCAATGAAACAGGGCAACAAGCCTGTCCCAAGTTTTCATTTGTCCTAGATGCCCAGCTAAGGGAATGTCATGTGCCAGTGTTAGGAGGAACTTTCTGTACTCCTGAGGAATCACTAATCTCCTGGCAGCTCCAGGTTTAGGATCCCTATGCTCAGTGTACAAGAGGTTGTCCTCCCAGTAAACTCTGTGAGAGTCACTGACATCCCCATTAGCCTGTTTGACAGCTTGCTGTCTGAGACCCTCTAATGTGGGACAGGTTTGCTGTGCCACACTCAGCTCCTCTCTGGCAGGCCCCCCTTCACCCAAAAGCTCAGCAGTGTCTGCTTCCAGCTCCTCTGGTGTAGGTTCTGCACAGGGAGGGAATTCTTCTTCCTCAGAAGTTGAATCCACTGTAGAGGGAGGGATAGTAGGAAGTGGTTTGCTTCTACTAGCCCTAGCTTTAGGGAGCACTTGGTCCATTGTTCCAGGATCCAAGCTTCCCTGTCCTTTTTGCTTTTTGGCCTGAGCCCTTGTCAAAGCAAAAATATGCCCTTGGATGCCCAGCATTGCTGCATGAGCCTCCAACTCCACATCTGACCAAGCTGATGTCTCCAAATCATTCCCTAATAGACAGTCTACAGGTAAATCTGAAGCTACCACAACTTTCTTTGGACCAGTTACCCCCCCCCAGTTGAGATTTACAACAGCCATGGGGTGGCTTTGTGTTATGTTGTGAGCATCGGTTACTTGGTACTGGTGTCCAAGTATGTGTTGTTCAGGGTGCACCAGTTTCTCAATCACCATTGTGACACTGGCACCTGTGTCCCTGTAGGCCTGGACCTCAACACCATTTATTAGGGTTAGTTGCTTGTACTTCTCCAAGTTATGGGGGCAAGCAACCAAAGTGGCTAAATCAATAGCCCCTTCAGAGACTAAAGTAGCCTCTGTGGTCTCCCTAATCAGACCAACCCCAACTAAGTTACCAAAAGTGAGCCCAGCTACTCCCTTGGATTGGCTATTAGTAGGTTTGCTCCCACCACCACTGCTATTAGTAGGGACACTAGGTGTAGCAGTAGGGGTTGTAGTGGTAGGAGCAGTGGTGCCTTTCTTTGGACAACTGGGATCTGTTGTCCAATGGCCTTTTATTTTACATAAATAGCACCATGGTTTCTTTTCCTTGTTCTGATTAAAGGAGGATTTGGACCCACCACCCCCACCAGAGTGTTTTTGTGGGCCTGATGAAGACTAATTTTTAGATTTGTCCCCACCCTTGTCTGAAGACTTACCATCCTTCTTTTTGTTGCCATCTTTGTCACCCCCTGTATGAACTTTTCTGTTCACTCTTATTCTGACCCATTTGTCTGCCTTCTTTCCCAATTCTTGGGGAGAGGTCAGATCAGAGTCCACCAAGTACTGGTGCAACAAATCAGACACACAATTATTAAGAATATGCTCTCTCAGGATTAGGTTATACAGGCTGTCATAATCAGTAACTTTACTGCCATGTAACCACCCCTCCAAGGCCTTCACTGAATGGTCAATGAAATCAACCCAGTCTTGTGAAGACTCCTTTTTGGTCTCTCTGAACTTTATCCTGTACTGTTCAGTGGTTAAGCCATAACCATCCAGGAGTGCATTCTTAAGAACTTGGAAATTATTAGCATCATTTTCTTTCACAGTAAGGAGCCTATCCCTACCTTTTCCACTAAATGATAGCCATAGGATAGCAGCCCACTGCCTTTGAGGGACATCCTGTACAACACAGGCCCTCTAAAGTGCAGCAAACCACTTGTTAATGTCATCCCCCTCCTTATAAGGGGGAACTATCTTGTGCAGATTCCTGGAATCATGCTCTTTTGCAGGATGACTATGGGGAATACTGCTGCTGCCACCATGGGTATCTAAACCCAACTTCTGTCTTTCCTTCTCTAATTCAAAAGACTGTCTATCCAAATCCAGCTGTTGCTTTTTAAGCTTCAGTCTGGTTTGTTCCACCCTCAACTTATTGAGTTCCCTCTCTAACATTCTGTCATCAGGGTTGGTGGGAGGGACATTTCTAGAAACAGAGCTGTGATGGGAATGAACAGAAGGAGACCTGTCCCTTACAGAAGCCACCCTAACAGCTTGGTTAACAGAAACATTACTACCAGTATGGTGAGAATAAATGCTTTTGCTATGATGTGAGACAACACTATTTATATGGTGTGGCTCATCATCATTACCAACTATGCTAGACTGTCTAGTAATGGGCAGGCTAGGAAGTTTCTTTCCTGAATCTTTTCCTGGGGGAGTCCCTGAATCAGATTGGGAACTATTAGGTACTTTTTCAACAGATGGGGCACCTATGGCCTTATCCTGTTCTCTAAGCATGTTAAGTAACAGTTCCAAGGAAGGATTCTTCCCTACACTCAAACCTCTCTCTATACAGAGACTCCTTGCTCTTTTCCAGCTAAGGTTGTCATATGCAAGTTTGGACAGATCAACATTTTGGCCTGTGCCAGACATTTTTTAGAGAGAGTTAAAGTGATAGAAAAAGAGAAAAAAGTTTTCAGAACTTTTTGGAAAGACAGAAAAAAACTTTTTAAACTTTTAAGAAAGTTAGAAGTACTTTTCAGCACTTAGAAAAGAGTGAAAAGAGGAAATGCAAAACTTTTTGGCTATGTGTATATACACTGACCTTGTTTTGTATATTTTTCTCTTATGAAAAGTACAATGACAAGAGTGGTAAGCAGTCTCAAGCACTTATCCCACCACTGCACAACCAATGTAGGAGGCTGGACTGGCTTGTAGTGAGTACCAAGGGGTACTTGCACCTTGCACCAGGCCCAGTTATCCCTTATTAGTGTATAGGGTGTCTAGCAGCTTAAGCTGATAGATAATGGTAGCTTAGCAGAGCAGCTTAGGCTGAACTAGGAGACGTGTGAAGCTACTACAGTACCACTTAGTGTCATATGCACAATATCATAAGAAAACACAATACACAGTTATACTAAAAATAAAGGTACTTTATTTTTATGACAATATGCCAAAGTATCTTAGAGTGTACCCTCAGTGAGAGGATAGGAAATATACACAAGATATATATACACAATAGCAAAAATATGCAGTATAGTCTTAGAAAACAGTGCAAACAATGTATAGTTACAATAGGATGCAATGGGGAAACATAGGGATAGGGGCAACACAAACCATATACTCCAAAAGTGGAATGCGAACCACGAATGGACCCCAAACCTATGTGACCTTGTAGAGGGTCGCTGGGACTATTAGAAAATAGTGAGAGTTAGCAAAATAACCCTCCCCAAGACCCTGAAAAGTGAGTGCAAAGTGCACTAAAGTTCCCCTAAGGACAAAATAGTCGTGTTAGAGGAATAATGCAGGAAAGACACAAACCAGCAATGCAACAACTGTGGATTTCCAATCTAGGGTACCTGTGGAACAAGGGGACCAAGTCCAAAAGTCACAAGCAAGTCGGAGATGGGCAGATGCCCAGGAAATGCCAGCTGCGGGTGCAAAGAAGCTTCGACTGGACAGAAGAAGCTGAGGTTTCTGCAGGAACGAATAGGGCTAGATACTTCCCCTTTGGTGGACGGATATCTCTCGCCTTGGAGAGTCGTGCAGAAGTGTTTTCCCGTGGAAGAATGCCAACAAGCCTTGCTAGCTGCAAATCGTGCGTTTGGCGTTTTTGGACGCTGCTGGGGCCCAGGAGGGACCAGGAGGTCGCAAATTGGACCTGAAGAGAGAGGGGACGTCGAGCAAGACAAAGAGCCCTCACTGAAGCAGGTAGCACCCGGAAAAGTGCCAGAAACAGGCACTACGAGGATGCGTGAAACGGTGCTCGCCGAAGTTGCATAAAGGAGTCCCACGTCGCCGGAGACCAACTTAGAAAGTCGTGCAATGCAGGTTAGAGTGCCGTGTACCCCGGCTTGGCTGTGCACAAAGGATTTCCGCCGGAAGTGCACAGGGGCCGGAGTAGCTGCAAAGTCGCGGTTCCCAGCAATGCAGCCCAGCGAGGTGAGGCAAGGACTTACCTCCACCAAACTTGGGCTGAAGAGTCACTGGACTGTGGGGGTCACTTGGACAGAGTCGCTGGATTCGAGGGACCTCGCTCGTCGTGCTGAGAGGAGACCCAAGGGACCGGTAATGCAGCTTTTTGGTGCCTGCGGTTGCAGGGGGAAGATTCCGTCGACCCACGGGAGATTTCTTCGGAGCTTCTGGTGCAGAGAGGAGGCAGGCTACCCCCACAGCATGCACAAGCAGGAAAACAGTCGAGAAGGCGGCAGGATCAGCGTTACAGAGTTGCAGTAGTCGTCTTTGCTACTATGTTGCAGGTTTGCAGGCTTCCAGCGCAGTCAGCAGTCGATTCCTTATCAGAAGGTGAAGAGAGAGATGCAGAGGAACTCGGCTGAGCTCATGCATTCGTTATCTGAAGTTTCCCCAGAGACAGAGACCCTAAATAGCCAGAAAAGAGGGTTTGGCTACCTAGGAGAGAGGATAGGCTACTAACACCTGAAGGAGCCTATCAGCAGGAGTCTCTGACGTCACCTGGTGGCACTGGCCACTCAGAGCAGTCCAGTGTGCCAGCAGCACCTCTGTTTCCAAGATGGCAGAGGTCTGGAGCACACTGGAGGAGCTCTGGACACCTCCCAGGGGAGGTGCAGGTCAGGGGAGTGGTCACTCCCCTTTCCTTTGTCCAGTTTCGAGCCAGAGCAGGGGCTAAGGGGTCCCTGAACCGGTGTAGACTGGCTTATGCAGAATTGGGCACCTCTGTGCCCAACAAAGCATTTCCAGAGGCTGGGGGAGGCTACTCCTCCCCTGCCTTCACACCATTTTCCAAAGGGAGAGGGTGTCACACCCTCTCTCAGAGGAAGTTCTTTGTTCTGCCATCCTGGGCCAGGCCTGGCTGGACCCCAGGAGGGCAGCTGCCTGTCTGAGGGGTTGGCAGCAGCAGCAGCTGCAGTGAAACCCCAGGAAGGGCAGTTTGGCAGTACCAGGGTCTGTGCTACAGACCACTGGGATCATGGGATTGTGCCAACTATGCCAGGATGGCATAGAGGGGGCAATTCCATGATCATAGACATGTTACATGGCCATATTCGGAGTTACCATTGTGAAGCTACATATAGGTAGTGACCTATATGTAGTGCACGCGTGTAATGGTGTCCCCGCACTCACAAAGTTCAGGGAATTGGCTCTGAACAATGTGGGGGCACCTTGGCTAGTGCCAGGGTGCCCTCACACTAAGTAACTTTGCACCTTACCTTTACCAGGTAAAGGTTAGACATATAGGTGACTTATAAGTTACTTAAGTGCAGTGTAAAATGGCTGTGAAATAACGTGGACGTTATTTCACTCAGGCTGCAGTGGCAGGCCTGTGTAAGGATTGTCAGAGCTCCCTATGGGTGGCAAAAGAAATGCTGCAGCCCATAGGGATCTCCTGGAACCCCAATACCCTGGGTACCTCAGTACCATATGCTAGGGAATTATAAGGGTGTTCCAGTAAGCCAATGTAAATTGGTAAAAATGGTCACTAGCCTGTTAGTGACAATTTGGAAAGAAATGAGAGAGCATAACCACTGAGGTTCTGATTAGCAGAGCCTCAGTGAGACAGTTAGTCACTACACAGGTAACCCATTCAGGCACACTTATGAGCACTGGGGCCCTGGGTTACCAGGGTCCCAGTGACACATACAACTAAAACAACATATATACAGTGAAAAATGGGGGTAACATGCCAGGCAAGATGGTACTTTCCTACACCACCTAACTTGGGCATAAGTGTTATCATGTAATCGTTTTAACAGGAGTAGAAGGTCCTCTGGGACTCCCAATCTACCCAGCACTTCCCACTGTTTGGCTCTTGGAACCAAATCAAAAGCAGATCGCAGGTCTATAAATACTACATACAGGCAGTGCTTGGCAATAAGAACATATTTCTAATACAATATGGCCAGTCAAAAGACCTGGTCTATCGTGCTAGTTTTAGCACGAAACCCTGCCTGTAATTGGGAAAGGATTCTGTACTCCTCAACCCAGCTGGTTAGCCTCTGCAAAATTTGTTTAGCAAAAATCTTTTGTAAGTTGTCTATAAGGCTAATTGGCATGTTATTGGCTGGAAGATTAGCATTTCCTTTTTTATAAATGGGTATGATCTCTGCCCCCTTCCATGTACCCGGAATTTGTCCCCCTGCAGCTATGCTATTTGAAATGGCATTAATATACCAGGACCAGATATTTGGTTCCGATCTATAAAGATCTCCAGGAAGCTTGTCCGGTCCAGGTGCTTTGCCAGGTTTCAGGCTATTTATAGCCTCAAGGGTTTCTTCTACTTTAAAGATGAGGTAACTTTAGGGACACACTGGGCCCCCACTTGGAGGGCCGTGCTGGGGTTCGAATCCAACATCTTTGGTGGAGAGTGGACCACATTAGTGTCCATTGGGCCCTCTGGTAGGGCATAAAGAGTAGTAAAATGCTCTACCCAGCTTTCTGGTTGTATATGGTTGCTGGGACAACTCCTACCTCCATTTTCTCTTTTAGACACAAGTTCCCAGAAACACTTGTTATTCTTCTCTCTGGAAGCATCTAATAATTCCTGCCACAGGGAATCCTCCCACTGCTTTTTTGCATTAGACAGGGTTACTTTGTATAGGGACCTAGCTTGTTTAATTTCCCCCTGGGAGCCAGACATTACTGCTGCTCTTAACCCAGACTTAGCCTTTGAGCACCTCTCATCGAACCATCCCTTACGTGCCCCTTTCCCTTCATGTGGCTTTGACCGCCTTGCTTTGTAAAAGAACCCCCGTAGCTGAATAATCATGCTGTCATGTATTTTGAGAATCAGAATATTCCCCACAGCCTGGTCTTCGTACTCAGCCAAACTATTTAAAAAAAATTGATATATTGCTCTAATGTGGTGAGGGTTGGACATCACTTTAGGCCAAGTAATCTTAGTAAATTTGTTATTCCAGCATGGTGGCGGGATTATTGTAGCATAGTTATTAAGTGTTCTCCTGAACATTTCCCCAGAGAGGGTAAGGAGCAGGGGGAAATGGTCACTATCACATCTCACTTGTTGTCTACCAAATGGGGCCACAACCTAACATCGACCAAAAAGTAATCAATAGTGCTTATAGATATGCCCCTTTTGAATGTAGGTGCGATGTTCATATCAGATGGAGTTCTACCATTACAGGCCCTAAGGCCATGCTTTAAACATAATGTGGCTAATTGCATGGCCACCTGAGATTTTTTGCAAGGCCGAGTAGTGGATAATTGTGGGATCCCCCACAACTCATCCTCTTCATCAGTTGAACCACTTATGACGGTAGAAGGTTCGAAGGTACAGTTAAAATCTCCAGCTACAATTAAGATAGTCGAGGGGTGGAGGCTTCCTACAAATTCGGACAAAATAGCCAAGGTATGGGACTCAGAGCCATATGAGACCGATCGTATGTAGGCATTAACAATAACAATTGATAATCTTCTGTTGAACGTAATACACATGGCTTTTAAATCCACAGAATCAATTTCCAAAAGCTTATAGTCACACTGCAGATTCTTGTTAACAAGTAATAAAAGCCCACCTTTTGCCCGGCCCCTCCCCTTCTCTGGAGGTATAGCAGGTGCACTAAATGAGAGAAATCCATCTATATTGGTAGCGTCCTCCGCCCAAGTTTCCTGAAACAGGCATATATATTTTTTTTAATAAAAGAGGCCCATTCGCTATCATCTAATTTCTTTGTCAGGCCAGCAACGTTCCATGACATAAGATCTAACGTACATTTATCTTGGTTTATCACCACGGTTGTGCATCCAGCATCCACCGCGCTCAAGTCATTACTACAGATGTCTAATGATGGTGTTTTATCATCCCCCGTTGGATGTAAGACCTTGGAGCAAGCCGTCACATTAGTCGCTGATTCAGTAGTCAGTCATACAGGATTAGGCAGCGACCCAAGATCAGTAGCTTCCTTTTGTACAGCACCTCCACAGGAATTAATTAAACCATCTAATCCATCCGGTCCCATGGCTAGTCCAGAATTATGTGGGTGTAACATGAGTCTTATTACCCCCTAGTTGTTACACTATCCAAGTGGGTGTGAGAATCAAAATCCATTAATTGTGTCACCATAGTCTTATCTTCAAAATAGATAGTTATTGTATCAAAATTGGTCCCTGGGATGCTGCTTCTCTTGGCCGATATTATATCAGAGCGTATAAAAGAAAGACAACTTCGTCGGGAGCGTATCCAATGTATGACTTTGTTAATCAAAGAGGCTTGGTTCTCAGCTGACCCTGGCGATAGTTTTAGAACATTGGTCAAATAGATTTTATTTGTTCCCTGGCTTGTAGGTAGGTCCCGTTCTTTAATAACTGTACTCTCAATATTGTTGGGGGAGAGAGTGATGTTGTTATAGGGGATTTTATGTGGCCTATTAGGGGTTTGTGTAAAACTGACCTCTTGGACAGTTTCTGGGAGGTCAGATCCGCTGGTCCTACCTCTAGCTCTATCACTAGTTAAATTACTTGACCGATTACCTTGACGATCTCCGTGTCCAGGTACATTTGTAGGCCTCGGATTATCTTTGTTGGGATCAGAGCGGTAATCTTCCCTCCCTTGTAGAGGTGTCCCTCCTCTAATGGGGAGACAAGAATTATCCCTTGACTCCGCCCCCTTTGTTGGGGCAGATGATGGAAAAGCTTCTTTCCCCCTGGCCTCCCCACAAACTTTGCAAATCCCTGCACAAGCACAGTTATTTCCGTGCTGGTGCGCACGGTTGCTTCATAAGATCTATTAACACTAGAACCAATCCCTTGACTTCATCGACTCTCTGAAGAACTGTAGCCAGGTTATCTCTACTAGCTGCAAATTCTTTGCCTTTCGACTCGGACTGGGAGATCGGTGGGATAACACTAGGGTTGGATGTTCCAACTACTGACTTGCGCTTGGACACACTCGTAGGCGCGGGCGAATCCTCTATTGCTAACAAAGGTTCAAAGCGATTAGTACAAAATAAGCTTGGGACCACCTTAATCACCGGGGTCAATGGAAGGAGAGTTGGTGTGTGTGGTACATGTGGGAGACCCCCCTGGGATACTGGAGGACTCACTATGTTATAAGTGGGTTTTGGGGTGGGGCCCCTACAGTTATGCGGGCCCCCATCCCCATCAGCCCCTGTTATAGCATCTACAGAATCCCTTGTCCCCTTTTTTTTTAAATATCTCTGGGATTTTCCTATCCTTAGGGGGGCCTTTCTTTGGATTATTTACCCCTATAGTTGTTTGTGTGCCTAACATAGACTCAACTTCTTTGACTAGGAGGTCTATTTCATCCAATGGGTTAGACCTATTGGGTGAGCCCAAATTCAAAGGTCTACTTGGGCGTTTTTTTGCTATTTTAGTATCCTTGGATTGCGCTGGTAAATCTATAGCCTTCCTTTCCCCATGTTAAGAAAATGCTCGTAAAATAGATAAATACAAAATACAATGGTGAAAAAAATAAGAATAGCTCCCTTACTTGCGAGTTCAATGTCCTGCCACTGAAATATCTGGCCCTGCCTGCCAAGCCTCTTCCGGGGATAGCAGCGTCCCACTCGTTAGCTGAGTGCTTGTTTTAAACTTGTTTGAAAACAACCCTCCGGGTGATAACCTCCGGATACCAGTAGAAACTTGTGGGAGAGGCCTACTATTGTTGCAATACAGATGAAAGAGGGGGGGCCCAGCCCAGCCTCCTCCGGTCTCCGACGGGCACAAGACTGCCCCGCCCTTGGCCCGGGCTTGGCCGGGCACGCCCACGGGCGTCCCGCGAGGCGGGAGCGATTTCCAAGTTTTAAAGGGCTCCTTCCCCTTGAATCTGTGCCGCCTCCTCCTCCGCCCCCAGGTGCCGGTGATAGCGCTTCCCGCGAGGCGGGAGCGCTTTCCAAGTTTTAAAGGGCTCCTGCCCCTTGAATCTGTGCCGCCTCCTCCTCTGCCCCCAGGTGCCGGTGATCGCGCTTCCCACGAGGCGGGAGCGCTTTCCAAGTTTTAAAGGGCTCCTGTCCCTTGAATCTGTGCCGCCTCCTCCTCCGCCCCCTGGTGCCGGTGATCGCGCTTCCCCGTAGATAGTCTTTCTGTAATCACATTGCTGGTTAATCCGCCAACAGAATCAGATGCCCTACAGGGACATATTACTAAAACTTTTCTCAGCAAAGCAGCCATTTGATCACATACTCCACACTCTTTATTACATTTTTTTATTTTTATTGTTTGTCATCTTTTGTGAACAGTAAAGCATTATAATGGTGCCACCTCCCTCTGGTTGATTGCATTGCACAAGGTTAATTATGGTATCCCATGCCTCAGAAATCAACACTCACTTTTGTGTTTCGATAGGTATGTGCGAGCAACACAGAGTTGTTACATAACCAACAGGAGTCATGACGTCTGCATTCTATGAGACCATATTATGGAGTAAGATTAGCAGGACACAATAACAGCATGGGAAGTTCAGCAGCAGGATTGAGACCCAGGCCTTGTGCTTGTTTATAATGTTCTTTCATTAACTGCAAAGTGCAAACATCTCAATTTGAGGACAGAATTGCACAGTTAATACTGATTTTGGCACATTTGAACACTGACTTCATTATATTTGTTTTGCCCCTCAGTTCTTTTATGAATACGGTTAATCTCCTGGATATCCAAGGATTGATAGCTTCAGGAGTAAAAAAAAAATATATTTACACACATAGTTGTAACTCTCCAGTCTATTTTGAGTTATAGATAGTAAAAAGGTAGACAACATTTTTTTTTTTTCAAATGTCTCTTTTGAAGCTTGCAGGGATTCCTGAACATTTCATTGCTGTGTTAACCTTATCGCTTTTCCTGTAGCAAAAGAGAACAAAAATGTTGAATTAGTAATATTTGTGATCAAAAGCAATAAACAATTGACGTGACAGAGATTTAGATCTTTTGTAAATTAAACAATAGAAGGTTTGGAGGAAATAATTAAACTATCCCTGTATTGTTCTTACAAAATATTGAAAATCCATAATATGTTCATATGTGCTGCATGCCAGATATCTATCAGTCATCCTGGCCAACTATTAAGATAGGTGAAAATGGAAATACAAAAAGTATTACATTTTCGAATTTGGATTTTACTCAGGATTATGGGTATGCTGTATTAATATCAAATAAAAGAAGAAAACACCACAGCTGCTGTGAGAAAGTAGCCTCTTTCTAGTCTTGTTACCCCCACTTTTGGCCTGCTTATGAGTATATGTCAGGGTGTTCTCACTGTCTCACTGGGATCCTGCTAGCCAGGGCCCAGTGCTCATAGTGAAAACCCTATGTTGTCAGTATGTTTGTTATGTGCCACTGGGACCCTGCTAGCCAGGACCCCAGTGCTCATAAGTTTGTGGCCCATATGTATGTGTTCCCTGTGTGATGCCTAACTGTCTCACTGAGGCTCTGCTAACCAGAACCTCAGTGGTTATGCTCTCTCTGCTTTCCAAATTTGTCACTAACAGGCTAGTGACTAAATTTACCAATTCACACTGGAATACTGGTGCACCCATATAATTCCCTAGTATATGGTACTGAGGTACCCAGGGTATTGGGGTTCCAGGAAATCCCTATGGGCTGCAGCATTTCTTTTGCCACCCATAGGGAGCTCTGAAAATTCTTACACAGGCCTGCCAGTCCAGCCTGAGTGAAATAACGTCCACGTTATTTCACAGCCATTTACCACTGCACTTAAGTAACTTATAAGTCACCTATATGTCTAACCTTCACCTGATGAAGGTTGGGTGCAAAGTTACTTAGTGTGTGGGCGCCCTGGCACTAGCAAAGGTGCCCCCACATCGTTCAGGGCAAATTTCCAGGACTTTGTGAGTGCGGGGACATCATTACACGCGTGCACTGCACATAGGTCACTACCTATGTACAGTGTCACAATGGTAACTCCGAACATGGCCATGTAACATGTCTAAGATCATGGAATTGTCACCCCAATGCCATTCTGGCATTGGGGGGACAATTCCATGATCCCCCGGGTCTCTAGCACAGAACCCGGGTACTGCCAAACTGCCTTTCCGGGGTCTCCACTGCAGCTGCTGCCAACCCCTCAGACAGGTTTCTGCCCTCCTGGGGTCCAGGCAGCCCTGGCCCAGGAAGACAGACCAAAGGACTTCCTCTGAGAGAGGGTGTAACACCCTCTCCCTTTGGAAATAGGTGTGAAGGCTGGGGAGTAGTAGCCTCCCCCAGCCTCTCGAAATGCTTTGATGGGCACAGATGGTGCCCATCTCTGCATAAGCCAGTCTATACCGGTTTAGGGATCCCCTAGTCCTGCTCTGGCGTGAAACTGGACAAAGGAAAGGGGAGTGACCACTCCCCTGACCTGCACCTCCCAGGGGAGGTGCACAGAGCTCCTTCAGTGTGTCCCAGACCTCTGCCATCTTTAAAACAGAGGTGTTTGTGGCACACTGGACTGCTCTGAGTGGCCAGTGCCAGCAGGTGACGTCAGAGGCTCCTTCTTATAGGCTCTTACCTCTCTTGGTAGCCAATCCTCCGTCCTAGGTAGCCAAACCTCCTTTTCTGGCTATTTAGGGTCTCTGCTTTGGGGATCTCACCAGATAACGAATGCAAGAGCTCACCAGAGTTCCTCTGCATCTCCCTCTTCACCTTCTACCAAAGGATCGACCGCTGACTGCTCAGGACGCCTGCAAAACCGCAACAAAGTAGCAAGATGACTACTAGCTACCTTGTATCGCTTCATCCTGCCGGCTTTTTCAACTGTTTCCAGGTGGTGCATGCTCTGGGGGTAGGTTGCCTCCTTTCTGCACCAGGAGCTCTGAAGAAATCTCCTGTGGGTCGACTGAATCTTCCCCCTGCAACTGCAGGCAACAAGAGACTGCATCACCGGTCCTCTGGGTCCCCTCTCAGCACAACAAGCGTGGTCCCTGGAACTCAGCAACTCTGTCCAAGTGACTCCCACAGTCCAGTGACTCTTCAGTCCAAGTTTGGTGGAGGTAAGTCCTTGCCTCCCCACGCTAGACTGCATTGCTGGGTACCGCATGATTTGCAGCTGCTCCGGCTCCTGTGCACTCTTCCAGGATTTCCTTTGTGCCCAGCCAAGCCTGGGTCCCCGACACTCTAACCTGCAGTGCACAACCTTCTGAGTTGTCCTCCGGCGTCGTGGGACTCCCTTTTGTGACTTCGCGTGGACTCCGGTTCAGTCTTCTTCTAAGTGCCTGTTCAGGTACTTCTGCGGGTGCTGCCTGCTTCTGTGAGGGCTCCCTGAGTTGCTGGGTGCCCCCTCTGTCTCCTCCTACAAGTAGCGACACTTTGGTCCCTCCTGGGCCACAGCAGCCCCCAAAAACTTCTACCGTGACCCTTGCAGCTAGCAAGGCTTGTTTGCGGTCTTTCTGCGTGGGAATCTTCTTTCAACAGGTGGCAGCTTCCTTGCACCCTCAGTTGGCATTTCCTGGGCTCCTGCCCACTCTCGACACTGTCACGACTATTGGACTTGGTCCCCTTGTCTTACAGGTACTCAGGTCCGGAAATCCACTGTTGTTGCATTGCTGGTGTTTGTTCTTCCTGCAGAATCCCCATCACGACTTCTGTGCTCTCTGGGGGTCGCAGGAGCACTTTACACCTATCATTCATGGTCTTGGGGTGGGCTATTTTTCTAACCCTCACTGTTTTCTTACAGTCCCAGCGACCCTCTTCAAGCTCACATAGGTTTGGGGTCCATTCGTGGTTCGCATTCCACTTTTGGAGTATATGGTTTGTGTTGCCCCTATACCTATGTGCTCCTATTGCAATCTACTGTAATCTTACACTGCTTGTGTTACTTTTCTTGCTATTACCTGCATAATTTTTGTTTGTGTACATATATCTTGTGTATATATCTTATCCTCATACTGAGGGTACTCACTGAGATACTTTTGGCATATTGTCATAAAAATAAAGTACCTTTATTTTTAGTACTTCTGTGTCTTGTGTTTTCTTATGATATTGTGCATATGACACCAGTGGTATAGTAGGAGTTTTACATGTCTCCTAGTTCAGCCTAAGCTGCTTTGCCATAGCTACCTTCTATCAGCCTAAGCTGCTAGAAACACCTCTTCTACAATAATAAGGGATAACTGGACCTGGCACAAGGCATAAGTACCTCTTGTACCCACTACAAGCCAGGCCAGCCTCCTACAGCTGTACACAACTGACAAGATACATAGCTTACAAAGGGCCTTTTGAAAATGTCGTATTATAGAAGAATTGTTTAGATAAAAAGAGGTTTTGATCATGTCCATGTGAGAGTGGGTAGCTTGTTTACCAAGTATTAGCAAGTGACAATCAATACTATATGAGGTGCCAAAGTTGTGAAGGCAATGTTTCTAATTTTTAAAGTAAGTGTGTGTGTGTTTGAAGAAGGGGCAGAGGGAGAGACAAAGTTGTATTGTGTGTGAGAAGAAAAGATGAAGGGAAAGGTGTAGGAGGCTGGCCTGGTTTGAAGTGGGTATCTAAGGTACTTACACCTTATACCAGGTACAGTTATCCCTTGTTAGTGAAATGTAGGCAGTGTCTTGCAGCTTAGGCTTTCTAGAGGTAGCTGTAGCAGAGCAGCCAAGGCTGAACTAGGAAACATGCAACGCTTCTGCAATACCACTATAATTACACATTACTTATACACAATAAAAGACAATACTCAGTGTTACCAAAAGTAAAGGTACTTTATTTTAGTGATACAAGGCTAAAACTATCTTAGAGGCAATACTCCTTCTGGAGGTAAGTATTATACACAATATATACACTAGTAACCAAAATCAGATTAAGTACACAGTAAGAAAATAGTGCAAACAGTGAAAAACACAATAGGTTGCAATAGGCCTAGGGGCAAACCAAACCCTATACTAAAATAGTGGAATGTGAATAACGAATTCCCCCCTAGGCAAGCGTAGCGTGTAGAGAGGCACTGGGAGTTTAAGTAAACACCAAAGGTCAGTAAAATACTCCACCACAGAGCCCAGGAAAACAGGAGTAAAGTACAGCAAGTTTCCTCAGGGCACACTACAAGTCGTAATGAAGAATTATGCAAGGACCAAGCAAGACTGCAAGCAACCAACAATGGATTCCTGTCCTGTGGTGAGAGGACACCAAGTCCAGAAGTCGAAGAAGAGTCCAGGGAGAACAGGAGCCCCTGCCAACCTGGAAGAAGGTGCAAAAGTGGATTCTCCGGTTGGAAGAAAAGTACATAAATGCACCAGAGAAGATAGCTGTGGTTTCCTGCTTGGTGCAGGAGATGTCCCACGTCTAGTTGTTGGATGGAGGCTGTTTGCGTCACTGGATTCCTCCAACAAGCCTTGGTTCAAGCAAATACACGGTTTGCATCAAAGAGGAGCTGTCTGAACCCATGAGGGACCTGGGGGTCTCAACGCAGCTGAGGAGACAGAGGGCGCTCTCAGCACTTCAGAGAGCCTCAGAAGACCAGATAGCGCCCACAGGAGTCCCAGAACACAGGGGCAAAGAAGATGCAAAGTCCGGTCATCACAGCACTACCCTGGAGGATCCCACACAGCCGGAGAACAACTCAGAGAGCTGTGCATCACAGGATGGAGTGCTAGGGACCTGGGCTACGCTGTGCACAAAGGACTTTTGGAAGAAGTGCACAGAAGCCCAAGGAGCTGCAGAAGACGCGGTGCACAGGGGTACTGTCGCCACACAGGGAGGCAAGCTCTTACCTCCACCAAATTTGGACTGCTGGACCTTTGGACAGTCATGGTCACTTATGTCTACCACCTGTGTTCCAGGAATCACAATCGTTGACAGGAGGGGAGTCCCAGAGTACCGGTTGTCGTCTTAGAAAGGTGCCTCCTAAAGCAGGAAAGTGACTCCGTCATTTCACGGGAGATTCCTTCGGTTCTTCTGGTGCAGAGTGAAGACAGACAGTCCTCAGAGTGTGCACACCTTGGAAACTGTTGCATTTGCTGGCTGAAGCTGAAGTTGCAGGTCACAGTAGCCTTCCTGGATACTTTGTTGCAGTTACAGAGGTTCCTGGAGCAGTATGCGGTGATCCAATGGTCAGAAGCTTAAGCAGAGGAGTCCTGGAGGAGTCTTGCAAACTGAATCTGAGGAAACACCCAGAAGAAAGACCCTAAATAACCCTGAGAGGAGTACTGGCTACCTCCCCAAGTATGCACCCATCAAGAGGGGTCTCTGATAGCACCCCTCTCCTAAAGGAAATGCATAGTTCTATCTTCTGGGATTGAGCTGCTCAATCCCCAGGAGGGCAGACACCTGTTTGTGAGGTGGCAGCAGCTGGGGATGCAGTGGAAACCTCAGAGAGATGGTTTGCAGTACTTGGGGTTTGTGGTGGAGCCCCCAGGGTGCTTGGGATTGCCCACCCCCAACACCAGATATGGATTGGGGGGCCAATTCCATGACCTTAGTCACCTCACATGGCCATATTCAGAGTTACCATTGTGAACTGTGCATGCTTATAATGGTGTCGAAGATCATGGAAATGTCCCCCCATTCCAAATCTGGTATTGGGGAGCCAATTCCATGCATCCTGGGTGCTCCACCATGGACCCCCAGTACTGCCAAACCAGCTCACTGAGGCTTGCACTGCAGCTACAGCTGCTGCCAC
The DNA here is from genome assembly GCF_031143425.1 of Pleurodeles waltl. Taxonomy (NCBI): domain Eukaryota; kingdom Metazoa; phylum Chordata; class Amphibia; order Caudata; family Salamandridae; genus Pleurodeles; species Pleurodeles waltl. The sequence goes on from NC_090440.1 coordinate 1,210,291,008, forward strand.
CTCACAGACAGGGTGCTGCCCTCCTGGGGTCTGAGCAGTTCAGTCCCAGGAAGGCAGAACAAAGTATTTCCTTTGGGAGGAGAGTGTTACACCTTCTCCCTTTGGAAATAGGTGTTACAGGCTTGGAGACATAGGTTCCCAGAGCCTCTGGAAAGGCTTTGAAGGGGGCAGATGGTGCCCTCCTTGCATAAGCCAGTGTATACCGGTTCAGGGACCCCAGTCCCTGTTCTGGCGTGAAACTGGACAAAGGGAAGGGGAGTGACCACTCCCCTCTCCATCACCACTCTAGGGGTGGTGCCCAGAGATCCTCCAGTGTCCCAGGCTTAAGCCATCTTGTATTCCAAGGTGTGGGGACACTCTGGAGGCCTCTGAGTGGCCAGTGCCAGCAGGTGACGTCGGAGACGCCTCCTGATAGGTGCATACCTGGTTAGGAAGCCAATCCCTCTCTGAGGGCTGTTTAGGGTCTCTCCTGTAGGTTTCTCTATATATTCTGCTTGCAAGTTTCCATCAGGAATTGTCTGCAACTACTGTTTCATCCTCTGACCTCGGATCAACCGCAGACTGCTCCAGGAACCGCTGTAACTGCAACAAAGTATCCAGAAGGGCTACCTTGTCTCTGCAACTTCAGCTCCAGCCAGCAACTGCAACAGTTTCCACGGTGTGCAGGCTCTGGGGACTCCCTGTCTTCACCCTGCACCAGAAGGACCGAAGAAATCTCCCGCGGAGTGACAGAGTCACTTACCTGCTCCGGCAGTCACCTTCTAAGACGATGACCAGTTCTCTTAGACTCCTCTCCTGGCAAGGAGCGTGCTCCTTGGAACACAGGTGGTGGACACCTTTGACACAGACTGTCCTAAGGTCCTGCTGTCCAAATTTGGAGGAGGTAAGAGCTTGCCTTCCCCGTTTGTGACATTACCTCTGTGCACTGCGTCATCTTCACCTCCTGAGGCCTCTGTGAATTATTTGCAAGAATCCTTCGTGCACAGCCTGACCCAGTGAAGGAGGCTGGCTTGGTTTGCAGTGGGTACCTTGGGTACTTACACCTTATACCAGGTCCACTTATCCCTTATTAGTGAAATGTAGTAGTGTTATAGCAGCTTAGGCTGATAGAGGTAGCTGTAGCAGAGCAGCTTAGGTTGACCTAGGAGGCATGCAAAGATTCTGAAATACCACATATAGTTACACAGTACTTATAAACAAGTATAGACAATACTCAGTGTTATCAAAAATAAAGGTAGTTTATTTGGGTGACACAAGGCCAAAAATATCTTAGAGGCAATTCTCCTTCTGGAGGTAAGTATTATACACAATATAAACACTAGACACCAAAATAAGGTAAGTAATTAGACATAGGATAGTGCAAACAATAGGAAATGCTATAGAATGCAATAGGAGAACATAGGTCTAGGGGCAACACAAACCATATGCTAAAGTGGAATGTGAATCATGAATTCCCCCCTAGACAAGTGTAGTGTGTAGAGAATCCCTAGGAGAGTAAGAAAACCACAAAGGTGAGTAAAATACCCTTCCCCTGCTCAGACCCCAGGATGGCAGATCCCGGTCTGTGAGGTGGCAGCAGCTATAGCTGCATTGCAAACCTCAGAGAGCTGGTTTGGCAATACCGGGGGTCCATGGTGGAGCCCCCAGGATGTATGGAATTGACTCCCCAATACCAGATTTGGAATGGGGGACAATTCCATGAACCTAGACACCTTACATGGCCATATTCGGAGTTACCATTGTGCAGCTACAAAGACAAAAGCAAAAGAACTTAGGAAGAAAGTCATAGGATCAGGGCGCTCACAGTGTGTCCCAAAGTAACATTGCTACTAGTATGCGGCACGGTGCTCCTGGCAGAAGGATCTTCCCAAATCCTCCAATGTTTCCAAGGAAACTCGCAATGCTAGAGAAAAGAAGTCAGGGCACTCATGAATCCATGGTATTGTCCTATATGTAGTGCACATGTGTATTGGTGTCCCCGCACTCACAAAGTCTGGGGATTTGGCCTTAGACAGCATGGGGGCACCTTTACTAGTGCAAGGTTTCCCTCACACTTAAGTAATTTTGCACCTAGCCTTCAGTAAGTGAAGGTTAGACATATAGGTGACTTATAAGTTACTTAAGTGCAGTGAAAATGGCTGTGAAATAATGTGTGCACTATTTCACACAGGCTGCAATGGCAGGCCTGTGGAAGGGTCTGCCTGAGCTCCTTATGGGTAACAAAAGAAGTGCTGCAGCCCATAAGGATCTCCTGGAACCCCAATGCCCTGGGTACCAAATACTAGGGACTTATAAAGGGGGTCCAGTGTGCCAATTGGAATTGGTAAATAAAGTCACTAAACTATATTGACTAATTTGGGAGCAGAGAGAGCATAAGCATTGAAGTTCTGTTTAGCAGAACTTCAGTGACACAGTTAAGCACTACTGACAACACACACATTAGGCGAGAAACTATGAACACTAGGATCCTGACCATCAGGATCTCAGTGAGACAGGGAAAACATACTGACAAAAAGGTAGAAAATGTGGGTAACATGCCAAGAAAGATGGTACTTTCCTACACCCACTAGCTCCATTTCCCCTAACGCCATCCCTCACCGGCTAGCGTCTGTTTTTGAGACGCTAGCCATTCCTTAGCGCCGTTGTGCATCATTTCTTTAATATGCAGCATGGATGGTGTTAGGGAATTAAGTTAGGGAATAATGTTAGCTCGTGTTAAAAAAATTACGCAGAACTGAGCTAGCGCAGTTGTGCACCATTTTTCATGAATATGCGCCTAATTCTTCAGTTAACATGAATAGGCCAAACAACAGCCTGCATTGACATTTACTGTTCAGTGGCAGAAAGGAATGTGCTTTCTAAATTACATGAATTAGTTTGTTTGTGTACATTCATAATAGAAATAGAATTAACTTCATGGTGCTATTTACTTCTACAGCTGAAATGTCATAATTTCAGTATTCGGTTAAATAATATCAATCATAAATCACCTAAATAATTTAAAATGTACACTATTCTGCCAAGCTACGGCTCCATTTAAAAAAGTCCCCAACCCCGGCACACCACACAAAAGCCCAGGGATACTGCAAAAAGCCCCTTTTCCTCAGAAAGGGGGATACAAATTGTTGCCTGAATGGAGCATAAAAATCACAAAACTAGGTAAAATGGAGCAGAGACTGTGCGGACACCCCATCACAGGGGCAAATATGTATACATTTCGGGTCATATTGTCCAAGTGGGAAACACAAATTACATCCAATTACTCCTAAGCGGATGCGCGAAATAAGTGTCCTTTTCCCTACATTCTGCACTGTCAAGAGATACAACTCTGGACCCTTCGTCAACTTTAATATTAGGAAATCCCTCACTGATTGTTTCTTTAATTCCACTGCCTCCCTCTTGGGACCTAGAATATTAATAAGGTTATCCTTTGCCCACCGTTTATCACAGCGTGTTAAACATTCTGGGGCATTAAACATTTCTGGGCGACCAAGAGATGCAGCAAGTTTTTTTTTTATATAAGACAGCCAGGGAATGTCTACAGCATGATCGCAAGCCATACAGTCTAGCAGGATTTCCCTATTTAGGGAGGAACAATCATTTAACCAAATTGAGATCCATAGCAAAAAGGGCACCATCTTAATAGCATTGTCTATGAACTCGAAATTCAGTTCCTCATGTATACAAAAACAGTAGGTAATTTGTCCCACCCCCAACAGCCTTCTGCAGAAGCAATTTTCCTCTGTCAGGGGAGCCTTACTTCCCGAATAGCCCCAGAGAGCTGCCCCATACGTTAAGACTGGAAGGCATTTGCGTCAATATACCTCAAGCAGGGGCTGTATGGGTTTATTCCCCACTCTTGAGGCAAACTGAAAGGTAGCTCCTACAGCAGCGTTAAAGTGCGCAGACCTTCTTGAGATGCAAGGCATCCATGTACCCTTATTGTCAAAAGTTACCCCCAGATAGGGAAATTTCTGTACACGGCTAATACATTGGCCATTGATCTTTACAGCACACACTTTACTCCTTGGTTTACCACAAACCATGAAATGTGACTTACTGCTATTAACCTCCAAGTTCAAGTCAGAAATAAAATTATCATACGCCCTAACCACCTCACGGAGACGATTCATGGTCTGAGCCATAAGTACTGCATCATCCGCATATATCATGACCAGGACACTCTTTCCACTTATTTTGGGAACATCCTTACATTTTTCCACCAGAAAATTGTGCAGCCCATTAGTATATAAGAGAAAAAGGGTGGGGGCCAGAACACACCCGTGTTTCACACCCCTGCTAAACCCAAAAGATTCTGTGCATTCTCCCTCCATCCCGAACCTCACAGTTGCATTTGTTCCTGAATGTAAGTAACAGAGCAGTTCCACAATTTGGGGCTCCAAGCCCATAAAGGTTAGCCTTTCCCATAGCTTAATACGGTTCACCTTATTGACTGCGCAGCTAAGATCCATGAAAGCAAGGTACAGGGTACCCTTCTTTGCCTGCTTATATTTATCAATCAGCATAAGCAAATTTAAACACTGCTCTTGAGTTCCAAGCCCTTCCCTAAAGCCATACTGGACCCTGCTCAAAACATCATTCCCACTAATCCAGTCCTCAATATGTCTTAAAACTATTGGCCCCGGGAATTTCACTGAGGAGTCTAGGAGTGAGAGTGGGCGATAGGGTTTGGGATACCTCCGGTTTCCCTTTTTATATACGGGAACAATGCACGCCGATTTCCAAGAGGGCAAGATCCCTACACTGACTGCCTCATTTAGGATATTGAGCAGTATGGGTGCCCACAGCAGAGGGCAGCATTTGTATAGATCCATAGGAACGGCATCTGGGCCCTGTGCTTTATGGCTAGAGCTGTCCATAGCCTCCCACACCTCAAGAGTACATCTAATAGCCAGGTTAGGGGTACGTCCATTTAGCTCATCCATTTCCTCCCCCTGGGTACCCCCCATAAAAACCCTGCAGAAATGGCTCACCCAGACATCGGGTAGGATATTGCAGCCCAGCCCTGCAGTCGTTTCTGTCCCAAAGGCACCTCTATTTACGATCTTCCAGAACATGGTTGAGCCCTTAGAATACGACGCACGTACCAGATCTTCCCAGGCCTGCTTCTTGAGCTGCTGTTTTCTTTCATGTAAGACAGCTTTATACTGAGCTCGCGCACTGCTCACCTAAACCTTATCTCTCGGTTGTGCCTCTAAAGCCTTCCTCAGGGATTTCCTCGCATCATCGCAGGGCTTACTGAACCTACCTCCGTGAAGCTTAGGAGTGGACTTTTCAGTTTTAAACATCCATTCTTTAATGGCTTCATTTAATCTGATCACCGCCACAATAACATCCCCCAGTGGGGGGACTCAGTCAGAAGGGTCCCTGTTATCAAAGTTAGATTCTGGCTTACCACCCTCTCCACTACCTATGGGATGTTTGCCTGTCTCCATCCAATTCTCCTTCCCTGATCCTTTATTCTCACACCTACCGGCCCTCCAAACACAGGCTTACACATTATCTGGGAAATTTATAGCCACCGTAAGAGGGTTATGGTCACTAAGATACTGCCTTATGACCTTACTGTGCTGGACCAGATTTCTCAGTAAAGGAGATACATAAGTATAGTCAATTGTTGGCCCAGCCCCTCTCCCCACAAAGGTTGGTACCTGGGATTCACTTACAAACTCCAGGTCACATATATTCAACAATCCCAGACTCTGTATCCCCTTGATGAGGGATCTTCCCCTTACATCCTGTGTTCCCTCAATTACATGAACACTGTTATCCAACTCAAAGGGATTTGCCACTGTGCAGTACCCCCCTATCTTCGCATTGAAGTCCCAAGAAATGATGGCACAAAATTCCATACCTCACACCTCCACTCTTCCCCTCAGTATCTGTAACACTGAAAAAAGGGCCCCAATTTGGCAACCGGAGTCCTATACTGCATTATAGAAATGTATCAAAAAAGCATTATACTTGTTTGGAAAGACTACCCAAATAATGAGGAGACCCCGATGATTACAATTTATATGGTATGCTTTCGCTATCTTGGAGGACCGAACCAAGGTGACTAAACCCCCCTTTTGAGTGCCCGCCAAATGACCGCTCAGCTGGTACTGCAAACCTTTGAAAGCCAACCCAAACCACTTCTCCTTCTGACCAGATCTCCTGGAGTAAAATTAAATCGTACTCTACCACAAAATTAACCCATTGCCCATCTTGGAGCTTGGTCTCATACCCTGCCACATTCCAGGAAATTAGACAGATCTGGGAGGTTATCTCACCCACCCCTTCCAAACCTAAGGCTGCGTTTAACGGCCACAATGGAGCTACCCTGCCCTTTCCTCATGTGCAACCGGAACACCCCCATCATACCATCAGTCATTCTCCTCCAAATCAGTGCTTCTGGTAATTCTGCATTCCAGTCTAGGTGGCTGCTGCTTCTCCTGCCGATTGCCTGACCCCTGGCTCGACATCTATCTATGGGCGAGTATGCATATAGAAAAAACCCAGGGGGACCATACCAATCTTTCCATTTCCCTGGGGAGCTGTATAACATGTCTAGAGAAGTCGTTGTACCAACCATGGATATCTGCAATTCACAATGGTACAGTCCCCATTACCTTCCTTTGCCTGGGGTCCCACCCACCCAATCCTTCTAACAAACAAAATATCCCTCAAATCCTTACAATGAAAATCAAAATTTTTGCCCAACCACTGTCCTGTCGTGTTTTTTAGTTGATCCATCGATTCACTCACACCCGACGCTAAAGGTGGAACATTTGTAAGCACAACCACACATGGGGCACAATAAGGAGGAAGCTTCAAGCGGACAAGTGGGAGGCAATTGTCAGGATGTGAGTTTTGCCTCTGTTCTTGTGACACTGCTGCTTTCTCTCCAAGCCCACTCCCAGATCCCCCTCCATCATCAAGTCTGCCTGTATCCCTTGCATCTGTCCACAAATGTATGCCCTTTACCTGGGTCCTTAAATTAGCGCGATACAACGGCTGCAGGGTTCCTCGCTCCTGTGCTCTCGGGTTACCCTCCAACAAAGTCTCCTCCTTGTCTGTGGGACCATGACACACAGGATCCAAAGGCCCAGGGTTTGTTGATACCATATCTGCCCTCCCTCTGCCACTTATATGGGATACTGCATTTCCAAGGCCTGCAGTTTTTCTTTTATCAGGACCAAGCTTGCCTTAATCAACTCGTTAATTTTTAGCAAAAGAATCTCAAAACCAGGAGTTAGGCACAGTCCTGCATCAGAACCCTCCTGGATATCAGAACAGTACAAAATGTCCGGTAATGCCACTTTAGATTTTTTTCCCAGGTTTCCTCTGAGGTTTTTTCCTCTTGGGTGGGGGTCTTCTGCCATCGGCTGGAGAATCAGACACAATCCTCTTACTAATCCTTGGTAATTCCTCCAACCGATTTTTCCCCACTACTGGGGGAGATATGGATATAGCCCCCTGCCCTGCAGGTAGCTGCCCATCTTCATTAACAGAAGACTCCAGGACCTCAACATTAGGTGGTACTCGTTGGCAATCACTTATCTCTAGTGAGCGCTGTCTCTCAGCCAGGTCTATCTCCTTCGCAACCACTCCAATCACTAGGGCAAGAAAGGAATCTTGCGTTAAATTTGATGATCCCTTCCCCCCCCCATTCTGCAAGGTCCTCTTCCTTCCCATCCTGTTGGTTTAACCAGCTATCTCACAAGACCTGTACACCCAAATGATTATTTACTACTATGGGAGGGAGAGACAGAGCACCCTCTCTGGCATAGAGTTAAGGGGGATAGTGGTAGTAAAAGGTTTTAGCTCTCACTCAGCCAACTTTGCAGAGTATCATATGGGTGGCCCAGCCCAGCCTCTTCCGGCCACTGACGAGCAAGTATGGGCATGCTATTAACAACAAATGACAACTCATTAATTGAGATAAATGCACATTCAAAATAAATATTCAACAAGGAAAATTATGGGTGCTCATACACTGAACCACATAGTTGCCTTGATGTGTAAAAACGGGTTCACAAATGTGAACCTGTTCTAATAACAATGAAACAAACCAGCGGGGCACACCAACAAGTCTAAATCTATACTTTAGAGATAATGTAATGTCTTAATAAGGTAAATAGAAGGATCATAATAAGTTTAGCTAGACAGTTATTTTAGTCCTCTCCTTTTCTAAAATAGTGTGGATAATCAACAAAACTAACCAAAAAACGAGACATACACAAGAGTGTTCCTATCCAATCCAAGGATATATTCATACAAATAGAAATTATCATACAAAAAAAGTACATTTTCTTAAACACATAAATATATACATATATACATCAAACATATAGAGAAAGAATGAAAAGCAATCAGCCGACACGTGTTTCGTCCTGAATGGACTTCTTCAAGGCTGAGAAAATCACAACAAATAACAGTCAATACACAACAAACACAAATGTACCATTTTACACAAAAATAGAATATATATATCTAACATTCATTTATCCTTTCCTTTCCTAAGATCAATGCATGAAAGTTGTTTGGTCAGTTCAATATCCACAATATTATATCGACATCATATTTGAGATGTGCCTCAATTTGAAATTAGAAAATAAACTGCCCAAGAAAAGAAGAGAACCATCACCACATCTCCTTTTGTGTCAAAGTGTTGTATAATGGCCAAAGATATACCATAAGAAAAGGCTCCCCATGTCTCCAAAACATAACTAAATGAGAACCACCGCAATGATTACAAATTCCACATGCAAAACCCAAGTATGCAGACTTTTCTCTTTTGTGGACAGTAGAATGTTTCATGTCCAGAGGGACCTCACCTTCAGCAAAGGTGAGGAGAAAAATTTCCAATAAATATATACCTTTGATCCTTTACATGTCCGTTATGCTCATATCCCATCTATCATGCACTAAAAAGGAGAAAGGTAACGATTTCATTATTCTCCTTTTGCTCCTCAAATATATTCTTTAAATGTATAAATTTAATTTATTGTAATGCCCTTACTGACCTGTTTTTAACCACAGGCAATCTCCTCTTTTTGCCTCTTCAAAAACCGTCTAAACGCTGGGTGTCACAGGTCTCGTTCATGTTTTGCAAAACCAACTGAAACATAAACAATTGGAAATGACTCTAATGGCCCCTCTACAAAGACCCTAGTATTTTGTAATTGCTATGCGGTCACTGTCTATCCATGTAGTTAGATTTTTTTCTTTCGCCAGTATATAACTGGTTTTTAGCAGTAGAAAAGACACACAAATGACGCTTTCTTTTCCCATTGCTTGCATTTGGATGCACTTCCCAAACTGGCACTGTTAGCTTACCTATCCATCCATCGGTCTATTCTTTGGATGAACCCCAGTCGTGTTTGTTAGAGTATCTCGACGTGAAGTGCGCGAAGATTGTGTCCCTCGTGTGTGTCCTCCGGCTTGTTCGCAATAAGTGCGAGCCTCTTACCGGCATTTTTAAATGCTGCGTTCGTGTTGAATACGATGTAACTGACCAAGACGACGGACTTCCGTCTATCCATTCTAACGCCGGCGGCCATTTTGACGTGGTTTGTATTTGGAAAGAGGAAGCTGACAAAAAGCAAAGGCGGACTTCTGCCTATCACATTTAACTACGTCGGCCATTTTAACAAAGTGATTGTGACTTCTATCTATCCATTATGACCACAATGGCCATTATTGAACTGATTTGTATCTAGAAAAAAAGGGCTCACCAACACCAAGGGCGGACTTCTGCCTATCACATGTCACTACGGGGGCCATTTTCACATTGTGATTATAATATGTCATTTCTTTCAACTAGTGCACAGATGAGATAAAGTCTATCCTTTATAACAACAGCAGCCATTGGAGTGCTATATATTTGAAAGAAAGGCTGGCTAACAGCGAGGGCGGACATTCCGCCTATCCCTTGTAACTATGGTGGCCATTTTAAAATGGCAATTGTAATATGACGTTTTTATTCAGCTAGTCCACAAACTGTGTCAATAACCTATTTAGGCACTGCTCAGAATGGTCAAATAATTTTGTCCTCAAAATTCTACGTTGCAAATAAATCGACAATATACTTCAAACTATATAAAGTATATTAATGAGATCTATTATCCACAAAAGGAATATATATTTTCCCTTAACTTTCAGCCATAAAATTTCTTAGTGGCAGCGTGATTTGTGCCCCAAACATATACAGGATGTCATGCAAAGTGAGACAGTGAAAAAATCCCCCCAGTATATAGATAGTTGGAGTGAGAAGATGGAAGGTCCCCTCAGTATCTAGGGGATTACAGTGTACTGTGTATGTTACCAAAGTACAGTTGCTCATGTTATATACATGTTATTCACATCAATGGTATATCAAATAAATACATTCAAAGAAAATGATACAATTCATCATCCAAATTCATGTGAATTTCAATTGTTCTTAATTTAATAATCCATTTCGCTTCATTTTTCCGTAAATCCAATGTTCTATTGCCCCCCCTAGCGTTCATCGAGATGTGATTTATACCCATGTATTTTACTAGTGGGACCTCAATCTCTGGATGTTTGTAATTAACGTGCCGTACTATTGGCGATGCTGTATCATGATTTCTTAGGGCTCTAATATGTTCCTGAATTCGTTCCTTCAAGGGCCTGATTGTACTGCCCACATATATCTGGCCACATATGCATTCTAATATATATACCACAAATTTTGTGTTACAATTAATAAAGGTGGAGATTTTATATTTGTCACTGCCATTATAGCTAAATTCAGAAGTTTTGTGCAGTGCCATATTGCACATATTGCAATTTCCACACCTATAGAAACCCACAGGTTTTTTAGAAAGCCATGTTGCTTTGTTTTCCGCTAAAGGTGGTAAAAAGCTTTTACAGACTTAGGGGGTTAGCCGGGCGGAGACCGCCAGAAGACCGCACCGCGGTCAAATGACCGCGGCGGTCATTCTGACTTTCCCGCTGGGCGGGCGGGCGACCGCCAAAAGGCCGCCCACCCGCCCAGCGGGAAAGCCCCAGCAACGATGAAGCCGGCTCCGAATGGAGCCAGCGGAGTTGCTGGTGTGCGACGGGTGCAGTGGCACCCGTCGCGATTTTCCGTGTCTGCTAGGCAGACACTGAAAATCATTATGGGGCCCTGTTAGGGGGCCCATGCACTGCCCATGCCTGTGGCATGGGCAGTGCAGGGGCCCCCAGGGGCCCCACCACACCCGTTCCCGCCATCCTGTTTCTGGCGGTTTTTACCGCCAGGACCAGGATGGCGGGAAGGGGGTCGGAATCCCCATGGCGGCGCTGCTTGCATGACCGCCAGGGTCGGAATGACCCCCTTAGTTTCTAATGGTTTTACCTCTTTTATGTATTATTCTTGGCTTTTTGGGAAGTAGAGCAGCAAGTGTATCATCTGTCTGCAATACATTCCAATGTTTACATAAAATGCGGTATATATTATGACTGTTCTGGCTATACGCCGTACAGAAATTTATTGCTCTATATGATGAGCCGTCACGCATTTTCGTGTCTTGACCTAATAGAGTAGTCCTACATACTTGATCAATCTTTTTTCTTGATGTTTTGATGATGCGTTTGGAATAACCTCTCTGTGCAAACCTGTCTTCCAATTTGTTTAATTCAATATCACATACATGGGGATCGCTACAGTTTCTTTTTAGTCTGGTCATTTCCCCAAATGGAATGGCTGAGATTTGACTTTTAGGATGAGCACTTTCCGCATGTAATACAGAGTTGCAGGATGTTGGTTTACGATGGACTTTTGTATGGATCTCATTGTCTATAATGGATATCTCTAGATCCAAAAAACAAACATTGTTCCTACTGAATTCATACGTCATTTTGATGTTGAAGATGTTACAATTAATATACTCATAGAATTCAATTAATAGTTGTTCAGATCCTGTCCAGATCATTAAAACATCGTCAATGTACCTTCCCCAGAAGAAGATATTGTCAGTAAAAACAGAAGGACCCTTTTTCCAAATATGTATTGCCTAAAAAAAAAACATATATAGATTTGCATATGATGGCGAGAACCGTGAGCCCATGGCTACTCCCTGTGCTTGCTTAAACCATTGTCCCTCGTGTGTAAACACATTGTTCTCCAATGTAAAGTCGATCATGCACAGTATCATTTCAGTATGTTCCATATGAGATGCGGATCTTCCAGACAAAAAATTTTGCACTGCTTGTAAACCCATATCTTTGGGGATACAAGTATATAAGGAAGATACATCTAATGTGACCAACATCATATCTGGAGTCCAATTGACGTCCTCCAACTTACGAAGGACATCCTTTGTGTCCTGTAAATATGAAGGGATATTTTTCACAACAGGCTGCAGATAGCTGTCAATGAACTCGGAAAGTCTTTCCGTAGGTGCTCCTATTCCCGATATAATGGGTCTACCAGGCGGCGAGGTGGTGCTTTTATGCAATTTGGGTAATACATATATACATGGTGATGTGGAGTAAGGATTGAAAATATATTTGAATTCCAAATCCGAAATTAAACCCTGGTTACACCATAAGAGTAACAATTTCTCAAGTTTGTCAACAATCATTTTACTGGGATTACCTTGCAGTTTCAGATATGCATTACTGTCAGCTAGCTGTCTATCTCTTGAACATAGTTTACTTACTTAGTTACTTTTTGGTTAGTTTTGTTGATTATCCACACTATTTTAGAAAAGGAGAGGACTAAAATAACTGTCTAGCTAAACTTATTATGATCCTTCTATTTACCTTATTAAGACATTACATTATCTCTAAAGTATAGATTTAGACTTGTTGGTGTGCCCCGCTGGTTTGTTTCAAGGATGGGCATGCTCTTGGCGTCCCACGCTGCGGGGCTCCCTCAGTTCTTTTCTAGCACTGCCTCACGGTGTCAGTGTTCCGCCCTCTCCCGAGGGCCTGCTGGGACTTCGAGTACTCTTCTCTCAGGGCTAGTAAAGCGTGTCCTGTGCTGCGGGGCTCCCTCAGTGCTTTTCTAGCACTGCCTCATGGTGTCGGTGCTCCGCCCTCTCCCGAGGGCCTGCTGAGACTTTGAGTCCCCTTCTCTCATGGCTGGTAAAGCGCATTCAGCTGAAATGTAATTAATTTGTGTTCCCTGAGAAGAAAGGCACGTGCAGAATGTTCTTGTATTTGTAACAAATTCGAAAAATTATTCTTGGGTCTGCTACAGCCCATAGGGATCTCCTGGAACCCTAATACCCTGGGTACCTAGGTACCACACTAGGGAATTATAAGAGTGTTGCAGTGTGTAGGAAAGTAGCATGTTGCCTGGCATGTGTAGGAAAGTATCATCTTGCCTGGCATGTTACCCCCATATTTCACTGTATATATGTTGTTTTAGCCTATGTGTCACTGGGACCCTGCCAGGCAGGGCCCCAGTTCTCCTACGTTTGTGCCCTGTATGTGTTCCCTGTGTGATGCCTAGCTGTCTCACTGAGGCTCTGCTAACCAGAACCTCAGTGGTTATGCTCTCTCTGATTTCCAAAAGTGTGACTAACAGGCTAGTGACTAAATTTACCAATTCACATTGGCATACTGGTACACCCATATAATTCCCTAGTATATGGTACTGAGGTACCCAGGGTATTGGGGTTCCAGGAGATCCCTATGGGCTGCAGCATTTCTTTTGCCACCCATAGGGAGCTCTGACAATTCTTACACAGGCCTGCCACTGCAGCCTGAGTGAAATAACGTCCACGTTATTTCACAGCCATTTTACACTGCACATAAGTAACTTATAAGTCACCTATATGTCTAAGCCTCATTTGGTGAAGGTTTAGTGGCAAGTTACTTAGTGTGTGGGCACCCTGGCACTAGCCAAGGTGCCCCCACATCGTTCAGGGCAAATTCCCCAGACTTTGTGAGTGCGGGGACACCGTTACACGCGTGCACTATACATAGGTCACTACCTATGTATAGCTTCACAATGGTAACTCCGATTATGGCCATGTAACATGTCTAAGATCATGGAATTGTCACCCCAATACCATTCTGGTATTGGGGGGACAATTCCATGATCCCCTGGGTCTCTAGCACAGAACCCGGGTGCTGCCAAACTGCCTTTCCCGAGTTTCCACTGCAGCTGCTGCTGCCAACTCCTCAGACAGGATTCTGCCCTCCTGGGGTCCGGGCAGCCCCAGCCCCAGCCCAGGAAGGCAGAACAAAGGATTTCCTCTGAGAGAGGGTGTTACACCCTCTCCCTTTGGAAATAGGTGTGAAGGGCTGGGGAGGAGTAGCCTCCCCCAGCATCTGCAAATGCTTTGATGGGCACAGATGGTGCCCATCTCTGCATAAGCCAGTTTACACCAGTTCAGGGATCCCCTAGCCCTGCTCTGGCGCGAAACTGGACAAAGGGAAGGGGAGTGACCACTCCTTTGACCAGTGCCTCCCATCGGAGGTGCCCAAAGCTCCTCCAGTGTGTCCCAGACCTCTGCCATCTTGGATTCCGAGGTGTTGGGGGCACACTGGACTGCGCTTAGTGGCCAGTGCCAGCAGGTGACGTCAGAGACCCCCTCTGATAGGCTCTTACCTCTCTTGGTAGACAATCCTTTCTTGATAGCCAAACTTCCTTTTCTGGCCATTTAGGGTCTCTCCTTTGGGGAATTCTACAGATAACGAATGCAAGAGCTCACCAGAGTTCCTCTGCACTTCCCTCTTTGACTTCTGCCAAGGATCGACCGCTGACTGCTCCAGGACGCCTGCAAAACCACAACAAAGTAGCAAGACGACTACCAGCAACATTGTAGCGCCTCATCCTTCCGGCTTTCTCGACTGTTTCCTGGTGGTGCATGCTCTGGGGGCTGTCTGCATTCACCCTGCACTGGAAGTCAAGAAGAAATCTCCTGTGGGTCGATGGAATCTTCTCCCTGCTAGCCCAGGCACCAAAAGACTGCATCACCGGTCCTCTGGGTCCCCTCTCATCCTGACAAGCGTGGTCTCAGGGACACAGGAACTCTATCCAAATGACTCCCACAGTCCAGTGATCCTTCAGTTCAAGTTTGGTGGAGGTAAGTCCTTGCCTCCCTACGCTAGACTGCAAACCTGTGTACTGCGTGATTTGTAGCTGCTCCGGCTTCTGTGCACTGCTCCAAGGATTCCTTTGTGCACAGCCTAGCCTGGGTCCCCAGCACTCCAACATGCAGTGCTCAACCCTCTGAGTTGGAGTCCGACATCGTGGGACCCTCCTTTTGTGACTCCGGTTACCTCAATCTTCTAAGTGCCTGCTCCGGTGCTTCTGTGGGTGCTGCCTGCTTCTGCAGGGGTTCTCTGAGTTGCTGAGTGCCCCCTCGGTCTCCTCCTCCAAGGGGCGACATCCTGGTCCTTCCTGGTCCCCAGCAGCACCCAAAAACCTCTACCACAACCCTTGCAGCTAGCAAGTCTTGTTTGCGATATTTCTGCGTGGAAACACTTCTGCAACCTCCAGCACGCCGTGGGACATCTTTCATCCAAAGGAGAAGTTCCTAGCTCTCTTTGCTGTTGCAGAATCGTAAGCTTTTTCCATAAGGAGGCAGCCTTCTTGCACCTTCATCCGGGGTTTCCTGGGCTCCTCCCCCTCCTGGACACTATCGCGACTCTTGGACTTGGTCCCCTTGCCTTTCAGGTCCTCAGGTCCAGGAATCCGTCTTCAGTGCTTTGCTGGTGTTTGTGGTTCTTGCAGAACCCCCCTATCACAACTAATGTGTCCTTTTGGGGTAGTAAGGGTACTTTACTCCTACTTTTCAGGGTCTTGGGGTGGGGTATCTTGGACACCCTGACTGTTTTCTTACAGTCCCAGCGACCCTCTACAAGCTCCCATAGGTCTGGGGTCCATTCGTGATTCGCATTCCACTTTTGGAGTATATATGGTTTGTGTTGCCCCTAGACCTATGTTCACCTATTGCATCCTATTGTAATTCTACACTGTTTGCATTACTTTTCTTACTATTACTTGCCTGTTTTGGGTTTGTATACTTATGATTTGTTTATATTACTTACCTTCTAACTGAGGGTACTCACTGAGATACTTTCGGCATATTGTCATAAAAATAAAGTACCTTTATTTTTAATAACTCTGTGTATTGTGTTTTCTTATGATACTGTGCTATATGATATAAGTGGTATAGTAGGAGCTTTGCATGTCTCCTAGGTCAGCCTAAGCTGCTTTTCCATAGCTACTTTCTATCAGCCTAAGCTGCTAGAAACACCTCTATTCTACTAATAAGGCATAACTGGACCTGGCACACAGTGTAAGTACCACAAGGTAACCACTATAAGCCAGGCCAGCCTCCTACACCCATGCACTAGAAGGTAGCACCCGCAGACGTTCTTGGACACGGGTTCAAGAAGACTGAGCACGGCAGTCATCTCAACACTACAAAAGACGGTCCCACGAAGCCGGAGGTCAACTCAGGGAGTTAAGCAATGCAGGACGGAGTGCTTGGGACCTGGGCTTGGCTGTGCATGAAGGATTTCTTGGAAATGTGCACAGAAGACCTGGCAGCTGCAGTTCAAGTGGTGCACAGGATTACTGTCTGGAGAGGGGAGGCAAGGACTTATGTTATGTTATGTAATGTTACAGTGTTTTATATAGCGCTGAGCTACCCGGAGGCTTCGTAGCGCTAATCAGACTAAATGTTAAACAAGCTGGAGGGATAATGCAGCCTCAAAATATATTAAGGAAATGCTACCTTAAAATTAAAATAGCCATGTTTTGATGGCCTTCCGAAATTCCAACTCGTGTCTCAAACGGATATTAAGCGGCAGTGAATTCCAAAGTCTGGCTCCCTGATACTTCACAGATCTGCCTCCCCAACTTGCTCTTTTTACTTTAGGGAGCACAACCAAGGCTTTAGAGGAAGATCTTAAAGCTCTCGTAGGTGCATAGAATGAAACTAATGTTTTTAATTGAAGAGGACCCCTTTTGTATAAAGCTCTATGAAAAATACACAAAGCCTTAAACTTAATTCTCTTCCCCACTGGATGCCAATGCAGAGCGATCAAAGCTTTCTTAGCCGAAGTAGACCTAGACATATTATACAGTAACCGGGCAGCCGCATTTTGGACTATTTGTAGTTTGTTAACCACATACTCTGGGGAACCCAAGAGGAGACTGTTACCATAGTCCAGTCTAGATAAAATGAGGGCCTGTACTGTAATTCTTTTGGCCAGGGGAGGAAGCAAACCGATAACCTTACGAAGTAGCTTCAGTATTCCAAAACAGGTAGCGGAGAGTCTCCTGGCCTGATAATCTAAAGTTAGTCTGGTATCTAACCAGACTCGTAATGCTTTAATATGGTCTTTCGGTGGCGGTAAGTATTCCAAATGTATTACGGCAAAGTATTCTTCGCCAGATTGGAAAACCTTCCCTGAAACATTATTTCAGTCTTTTCTTCGTTAAGCTGAAGCCTACTATCTGTCATCCAAGACGACACAGCTTGCAAGCAGACAGGTAACACTGAATTAACATCCTTAACAGAGGAAAAGGAGACGACCAACTGCGTGTCGTCAGCATATGATACAAGCGATACACCAAAAGGTTCCACAACATCTGCCAGGGGAGCCATATAAATATTAAAAAGAGTCGAGCTCAAAGACGAACCCTGTGGTACTCCACATTGAAATCTAAACTGGTCTGAAAAGAAAGAACAATCTAAAACCTGAAAAGATCTGTTTTGAAGAAAAGAGCTCAACCATTTAAGGGCTTGGCCCTTAATACCACTTTTTTCCATTCTTTGAATCAATAGTCCATGATTAACTGTATCAAATGCGTCACTGAAGTCCAGCATTATTACAGCTATCACCAGTCCCAGATCCATCCGTTTTCTGGCTTTTTCCGTAACAGCTATCATAGCTGATTCGGTGCTGCTGATTTACCTCCTCCAAATTTGGACAGTTGGACCACTGGACAGTTTGGGTCACTTGGGTCCACCACCTGTGTTCCAGGTGCCACGCTCGTCAGGATGAGAGGGGTCCCAGTGTACTGGTGATGCTGAAGTTTAGTGCGTGCTGGGGGCAGGGGGAAGATTCCATCAACCCACGGGAGATTTCTTTGTGGCTTCCAGTGCAGGATGAAGGCAGGCAGCCCCCAAAGCATGCACCACCAGGAAACAGTCGAGAAAGCCAGCAGCATTAGGCGCTACAATGTCGCTGGTAGTCTTCTTGCTACTTTGTTCCAGTTTTGCAGGCGTCCTGGAGCAGTCAGCGGTCTATCCTTGGCAGAAGTCGAAAAGAGAGGTGCAGAGGAACTCTGGTGAATTCTTATAAGTCATTACTTGAGGAATAGCCCACAGGAGAGACCCTAAATAGCCCTCAGATGAGGATTGGCCACCTAGTGAGGTAAGCACCTCTCAGGAGGGGTCTCTGACGTCACCTGCTGGCAGTGGCCACTCAGAGTCCTCCAGAGTGCCCTCACACCTCTGGATTCAAGATGGCAGAGGTCTGTGACACACAGGAGTAGCTCTGGGTACCACCCCTGGGGTGGTGATGGACAGGGGAGTGGTCAGTCCCCTTTCCTTTGTCCACTTTCGCACCAGAGCAGGGACTTGGGTTCCCTAAACCAGTGTAGACTGGCTTATGCAAGGAGGGCACCATCTGTGCCCTTCAAAGCATTTCCAGAGGCTGGGAGAGGCTACTCCTCCCCAGCCCTTAACACCTATTTCCAAAGGGAGAGGGTGTAACACCCTCTCTCAGAGGAAATCTTTTGTTCTGCCTTCCTGATACTGGGCTGCCCAGACCCCAGGAGGGCAGAACCCTGTCTGTGGGGTGCCAGCAGCGGTAGCTGCAGAGAAAACCCAGAGAGCTGGTTTGGCAGTACCCGGGTGTAGGAGGCTGGCCTGGCTTGTAGTGGGTACCAGAGGTACTTACACCTTGTGCCAGGTCCAGTTATCCCTTATTAGTGTAGAAAAGGTGTTTCTAGCAGCTTAGGCTGATAGAAGGTAGCTATGGCAAAGCAGCTTAGGCTGAACTAGGAGACATGTAAAGCTCCTACTATACCACTGGTGGCATATGCCCAATATCATAAGAAAATACAATACACAGAAGTACTAAAAATAAAGGTACTTTATTTTTATGACAATATGCCAAAAGTATCTCAGTGAGTACCCTCAGTATGAGGTTAAGTTATATACACAAGATGTATGTACACAAACCAAAACTATGCAGATAATAGCAAAAGGAAGTAATGCAAGCAATGTAAAGTTACAGTAGATTTCAATAGGAGCACATAGGTATAGGGGCAACACAAACCATATACTCCAAAAGTGGAATGCGAACCACAAATGGACCCCCAACCTATGTGAGCTTGTAAAGGGTCGCTGGGACTGTAAGAAAACAGTGAGGGTTAGAAAAATAGCCCACCCCAAGACCCTGAAAGGTAGGTGCAAAGTGCACCTACTACCCCCAGATAGCACAGAAGTCGTGATAGGGGGATTCTGCAGGAAGAACAAACACCAGCAATGCAACAACAGTGGATTTCCGGACCTGAGTACCTGTAAGACCAGGGGACCAAGTCCAAGAGTCGCAACAGTGTCGAGAGTGGGCAGGAGCCCAAGAAATGCCAGCTGAGGGTGCGAGGAAGCTGCCACCTGTTGGAAGAAGCTTGGTGTTCTGCTAGAATGAAGAAGACTAGGAACTTCCCCTTTGGAGGATGGATGTCCCACATCGTGAAGAAGCTTGCAGAGGTGTTCCCAAGAAGAAAGACCGCAAACAAGCCTTGCTAGCTGCAAGGGTTGCGGTTAGGGTTTTTGGATGCTGCTGTAGCCCAGGAGGGACCAGGATGTCGCCACTTAGATGAGGAGACAGAGGGGGCGCCAAGCAAGTCAGGGAGCCCTCACAGAAGCAGGCAGCACCCGCAGAAGTACCTGAACAGGCACTTAGAAGAAAAGTGAACCAGAGTCCACCCGAAGACACAAAAGGGAGTCCCACGAAGCCAGAGAACAACTCAGAAGGCTGTGCACTGCAGGTTAGAGTGTCGGGGACCCAGGCTTGGCTGTGCACAAAGGAAATCCTGGAAGAGTGCACAGGAGCCGGAGCAGCTGCAAATCACGCGGTACCCAGTAATGCAGTCTAGCGTAGGGAGGCAAGGACTTACCTCCACCAAACTTGGACTCAAGAGTCACTGGACTGTGGGAGTCACTTGGACAGAGTGGCTGAGTTCCAGGGACCACGCTGGTCGTGCTGAGAGGGGACCCAGAGGACCGGTGATGCAGTATTTTGTTGCCAGCGGTTGCAGGGGGAAGATTCCGTCGACCCACAGGAGATTTCTTCAGAGCTCCTGGTGCAGAGAGGAGGCAGGCTACCCCAGAGCATGCACCACCTGGAAACAGTCGAGAAAGCCGTCAGGATGAAGCGATACAAGGATGCTTGTAGTCATCTTTGCTACTTTGTTGTGGTTTTGCAGACTTCCCGAGCAGTCAGCGGTCAATCCTTTGGCAGAAGGTGAAGAGGGAGATGCAGAAGAACTCTGATGAGCGCTTGCATTTGTTATCTGGTGAGATCCCCAAAGCAGAGACCCTAAATAGCCAGAAAAGGAGGTTTGACTACCTAGGTAGGAGGATTGGCTACCAAGAGAGGTAAAAGCCTATCAGAAGGAGCCTGTGACGTCACCTGCTGGCACTGGCCACTCAGAGCAGTCCAGTGTGCCACAAACACCTCTGTTTCCAAGATGTCAGAGGTCTGGGACACACTGGAGGAGCTCTGGGCACCTCCGCTGGAAGGTGCAGGTCAGGGGAGAGGTCACTCCCCTTTCCTTTGTCCAGTTTCGTGCCAGAGCAGGGCTGGGGGATCCCTGAACCGGTGTAGACTGGCTCATGCAGAGATGAGCACCATCTGTGCCCATCAAAGCATTTCCAGAGGCAGGGGGAGGCTACTCCTCCCAAGCCTTCACACCTATTTCCAAAGGGAGAGGGTGTTACACCCTCTTTCAGAGTAAGTCCTTTGTTCTGCCTTCCTGGACCAGGGCTGCCTGGACCCCAGGAGGGCAGAAACCTGTCTGAGGGGTTGGCAGCAGCTGCAGTGGAGACCCCGGAAAGGCAGTTTGGCAGTACCCAGGTTCTGTGCTAGAGACCTGGGGGATCATGGAATTGTCCCCCCAATGCCATAATGGCATTGGGGGGGACAATTCCATGATCTTAGACATGTTACATGTGTAGGAAAGTACCATCTTGCCTGGCATGTTACCCCTATATTTCTCTGTATATATGTGGTTTTAGTTGTATGTGTCACCTGTGTTATGACTAACTGTCTCACTGGGGCTCTGCTATCCAGAACCTCAGTGGTTATGCTCTCTCATTTCTTTCCAAATTGTCACTAACAGGCTAGTGACCAATTTCACCAATTTACATTGGCATACTGGAACACCCTTATAATTCCCTAGTATATGGTACTAAGGGACCCAGGGTATGGGGGTTCCAGGAGATCCCTATGGGCTGCAGCACTTCTTGTGCCACCCATAGGGAGATCTGACAATTCTTACACAGGCCTGCCAGTGCAACGTGAGTGAAATAACGTCCACGTTATTTCACAGCCATTTACCACTGCACTTAAGTAACTTATAAGTCACCTATATGTCTAACCTTTACCTGGTAAAGGTTGGGTGCTAAGTTACTTAGTGTGTGGGCACCCTGGCACTAGCCAAGGTGCTCCCACATTGTTCAGGGCAAATTGCCCGGACCTTCTGAGTGCGGGGACACCATTACACGCGTGCACTATACATATGTCACGACATATGTATAGCGTCACAATGGTAACTCCGAACATGGCCATGCAACATGTCTAAGATCATGGAATTGTCACCCCAATGCCATTCTGGCATTGGGGAGACAATTCCATGATCCCCCGAGTCTCTAGCACAGACCCGGGTACTGCCAAACTGCCTTTTCCGGGGTTTTACTGCAGCTGCCGCCAACCCCTCAGACAGGTTTCTGCCCTCCTGGGGTCCAGCCAGGCTTGGCCCAGGAAGGCAGAACAAAGGACTTCCTTAGAGAGAGGGTGTTACTCCCTCTCCCTTTGGAAAAAGGTGTCAGGGCTGGGGAGGAGTAGCCTCCCCCAGCCTCTGGAAATGCTTTGATGGGCACAGATGGTGCCCATCTCTGCATAAGCCAGTCTGCACCGGTTCAGGGATCCCCCAGCCGTGCTTTGGTGCGAAACTGGACAAAGGAAAGGGGAGTGACCACTCCCCTGACATGCACCTCCCCTGGGAGGTGCCCAGAGCTCCTCCAGTGTGCTCCAGACCTCTGCCATCTTGGAAACAGAGGTGCTGCTGGCACACTGGACTGCTCTGAGTGGCCAGGGCCAGCAGGTGACGCCAGAGACTCCTTCTGATAGGCTCCTCCAGGTGTTGCTAGCCTATCCTCTCTCCTAGGTAGCCAAACCTCCTTTTTTGGCTATTTAGGGTCTCTGCTTTTGGGAATTCTTTAGATAACGAATGCAAGAGCTCATCAGAGTTCCTCTGCATCTCTCTCTTCACCTTCTGCCAAGGAATCGACTGCTGACCACGCTGGAAGCCTGCAAAACTGCAACAAAGTAGCAAAGACGATTACTGCGACCTTGTAACGCTGATCCTGCCGCCTTCTCGACTGTTTTCCTGGTGGTGCATGCTGTGGGGATAGTCTGCCTCCTCTCTGCACTAGAAGCTCCGAAGAAATCTCCCGTGGGTCGACGGAATCTTCCCCCTGCAACCGCAGGCACCAAAGAATTGCATCACCGGTCCTCTGGGTCTCCTCTCAGCACGACGAGCGAGGTCCCTTGAACTCAGCAACTCTGTCCAAGTGACTCCCACAGTCCAGTGACTCTGCTGTCCAAGTTTGGTGGAGGTATGTCCTTGCCTCCCCACGCTAGACTGCATTGCTGGGAACCGCGTGTTTTGCAGCTACTCCGGCTCCTGTGCACTCTTCCAGGATTTCCTTTGTGCACAGCCAAGCCTGGGTCCCCGGCACTCTAACCTGCAGTGCACGACCTCCTGAGTTGTCCTCCGGCGTCGTGGGACCCTCTTTTGTGACTTCGGGTGAGCTCCGGTTCACTCCACTTCGTAGTGCCTGTTCCGGCACTTCTGCGGGTGCTGCTTGCTTCTGAGAGGGCTCCTTGTCTTGCTGGGCGCCCCCTCTGTCCCCTCACGCAATTGGCGACATCCTGGTCTCTCCTGGGCCACTGCAGCATCCAAAAACCCTAACCGCGACCCTTGCAGCTAGCAAGGCTAGTTTGCGGTCTTTCTGCATGGAAAGGCCTCTGCACGACTCTTCACGACGTGGGACATCCATCCTCCAAAGGGGAAGTTTCTAGCCCTTGTCGTTCTTGCAGAATCCACAGCTTCTACCATCCGGTGGCAGCTTCTTTGCACCCACAGCTGGCATTTCCTGGGCATCTGCCCACTCCCGACTCGATCGTGACTCTTGGACTTGGTCCCCTTGTTCCACAGGTACTCTCGTCAGGAAATCCATTGTTGTTCCATTGCTGGTGTTGGTCTTCCTTGCAGAATTCCCCTATCACGACTTCTGTGCTCTTTGGGGAACTTAGGTGCACTTTGCACACACTTTTCAGGGTCTTGGGGTGGGCTATTTTTCTAACCCTCACTGTTTTCTTACAGTCCCAGCGACCCTTTACAAGATCACATAGGTTTGGGGTCCATTCGTGGTTCGCATTCCACTTCTAGAGTATATGGTTTGTGTTGCCCCTATCCCTATGTGCCCCCATTGCATTCTATTGTGACTATACATTGTTTGCACTGTTTTCCATTGCTATTACTGCATATTTTGGTATTGTGTACATATATCTTGTGTATATTTGCTATCCTCATACTGAGGGTACTCACTGAGATACTTTGGCATATTGTCATAAAAATAAAGTACCTTTATTTTTAGTATATCTGTGTATTGTGTTTTCTCATGATATTGTGCATATGACACTACTGGTACTGTAGGAGCTTCACTCGTCTCCTAGTTCAGCCTAAGCTGCTCTGCTAAGCTACCTTTTCTATCAGCCTAAGCTGCTAGACACCCCTCTACACTAATAAGGGATACCTGGACCTGGTGCAAGATGTAAGTACCCCTTGGTACCCACTATAAGCCAGGCCAGCCTCCTACAACATGGCCATGTTCGGAGTTACCATTGTGACGCTGTACATAGGTAGTGACCTATGTACAGTGCAGGCGTGTAATGGTGTCCCCGCACTCACAAAGTCCGGGGAATTTGCCCTGAACGATGTGGGGGCACCTTGGTTAGTGCCAGGGTGCCCTCAGACTAAGTAACTTTGCACCCAACCTTCACCCGGTGAAGGTTAGACATATAGGTGACTTATAAGTTACTTAAGTACAGTGGTAAATGGCTGTGAAATAACGTGGACATTATTTCACTCAGGCTGCACTGGCAGGCCTGTATAAGAATTGTCAGACCTCCCTATGGGTGGCAAAAGAAATGCTGCAGCCCATAGGGATCTCCTGGAACCCCTATACCCTGGGTACATCAGTACCATATACTAGGGAATTATATGGGTGTACCAGTATGCCAATGTGAATTGGTCAATTTACTCACTAGCCTGTTAGTGACAAATTTGGAAAGGAGAGCGAGCATAACCACTGAGGTTCTGGTTAGCAGAGCCTCAGTGAGACAGTTAGGCATCACACAGGGAACACATACAGGGCACATACTTATGAGCACTGGGGCTCTGCCTGGCAGGGTCCCAGTGACACATAGACTAAAACAACATATATACAGTGAAATATGGGGGTAACATGCCAGGCAAGATGGTACTTTCCTACACCGGGGTACATAGTGGAGCCCCGGGGATGCATGGGATTGCCACCCCAATACCAGATTTGGCATGGGGGGGACATGGAATTTTGTGCCATCATTTCCGGGGACTTTAATGCCAAGTTGGGCCGGTCCAGTACTGTGGTTAATCCCTTCATCCGTGACTGTGAGGTCTATTCAGTGCAGGGTCCGCAGGAGTCGAGAGGTAGAGATCTACTAAAGGAACTCAGGGAGATGGGCCTCTTGAATTTCTATGACATTGAAGCAGTAGGCACTCACCAACTTCCAACCTATGTTGGAAGAGGGTCTGGATCCACCATCGACTATATTTTTGTGTCCCCTCCTATGAGAGACTTGGTGATTGGGAGTAAAGTGTTAGGCGAGTGTTTTAGCGATCATAATCCCCTTATATTGTCCTTTAAGCTCCCTGGGGCCCTACGATCACTAGGACGAGGCAGGCCTGTAACGGTGGTGACAAAGGACCAGGGTAGGCGGCTTGGGTGGAAGCAAGTAGATCCCCAAAAAGTTGTGGGAAGGGTTGTGGGGGATAACCTACATCTATTTATGGAAATACTCCTGACAGAAGCGCCAAATCCCACGACTGTTATAGATGCGATAACAGTAGTATATGCAGCAGTCAGAGACTGACTCTTTTCAGTAGGCAACCACCCTAATAAACGTAAATGTGGCTGGTACGACAAAGCCTTCTATGATGCAAGGGCAAATTTAAAGATGGCTACCAAGACTTACCCTAGAGATTGGGTTCTCGTAAAAGAAGCCAGAATAAGGTATAAAAGGACCCTGAGGGATAGCAAGCTAAAATATAAAGAGAAAGCCTGGGAAGAGTTAGAGCGTGCTACAGCTGTGAAAGACCCCGGCCTGTTTTGGAAGGTGGTGAATAGAGGCTCCTTTGAAACAGAAACCTCTGAGGGCCTTGGATGTAATATTGCCCCGGAAGCCTGGGTAACACATTTCTGTAGTATATTTGAGGGTACCCCCCTAAGAAATATGCGGGAGAATGTGTATGATGTGGCTCCTAACCTAGCAATCAGATTCTCTCTACAGGAGGTTTTTGATGCAATACAGAGTTGTGCGCATAATAAAGCACCGGGCCCGGACTCAATCCCGATGGACCTGTTTAAAGCTAACCCTCCGTTATGGGCACCCATTCTCCTAAATGTTCTTAATGCAGCCGTTACTGTGGGCATTCCTGCCTCTTGGAGATTGGCATGCATAGTCCTAGTGTTTAAAAAGGGTGATCGAAATGATCCTAAGTCTTATCGCCCTATTTCACTGCTGGATTCCTCTGCGAAGATTCTGGGTCGGATTATCTTAGACCGTCTGGAGGCCTGGATGACAGGAAATGATATCCTAAGTCGGGAAAAGTATGGCTTCAGGGAAGGCCTCGGCACGCAAGAACAGTGTCTTAATTTACTGATGATAATCAATAAATACACGCA
Source organism: Pleurodeles waltl (assembly GCF_031143425.1). Taxonomy (NCBI): domain Eukaryota; kingdom Metazoa; phylum Chordata; class Amphibia; order Caudata; family Salamandridae; genus Pleurodeles; species Pleurodeles waltl. The sequence continues at coordinate 1,210,317,236 of NC_090440.1, forward strand.
GGCCAGGAAAGGTACCCTTTATCTTGCTTTTATGGACCTTAGCTGTGCTTTTGATAAAGTGAACCGGTCTTTATTATGGGAGAGGCTAATTCAGTCAGGGTTGGACCCTAATATTGTAGAGCTTCTCCGATATCTCCACTCAGGGACAGTTGCAAACGTGAGGGTGGGCCCAAATGGGGAATGCTCGGAGGCTTTCAAGTTTTCAAGGGGTGTGCGCCAGGGGTGTGCCTTGGCCCCTACCTTGTTCCTTCTATACACAAATGGACTGTCAGATTTTCTGATTGAACACTGCAGGGATGTCCCGAAGGTGAAGGGTATTGATATCCCTGTACTGACGTATGCGGATGACGCGGTCCTTATGGCCCGCACAATGAATGGTCTCCGTGACTTAGTTAGAGCTTATGTCGTCTTTATGTCAGCTTTGGGACTGGAGGTCAATTTTAAGAAGTCGCACTTTATGGTTTGGGGTAAACCTATGAGTAGGGTGGGGGAGCTAAGGGTGGAGGGTCAAATTATTAGCAGAGTCCATGAGTTCCTATACCTAGGGGTCATTTTTGATGAGAAAGGATCTTGGAAACCCTGTATTGCCAGAGGGATTGTGCTTTTTCATGCAACAGTTGGTGCAACCTTTGACTTTGCGGCTAGGGTAGGTAGTAAACCTATCAAACCCCTGCTTGAAATCTATAGGCGGAAATGCCTACCTGTCCTTCTGTATGGTTCAGCACTTTGGGGGTTTAGGGATACCCGAGCCCTTATGGTGGAAGAAAATCGTTTCTGTAGAAGGCTTCTGGGTGTTGGACAAAATATTCCTGGATTTTGCCTTCACCTGGTACTGGACCTTGAGTATGTACAGGACACTATCCAGCTGGCTCCCCTTTTGTTATGGATTTCAGTTTGGAGTAACGTACATGCCTCTCTTAATAGGGATATCCTAAGGGATTGTTTGGCCTGCGATAATGTAAAGCATATTCCTTGGCTGTCGCACATTAGGAAGATGGCACATGATCTGGGGCGGCCTGAATTGTTTGACTATCCCGAGGACCTGACTAGCTATGATAAGAAATGGGTTAAGGATAACTTTCAGAGAATCCAGGAGACTAAAAGGGAGGGCGAGGCTCTAAGGAAAAAATCGATCAGGGAATTTTCTATGCTAAAGATGTGGTTGGGTCCTGAGCGATATCTTTCAGAAATTAAGGATGTGAGGGAAAGGTCTCTCATAACTCGATTCTGCTTGGGGATCATTAGAAGTAATTTGTGCTTCCCCCTAGGTCAATATGGGGAGAAATGTATTAGACCCTGCCCCTGTGATGGGGTATCCCATCAGACCCTGATCCATTTTACACTGTTCTGTGTCTTTTATGCACCATTTAGAACCCGATTTTTACTACAGCTCCTTAGGCCCAAGGGTTTTGTGCAATACCGTCCTGCTTTCATGTGGCTGCAAATGGCCTCAGATGTACTGGTATGGAAGGGCTTGGGATCCTTCCTGAAGGGAGCTACTACTTGGCGCAAAAATGTTGAATTTTTAGAATGATTTTACTTATTTTCTATCAGTTTTTATGAATGAGGTTTTTATCTTTTTCTGTTTTTTATTCATATATATATATATATATATATATAGAAAATTATATGTACTTGTTTTTATGATGGGTGCTTTTATTATACATGATTTTTATTGGTATTTTTACAATGTTTTGGTGATTATGTGTTGTAATGGATGAATTTTCTCATACCGAATAAAGCTTCTTCTTCTTCATGGGGGGACAATTCCATGATCTTAGACATGTTACATGGCCATATTCGGAGTTACCATTGTGAAGCTACATATAGGTATTGACCTTTAAGTAGTGCATGTGTGTAATGGTGTCCCTGCACTCACAAAGTCCGGGGAAATTGCCCTGAGCTTTGTGGGGGCATCATTGCTAGTGCAAGGCTTCCCTCACACTTAGTAACTTTGCACCTAACCTTCACTAACCGAAGGTTAGACATATTGGTGACTTATAAGTTACTAAAGTGCAGTGTAAAATGGCTGTGAATGTGTAAGATTTGTCTGAGCTCCCTATGGGTGGCAAAATAAATCCTGCAGCCCATAGAGATCTTCTGGAAGCCCAATACCCTCGGTACCTAGGTACCATATACTAGGGAATTATAAGGGTGTTCCAGTGTGCCTATTAGAATTGGTAAAAATGGTCACTAGCCTATAGTGACAATTTTAAAGGCAGAGAGAGCATAAGCACTGAGGTTCTGATTAGCAGAGCCTCAGTGACACAGTTAGTCACTACACAGGTACACACATTCAGGTCACAAACTATGAGCATTGGGGTCCTGGCTAGCAGAATACTAGTGTGACAGGCGAAAACAAACTTACATACATGTAAAAATGGGCGTAACATGCCAGGCAAGATGGTATTTTCCTACCCACACCATTACAGTTTGGACCCAGCCATATGCAAATCAGTCTTGACCCTGCTCCCCATGGGAATAGTCCAGCCCGAACTGCCAGGCCAGCTCCTCCCTTGACCAGCAACAAGCATCCTGGGACCGGTTTTGGGCTATTACCCTTCATCAGCCAGGCTAGCTTAAATCTGGTGACATAGCTGGTACAAGACACTCATGTGGACATGCCCTTTCCACCCAGGGTGCCAAATGCAAAAGAACAGATGATGAACGGAATGATGAGCAATGTCAAATATTCACCCCTAGTCACAGATTTTGGCCTAAAACATCATTTTTTTGCATGCTACACTATTCCAGATGTGGGTCTGTGCACACTGTCACTGGAATGAAGCTATAGCTGTCTGATGAGCCGTAACCAGGGTGAAACCGGTCCTGCATTGCTTGTGATCTGGTTCTAGGAGGACCTGGCCCAGCAGTTCATGTTGGACTGTTTCCCTTGGAGCAGGGTCAAGAATGATTTTCATCTGGATGGGTCCGAAACTCAGGTGGCATGGTATGCAAAAAAAACGATACACTGAGATGCAGCCCAAATAATTACCATTGATTGAGATTAATTCAAGCATTCCATCCATTACATTTTTCGATATTTTCATGAGCCACCCTAAGTTGGATGGGAATGCCCAGATGTGGGTACTGTGCACAATATGGTGGTCATTATGAACATGGTGGTAAACACTGCCCGCCAAATAATGAAGCACAGAAGAATCGAATAGCGGCCCATCCACACACCGCCATCTTTGTAGTTCCGATGAGGACGGACGAGGCCGCCCACAGGCTGGCGGAAGGGTCCTACTCGCCCACCAAATAATGAAACACCAGACCACCATCAGTTCCGGGGCGGGAACCACCGCCACGCAAAGTGTGGTGGAAATGAACAATATAAAAGGAAACTGTCACCGGAGGCACACACAACACGCCAACGCAGATATGGAGAGTTGGAAATAATGCCAGTGCTGCTCCTTGCCATATACCTCCAGAACTGTGACCGACGACGAAGACAACGTTAAGTACTGCAACCTAGTACACAAGGGAAGAAAGGGCAGAGTTACACATTGCAACGCACTCCCAACCCCTCCCACATCCCAAGCCAAACATACCAAAACAAGATGTACTGACCAGACACAAGACCTGCACCAAAGTACACACATGTGCACACCACACCCCCACAGTGAAACGCTGAACAACGTCACTATATTGTGCCAACAGCACTACTGGGCAATAACATTTTCTTCAAATGAAAAAAAGTAATGTCCAAATAAGGCCATTGGCCAGTCCAAAATAGGCCAAACTTGACTCCCACATGTGCAAAGGGTATTTCACTTGAAGGAGGCATCAATAGGGCAGCCAGGCACCTTGGGGAACCAGGATTGGGGACGTGGTGGTAGGGGCTTAGGTCTGGAAGGGGAGGGATAGGGCTTAGGTTTGGAAGGTTGAGGGGGTTTGGGCTTGCCCTTGGAAGGTGGGGGAGTGGGCGTGGACCGGGGGTGGCAGAGGGACCTGGGGCAACACGGGGCTTCTTCCTCCCTGGGGACGGGGCACAGGAATGGGAAGGGCAGACTAGGGCGGACTTAGTCGTGGAAGGGGTGGACTGAGCAAGGAGGTTGGCACGTTAAGGGAAGAGACGGGGTGGGCCAGTGGGTTTGAACAGGTCAATACGGGAAAGGACAAGCTTCTTAGAGGCAGTTGGAGGGGATTTGGAGGCAGGTCTGGGAGTGGAGGTGGAGGGCGTGCTTGTATGAGGTGCAGATGTGCCAGACATGGATACAGGTGCCTGTAAAGTATGCTGATGTGTGGTGGATGTGTGTGGTGTGGATGTCTGCAAATGTCTGAGTGTTCTGGGAGGAGGGGGGTGGACACAGTGGGACAAGACAGGCTGTCCGTGTAGATGTATGTTGTCTGGGTGTCTGCAGGTCTGGTGAGTGTGCTACAAGTGTCTGTAAATGTAGTTGTGGTGAGTGCATGTGTGGTGTCTAGGGTGCATGTCTGGATGTCAGATGTTGTGGTGACTGCATGAATGGGGGAAGCAGCAGTGACTAAGCGTGCAGTGCGTGTGGGAGTGAATGGTGAGGTGACAGACAGGGTGGCGGGGGAGGTTGACACACTGCGGGAAGGGGATGTTGTTGTGTGTGCTTTGGTATGTTGGGTGTGTGCATGCCTGTGGTGAGAAGTGTGGTGCCTGTGTTTGTCTGTGTTCTTTTTGTGTGTTGATCTGTGTGCATGGCTGTCTGTCCGTGTGCTTGGGATAGGGGAAGGGAGTGGGGTGCTGGAAGGGGTAGTGGTGGTGGGGGGGAGACCGGAAGACAAGGGAAACTGGCTGGCGTCAAAGAGGAGGCCCGGGCCTGAAAAGATCTCTGTAGGCCAGACATGGCACCGTGAATGCCTTCCAGGTATGCATTGCTGCATCTGGGATGCTATCCCCTGTATGGCATTCACGATAGTTGTCTGCTCTACAGAGATGGTCCTCAGGAGGTCAACAGCCTCCTCCGTGAGGGCAGGAGGGCTGACTGTGGCAGGGGATGAGGTGCCTGGGGGAAAGGAGACTCCCACCCTCCTGGGTGTGCAGGCACAGGCAACTGGGTGAGGAGCAACTGGGAGGGCGGTGATGGCATGGGGGGTGGCGGAAGATGACATAGAAGGGGTGTGCCCAGTAGGATCCGCCACCACCAGGGAGCTCTCATTGGAGGAGGTATCAGATTCACTACCTCCAGTGGTACTCCCCTCGCCCTCCAACCCACTGGTCTCCTTGGCGTCGCTCGACTCTTCCTCCTTTGAACCGTGGGCTACTGCATCCCCACTCGCCGGTGCCACTGCTCCCTCGACAGATGTTGTTGATGTACACAAAGGACACAAGAGCACAGGGGTGGAGAGACAAAACAAAGAGAGAGCTTTGTCAAAAACTGAATATATGTACATCGCTGGCCCACATACACTCCCATCCAGGTCACACACCTACAAGCAGCACCTACAACATTAGTCATAATTGTGCCCCTGACTAGTGGCCATTACCCCAGAGTAGACCACATTACCCACAGAAAACACGGACCTGATACACTGTGTGGAGTACACCCATGAGAGACCATGCCCAGACAATGCACTTACAAGTCCATGAGGCCACAAAGCATACTAGATGACAATAAGGGGACCCCCCTGTGCCTAAGGAGACTGCCCAAACTAGCCCTCACACCATTCCAGGGACTTTGAGGGGGCAGGACTGCAGGAACACATCTGTCCAAGTTCCTGCCACTAGAATGCAGAGGTACCATAGCACCAACATACATACATCAAAGCAGTATCACAACGGTGTTGGTACTTACCCCCTTGTGGCTTCTGTGCTGCCTTCAAGCACCCATCCAAATCCAGATAGGTCACTGCCAGAATGTGGGCCATTAGGCGGGGTCAGGGTCCGATGGGCACCCCTTCCTCGTTGGGAGGCCTTCCCCAGCTGGGCCTATCTGGTCTTCCTGGCCGAGCGCCTCAGGTCCTCCCACCACTTCCTGCAGTGGATGCTCTGACAGTTGCAGACCCCCAGGGTCCGCACTTCCTTGGCGATGGCTTGCCACAGTATCCTCTTCTGATGGGCGCTGACCTGCATGGGATACACAAAGTAAAGAAACTGACATCAGTGTGGGTGCCCCATACACAAATGCCATGCCCGTTCGACCTGACATGGCCCTTGGAGACATACATATGGACAATTTCCAAGACAAACACTGATAGACACACTACAGGTGAGCATTCACACAGCAATGCATACAGGCATCCACCACATTCACACACATATAAGGACGACATATAGCAACTCCCCTGCTCCTCTGGTCGCCCATATAGCTTGGCATACAGGGGTAGGACCCCGTCCACCAGCTCCTCCGCGGTGAAGGCCGGTGGGGCTCGTTCCCTGTGACCCGCGCCATCTCAGGGACCAAAGTCAGGACACAGCAGCACACGCAGTGGAGTACTACCCTGCACGGGAATCAGGAGTCAAGTGTCAGGGGTCTGACGAAATGGCGTTGGGACCGCGGCGGTGTGCTCTGTCACTGCCAGTCATGATTGGACCAGGTTCCCCATTGACATCCATGTAATCCAATGATTGGGTACACGGTAGTGAACACCGCCTTCCCCCATGACAACGCCAGTGGAATGAAGTCACTTCCACTCTCTCATACCTGGACGGCAGGAGGCTGCCATTTTGCTACCAACCACATCACCATAGCCTGGCCAGGGGCCTCAAAATCTCTGACCTTTGACGCTTGCTGCCAAGAGTCTAGGATCGTCACATGCACTTATCTGTGGAATTGTGTCCACTCTGGGATGCCATTATGACAGTTAACTCAGCACACATATTCCTGACGGTGTACTTCATAATTTGCATCTGTGTGTGTTACCTACGTGTCTCACTTACAGAGATACAGTGACATCATGTGATGCAAGTGTATGTTTACACTCAATATGTGTTGTTTCCTCCCCAAAGGTGGGGAGGGAGGGCCCCTTCGGTTTACAGACCTCTGGTTAATTTGGAAACTATGGAGGAACGTCACATCATTATCACCTACAGACTCAATTGAACTACTGTCCATGACCTCTGTGCATTGATGGATCCTGTACTGAAACTGGCTAATCGGAATCAGCATGCCATCCCTACAACTGTACAAGTGCTATCTGTACTCCATTTTTTGGCTACAGACTCATTTCAGGTGACAGTGGGCATGGGTGCAGGGGTCTCACAGCCAATGTTCGGCCTCATCCTGTCAAAATTCCTGGATGCATTCGTCCAACACATGCAAACATATGTCCAGTTTCCCCAAAGGGCTGAACTTCCTGTCATCAAATCTGGATTTTATACCTTTGCTAACATCCCCATGTGATTGGTGCCATTGATGGAACCCACATAGCTCTCATACCCCCAAGAGTGAATGGACAGGTGTACAGGAATCGGAAGAACTATCACTCCATGAATATACAATTGGTGTGTACTGCTGACCAGAACATATCACATGCCAATCTCAGGTTCCCAGGCTCAGTCCATGATTCCTTTGTCCTGAGAAACAGCAGTGTACCACACTTAATGGAACAACTACAAGGGGACAGAGGATGGCTCAATGGTGAGTGTGTATGACACTGGATCTGTACAAAGCTGACAGACAGCCAATGTGCATGTAAAGTCAGTTTGTGAAGGGCCTGTATCGCCCACTTTTGCAGGTGAATCTGGCCACCCCAACGTGCAATGGCTCCTGACACCTGTGAGGAATCCTGGAACAGATGCAGAGAGGAATTATGAGGCCCATGGACGTACTAGGAGGGTGATTGAGCGCACTATAGGTCTCCTGAAGGCTAGATTCCATTGCCTCCATCTCTCTGGGGGAGCCCTGTGCTATGTCCCTGACAAGGTGTGTAAGATTGTGGTGGCCTGCTGCAAGTTGCACAACTTGGCTGTGACGAAAGCTATCCCCCTTTTGGAAGAGGAAGGTACTGTCCAACCAGCCCAGCAACCTCAGAAAGGTGATGTGAGGGAGGGTGAGGAAGAAGAGGGGGAAGATATAAACTCCAGAAACCAGCTGATCCGCCTATACGTCCGGTGACTATAAGAGACTGTTCAATGATGCTGATGTCTTTACTGCATATTTCAGTCTGGCTAATGTAATTGGTAATGTGGTGTATAGTCAGTGATACTTAACTGATGACTGAAGTGGCATGTGCCAGGTAACCCAATATTATGTACAGTGTGACATACTTCAGACAGTACAGTACGTTGGATCCCCTCCTGCAATAAAGGCATGATTAGGAAATTGACTGGCTAATGCATACACACTCACAATTCTTAACTCATATTGACCAGAGACATACGATTTAGGTGCATAGATGTATTTGTGTGGCAAAATATACATAAATGCTGGGACAGTGAAAGGGAGTGGGCACATGATGTAAAGACATGCTCAGGTACAAATGCTCAGCTGTTGGTAGCACAGACTTTTGTTCCATGTGGCCATTGGTAGATGGTGTGAGGGCAGTGGCAAGTCAACAAGGGACCACAGTGGCACACAAGGGAGACAGTTCAGGGCACAGTCACTTCCTAACGGTGGGCTTGATCTTGGCTGGTGTTTCTGTGGCATGTCTGGGTCTGAGGGCACGGAGCTGGGCTGCAGTGGTAGGGGTGCTGGTTTCCTTTGTGTCCTCTGGCAGTGCCACCAGTCCAGTAGCTGCTGCAGATGTAGAGGGCAGGGCAGTGTCCTGGCTAGTGGTGGGGGCTTGCAGGTGGGTGGAGAGCTCAGGCTGGTTGTGGTACTGGTGCTGCAGCACCCCTGGATTGGTGGCCATGGTGGCATTAAGCTGTTTCCATTGCTCCATGGCCTCCTGGTGGTGTGCTACCTGCAGCCTCTGATTCTGCTCCAGGGTGGCCAGGATCTGGCCCATCCTGTCCTAGGTATGGCAGTATGCTCCTAGGGCCTCAGAAATCACCTCCTGGGCTGCTGCATCCAACCTTTGGCCACCACCGTTGGTCACTGATATCCTTCCACTGGGCCTATCCCCCTGTGCCTGTGTCCCCTGTACAGGTCTGGCAGTCCCACTTGCACTGGGCCCTTCATAATCCTGCCTGCTGGTGGGTGGAGAGTCTGACCTCTGTACATGTGGAATGCCAGTATGTGGCCGAGAGACACTGGTGTGGGGTTGGTTGGCCATAACTGATGATGGTGGCTGGGTGGTAGGGCTGTTAGTGGTATCCTGGGTGGGCCTGCTAGAGGGTGACAGTCCAGGACTGTGTGATGAGTCAGGGTATTCCCCAATTTCCATACATCCCCCAGCACTCTCCTGAGTGGGGCCTCTGTCTTTGTGTGGGTCGCTGGCACTCCTTGGTGTTTCCGTCTGGGTGGCATGGGTGGTGGTGCCTTGTCGGGGTGGACATGTGGGTGTCAAGTACTTTGTGGGCAATTGATGCACTTCTCTGCCCTATTTTGTGCTTATATTCCCCTGCTGTGGCATGCAATGTCCCTTTGAGTACATTTCTTTGCATTTTATGTGGGGGGTGGAGGTGCATTGTGGGTGCTGTAGTGCCACTGGGATTCCATGCAGGGGTAGGTGAATGTGCACGGGGGGCAGGATGGAGGTCTGTTTGTGGGATATTGGGCATGCAGGGTAGTTGGATGTGGGTGTTGTGGACATACTGGGGATAGGGTCCTGGTGGTAGTGAGAGGGGTGGGGTGATGGATGCATTATGGGTGGGGTAGATGTTTTGGTATAGTGGTTGACTTACCAGAGTCCAGTCCTCCAGTGAGTCCAGTGAGGCCCTCCGGGTGCAGGATAGCCAGGACCTTCTCCTCCCAGTCGGTGTATTCAGGGGGTGTAGGTGGGGAACGGCCACCAGTCTTTTGTACGGCGATGTTGTGTCTGGATGCCATAGACCGAACCTTCCCACGCAGGTCGTTCCATCTCTTCCGGATATCATCCCTTGTGCGTGGATTGTTTTCCACTGCGGTGACCTTGTTGACATTCGTCTGCCATAGCTCCATCTTCCTGGCCACTGGTGTCTGCTGCACCTGTGCCCCAAATAGTTGTGGCTCTACCCTGATTATTTCGTCCACCATGGTCCTTAGCTCCCTATCTGTGAAGCGGGGTGCCATGGTGTGTGTTGTGGGTGGTGTGTTGTGGGTGTATTGTTGAGGGTGCTGTTGTGTGGTTGTGTGTGTGGCTTATAAAGGTGTTTGGGGTTTATATGTGTTTTGGTGGTGTATTTGTGTGTGACTTGTGTTATGTTGTGTTCAGTGTATGCGTGTTATGTTGTCTATCTCAGTTGTGCTATTGGCGATGCAAAGGATTGTGGGGTATGTGTGTGAGTGTTTTATGGTGTTGTGGATGTGTGTCAGGTGTGTGGGTTTTAAAGTTGCCAATGTCAGCATTTGTTGTTGGTGGGTCCCATTGCTGGCCGTGGCGGTCCGTACCGCCAATGGTCGTTTGGCATCCACTATCCGCCACGCTGATTTGTGCTTTATTATTTGGTGGGCAGAGGATTTGTCTGCATGGCGGTGGTGGGGTGGGGTGTACTGCCTTTCCGCCATTGAGAGCCCTGACAGTGGGTGGAGGTTGCAGGATTTTTGGAGGTTTTGACTTTTTGGCATCATAATTCAGCAGTGTCCAGTGTACCGCCACTGGCGGTCTTCTGTTCACCGTCGCCATGGCGGACGCAGTGATTGCAGCCAAGTTCATAATAATGGCCTATGTCACTGGACCCAAGCTATACCTGTAGGAGGCTGGACTGGCTTGTAGTGAGTACCAAGGGGTACTTGCACCTTGCACCAGGCCCAGTTATCCCTTATTAGTGTATAGGGTGTCTAGCAGCTTAGGCTGATAGATAATGGTAGCTTAGCAGAGCAGCTTAGGCTGAACTAGGAGACGTGTGAAGCTACTACAGTACCACTTAGTGTCATACGCACAATATCATAAGAAAACACAATACACAGTTATACTAAAAATAAAGGTACTTTATTTTTATGACAATATGCCAAAGTATCTTAGAGTGTACCCTCAGTGAGAGGATAGGAAATATACACAAGATATATATACACAATAGCAAAAAATATGCAGTATAGTCTTAGAAAACAGTGCAAACAATGTATAGTTACAATAGGATGCAATGGGGAAACATAGGGATAGGGGCAACACAAACCATATACTCCAAAAGTGGAATGTGAACCACGAATGGACCCCAAACCTATGTGACCTTGTAGAGGGTCGCTGGGACTATTAGAAAATAGTGAGAGTTAGAAAAATAACCCTCCCCAAGACCCTGAAAAGTGAGTGCAAAGTGCACTAAAGTTCCCCTAAGGACAAAGAAGTCGTGTTAGAGGAATAATGCAGGAAAGACACAAACCAACAATGCAACAACTGTGGATTTCCAATCGAGGGTACCTGTGGAACAAGGGGACCAAGTCCAAAAGTCACAAGCAAGTCGGAGATGGGCAAATGCCCAGGAAATGCCAGCTGTGGGTGCAAAGAAGCTTCTACTGGACAGAAGAAGCTGAGGTTTCTGCAGGAACGAAAAGGGCTAGAGACTTTCCCTTTGGTGGACGGATCCTTCTCGTCGTGGAGAGTCGTGCAGAAGTGTTTTCCCGCCGAAAGAATGCCAACAAGCCTTGCTAGCTGCAAATCGTGCGGTTAGCGTTTTTGGACGCTGCTGAGGCCCAGGAGGGACCAGGAGGTCGCAAATTGGACCAGCAGAGAGAGGGGACGTCGAGCAAGACAAGGAGCCCTCTCTAAAGCAGGTAGCACCCAGAGAAGTGCCAGAAACAGGCACTACAAGGATGCATGAAACGGTGCTCACCCAAAGTCGCACAAAGGAGTCCCACGTCACCGGAGACCAACTTAGAAAGTCGTGCAATGCATGTTAGAGTGCCGTGGACCCAGGCTTGGCTGTGCACAAAGGATTTCCACCAGAAGTGCACAGGGGCCAGAGTAGCTACAAAAGTCGCGGTTCCCAGCAATGCAGCCCAGCGAGGTGAGGCAAGGACTTACCTCCACCAAACTTGGACTGAAGAGTCACTGGACTGTGGGGGTCACTTGGACAGAGTCGCTGGATTCGAGGGACCTCGCTCGTCGTGCTGAGAGGAGACCCAAGGGACCGGTAATGCAGCTTTTTGGTGCCTGCGGTTGCAGGGGGAAGATTCCGTCGACCCACGGGAGATTTCTTCGGATCTTCTGGTGCAGAGAGGAGGCAGACTACCCCCACAGCATGCACAAGCAGGAAAACAGTTGAGAAGGCGGCAGGATCAGCGTTACAGAGTTGCAGTAGTCGTCTTTGCTACTATGTTGCAGGTTTGCAGGCTTCCAGCGCGGTCAGCAGTCGATTCCTTGGCAGAAGGTGAAGAGAGAGATGCAGAGGAACTCGGATGAGCTCTTGCATTCGTTATTTAAAGTTTCCCCAGAGACAGAGACCCTAAATAGCCAGAAAAGAGGGTTTGGCTACCTAGGAGAGAGGATAGGCTAGCAACACCTGAAGGAGCCTATCACAAGGAGTCTCTGACGTCACCTGGTGGCACTGGCCACTCAGAGCAGTCCAGTGTGCCAGCAGCACCTCTGTTTCCAAGATGGCAGAGGTCTGGAGCACACTGGAGGAGCTCTGGACACCTCCCAGGGGAGGTGCAGGTCAGGGGAGTGGTCACTCCCCTTTCCTTTGTCCAGTTTCGCGCCAGAGCAGGGCTAAGGGGTCCCCTGAACCGGTGTAGACTGGCTTATGCAGAATTGGGCACATCTGTGCCCAACAAAGCATTTCCAGAGGCTGGGGGAGGCTACTCCTCCCCTGCCTTCACACCATTTTCCAAAGGGAGAGGGTGTCACACCCTCTCTCAGAGGAAGTTCTTTGTTCTGCCATCCTGGGCCAGGCCTGGCTGGACCCCAGGAGGGCAGATGCCTGTCTGAGGGGTTGGCAGCAGCAGCAGCTGCAGTGAAACCCCAGGAAGGGCAGTTTGGCAGTACCAGGGTCTGTGCTACAGACCACTGGGATCATGGGATTGTGCCAACTATGCCAGGATGGCATAGAGGGGGCAATTCCATGATCATAGACATGTTACATGGCCATATTCTGAGTTACCATTGTGAAGCTACATATAGGTAGTGACCTATATGTAGTGCACGCGTGTAATGGTGTCCCCGCACTCACAAAGTTCAGGGAATTGGCTCTGAACAATGTGGGGGCACCTTGGCTAGTGCCAGGGTGCCCTCACACTAAGTAACTTTGCACCTAACCTTTACCAGGTAAAGGTTAGACATATAGGTGACTTATAAGTTACTTAAGTGCAGTGTAAAATGGCTGTGAAATAACGTGGACGTTATTTCACTCAGGCTGCAGTGGCAGGCCTGTGTAAGAATTGTCAGAGCTCCCTATGGGTGGCAAAAGAAATGCTGCAGCCCATAGGGATCTCCTGGAACCCCAATACCCTGGGTACCTTAGTACCATATACTAGGGAATTATAAGGGTGTTCCAGTAAGCCAATGTAAATTGGTAAAATTGGTCACTAGCCTGTTAGTGACAATTTGAAAGAAGTGAGAGAGCATAACCACTGAGGTTCTGGTTAGCAGAGCCTCAGTGAGACAGTTAGGCACCACACAGGGAACACATACCTATAGGTCACAAACTTATGAGCACTGGGGTCCTGACTAGCAGGGTCCCAGTGACACATAACAAACACACTGAAAACATAGGGTTTTCACTATGAGCACTGGCCCTGGCTAGCAGGATACCAGTGAGACAGTGAAAACACCCTGACATACACTCACAAACAGGCCAAAAGTGGGGGAAACAAGGCTAGAAAGAGGCTACTTTCTCACAATACCAGACTTACGAGCCCTAACCTGGGCAAATTCATTTGTTGGCTGTTTGTGTTCTGGTTCATTGAGGACCTGGCCTGCTGTTCGGGTTGAACTGTTCCCACTTGAGCAGGATCAAGATGATTTTAACATGGATGGATCAAAAATAAGGTACCATGGTGTGCAAAATAATGATGGACTGAGTTGCAACCCCAAGTAACTACCAGTGTTTGAGATTAATTATAACATTCAGGCCATCACTTTTTTTTATACTTTAGTGTGTCACCATAAGTGGGACAGATATGCCCTGATGAGGGTCCTGTGAACACTGGTTCACTGGAATTAAACTAATCCTGGCTGATGAGCCCTAACTAGGGCGAAACGAGTCCTGGGCTGCTGTGTTCTGATTCAGGGAGAACCAGGTCTGGCAGTTCGGGCTGGACTGTTCACAGTGGAGCAGGATCAAGACTGATTTGCAAATCCTTTAATTGGATGACATGTATGCCTCTCTTGCCTTCTATTGCTTACAGAACTAATTAGTAGTGTATGTATTTTCTTGCGCTCTCCCCTTTCCACTGTGTGCTGTGTTCACCTTCACATCTTTTTAACTCTGCGTGGTCAAAGCTTTCCCCACTCCACCCCGTCTCATTCTGCTTTTTACAACCCCATGTTTTTGTTCCCACAGCCATCTCTGCTCGCTAGTTTCCAGTGGCATTTATTTGCTTTCAGCACTCCCACTCTACTATTTCTAAAAGGGGCCCTGCAGCTACAATTTGCTAGAAGGCTGCTTCTTTTTAAAACACACTTTATGTGCACTTTTTTTTATATTTACCACTCCCAGGCTGTCGGCATCTTGGAATTGTAAATTTAAAAAATGGCCACCACATCATAAAGCATGTGCGCATATGTCATCTCATGGCAGCCTTTTCAATGTCATAACGCATATTCGGTCCAGCGTGATGGCTCATGCACGCATACATAACAGGAAGCTCATTTTGTTGCTGAATCTGTTGAGTATCAGCAATAACCGTTTTATTTTGCTTCTTGATGATGCTGAACAGCATTAACAAAAAGGATTGGCAAAGAGACCTTATGGTTTCGCTAAGGCTTGTTTAATTAATTTGACCCGTTAGCTGTACAAGTCATCAACACTAGCTTATTATTATATCAGCACTTGTGCAAGTGCTTCAAAATGTAAGCAGTCACCTGTTTTTGAGTAACTGGGATGTTGAGATCATGAGGAGAGTTTATGTGTGAGCTTGTGGAACAATATATTTCAGCAGGTGATTCCCTGGCCCGGTTTTTGTTGCAGGTGATTGGGCATCTGCTGTTTCTGCTTCAACTTACTGGAATACTTGGACCATAACGAGGACCAAAAACAGCAGCTCGAGCGATAATTGGACCGCACCCTCACTTTCAAGAGGGAACAGGATTTCCAAGACTTCTTCAGGTGATTTGTGACCCCCAGATTTGCTTCACATTACCTGATTGCTTATTGTATTCATAAGGGCACTCTCCTCCAAGGACTTGGAGTCAAGCCTCGAACCCAAACACCAGCGACATGCCTCATGGTGGTCTGTCACAGACACTTGTTTGCAACAGATACTAAAGGTTAAAACCCTGTGGTTTTAGTAAAGGACATAATTCCCTTGCACACTGGGGAAAAGAAGAATTTTGAGATTTGAGAAAAAAATTGTTAACTGATGAGGAAAATGTGGGAGTGAGCCCTAGATCCGCGTACGAAGGTGCAGAAATAAAGTAACTGACGTTGACGCACAGGGGTAACATTTATATGTGGATCCTTCGTTATTTCCAGGGCAGAATGAATGACACTGAACCAACTAGCAGCATGTGGTAGTAACACTGTTTAAATCATCTGGAGCCAGTGCAGAACCAACAGATATACTAAAGCTGAACCTGTTGCTCGAAGGACCCACTAGAAAACTTGTTTTAATAAAATTGCCAGACTCAGTGCATATTAGAAAAGCAGTTAATGATCCACTGCTCTTTATGCATTACCTTCCGTGAGAAAGGTGGGTGAAGAGACATGTTCTGTTGCTGTCATGAGTCTTACACCTCTTCACCCACAAGGGTGCGGCTAATGAGGACAGCATCACCCGCATACAACAATGCTGTAATGTGACGCTGTGCAACCCGGTGCATGTGCTGCACATTAACACCAACTACCTCTTCAGATGGTTAATATAAAGAGAGAAGAGGAATGGGGCAAGGACACACCTTTGCCTATCACCCTTGCTCACTTCAAGCACCTCAGAGCATTCTCCCCCAACCCACACCTAACCACAGCTTTTATGTTACTATTAATTTCCTGAATGGGGTTAATAATGTATCTGTCCATGCCCAAACATTCCATAATATTTCACAATTTGCTGTGGGAGACACAGTCAAAGGTGCTGTGCAGATACATAAAACTCAAAAAAGTGATTCTTGCTTGGCAACTGTGTGCTTACCCAACAAGAGGGACAGGTTGAGACATTGGTCCTCTGTCACAAGCTCTCTCCTGAACACATACTGAATGCCTCAAAAGGTGCCAGTCTCCTCAGCCCATGTTTCAAGGTGGGAGAGTAAGACACGGCCCAGGACCTTTACCGTGGAGTCCAAAAGAGAGAGATGGGGCCATAGCAGCTAGGGGCCTCTCAATTCCCTTTCTTGAAGATTGCGATGGTCAACGAGTCGGACCACAATGGAATTTTGGTAGAGGAGCTTGCTGCCTGAAAGATGTTGGTTAAGCATGGGGCCCATAATTCAAGATTGCTCTTGAATAGATCTATAGGGACCCCAGCAGGGCCAGGCGCTTTATTACTACAGCTAAATCTAATAGCCTCCATCACTTCTTCCACAGAAGGGCAGTGCTTGGGGATAAAGTCTTCCCTTTACAAAACAGGATAGCTCCCTTTCACCTCCCTCCCCACCCCTAGAGGTATAGACCTCACCAAAGAAGAAGGACCATTCATGTCCTAGTACGGCTATTTCAATCGAGGGTTCTTCAGAGGTCTTTCAGAAATGATTGGTTTGTTACACCCCAAAAGGCTTTCTGCTCATTCCTAAAGCTGGCTTCCTTTAAGCCTTTCCATACCTTAGATTTTAATGCATTTTTCATATCCACAATAGCTTTCTTATAGGCCTTCCTACAATATGGAGGGAGACTAATAATTCTTTATGTTCTAGAGCACATTGTGTTGAACCACCCCCTCTACTTCACTTAATTTCCACCAAATGGCCTACCTAGTGCTGCCTTAGCAGGCTCAGATGGGGTAATGAATGCAATATTATGTTAGCCGAGTCAGCCTCTGCATCTAAACATACTTAAACTCCCTCAGTAATGCTATCTTGAGGGGTGAGGGTATTCCTTCCTCATGGCCAGAGGCGGTCATAGGCCCATTGTATAAAAAGGGAAATAGAGACGAGGCGGCCAATTATAGGCCCATAAGCCTAATTGACACAAGCCAGAAAATCTTCTGTAGGCAAGTCCTGGCTAGACTCCAATCTTGGCTTGATAATAACTCGATCCTTGCAGAGGAACAGGGAGGCTTTAGGGGCAAAACTAGTACCCTTGACCAGGTTTTTCGTTTCATGACTATATGCTGGAAATATGTATCTTTGAGGCAGGACCACCTGTAGGTCGCATTTATAGACTTACGAGCAGCATTTGATCTGGTACTGAAAGACAACTTATGGGAGGTTTTGGAAGCACATGGAATTCCTGGTGATCCCTTGTGGATCCTGAGAGTATTACACAAACATACATATGCAAAAGTCAGATGGAGCAGAGGAGAGGACCTTAATTCTAAAATTCCCATTAGGCAAGGCGTTAGGCATGGGTGCATGCTTGCACTGACATTGTTTAGCCTGTACATAAATGGTGCAGTCAGAAGACTGTTACAATGTAGGCACGACGGGCCTAAAAGTGCTGGGGTATCTGTTCCACTCCTTATTTTCGCGGATGATATGCTTTCAATATCAAGATCCCCTATGGCAGTGGTTCCCAACCTGTGGTCCGGGGACCCCTTGGGGTCTGCAAAGCCTCCTCAGGGGTTCCGCGACTACTTAGAAAATGAAATATTATTAACAGATCAGGTCCCCAGATTTCAGTAATGACTCAGTAGGGGGTCCCTGGGTTCCAATAATGATTCAGTGGGGGTACCTAGGTTCCAGGAAAGACAAAGTGGGGGTCCACAGATTTCAAAAGGTTGGGAACCACTGCCCTATGGGACTACAATGTGAGCTGGATACCTTTGCTGCTTTCTGCCATGAAAGAAGTTTAGAATTAAATCAGTCAATGTCCAAGTTTATGATGATCAACCCACATTGGTCCCTCAGAAATAAGCCAATAATTTGTGGAGCCCCACTTGAACAAGTCAAAAATGTTGACTACCTGGCGGTAAGGCTGGAGGGTAACATGCACTGGGGACCTCAACCAGACAAAAGTAAGACTATCCTATTTCAGAGGGCAATAGCTATACAGAGAAGATATAAAGCTACCAGGGGGGGCTCGGTCTCGCCAGTTCTAAAAGTTTATGGAGCTGCTGCTGTGCTAGCAGCTGCATATGGGGCTGAGATTTGGGGCTATGCAAACGTAACACCATTGTCACAGACAGAAAATAAGTTTGTCAGGGCTTTTTAGATCTCCCAACTAGTGTGTCCCTTCTAGCACTAATTTATGAACTGTCCCTAAATAGGATTCACCATTTGACTGCCTTGAGACCCCTTATGTGTTGGGTAAAATTGTGGTCATTTGTGGAATCCTCCCCATATAGGTACTCGCTGGTCTAATTGGTATCCCTAGACCCACAAGTATGCATTCCCTGGCTAAACTATGTAAAACAATTAACAGATATGTTAAAAATGGAGGAACTGTGGAGCAGGCCTTGGTCAATGGGTAAAGACGCTGTGCAGAAATTGAAAAAAGAATATTGGGATCACATTGTGTTAACAGGCTGGGTTGATCAGAAAAATGGGAGTATAAATGCACAAGTTTTGCTACATAAGTGTATTCCCAAATTTTAACCATATGCTGACAGAATCACTCCTCTCCAAGCAAAATGACTCTATATTTTGTTCAGATGTGGGGTTCTTCCCCTAAAGTCCTTCACTGCAAGTTGTGGAAAAGAAATTCAGCTACCAATCTTCCTGCCCACACTGCTTAGTGCTCAACAAATCCGAGGCTAATTTTTTATTTTTTGTCCACAATACACCCATGCATGGAAAAAATGGATAATTCCACTATGCAAATTAATGGGTGTGAGACAATACAAGATAAAGTTATGACTCTTAAAAAGTGAAACCCAAAAAAACAATTGAGTTTGCAGTTTCTCGCTATTTGCACTGGGCTTGGAGACTGAGAATGAGACTGAAAATTAGGACTTGAAATACCCAGTATCCATGTGGACCCAAACAGATACAATCTATTTATGACTCTGGTTTAGCATTTTATGTGATTGTTGAATTTACTGTGAGTTGCCTGATGTAAATATTCCACATGGTAAATTGTATGAATTTTAAATGATTTTTAGTATGTACATAATTTGCAGTTTCTCGTTATTTGCACTGATATTGGAAATTCAGACTGAAAACTAGTACTCAAAAGACCCAGTAATTATGCAGGCCAAAATATACATAATCTATGTACAACTTTAGTATAGTATCCCAAGTGATTGTTGAATTTATTGTGGGTTGACTGTTGCAAATATTCGACATGGCAAATTGTACAGATTCTAATTGATCTTAGTATGAACAAGATTTTAATGTATTTTACTTATTTATTATGATTTGCACTTTTATGGCTTCATAGCTGAAAAAAGTATTTACTACTACAGAAAATGAGGCACAATTATATTTAACAAGCTGAGACAAAAATGTCTCAGCACTTACAAACTCCTATTTGTTACGAATGCCCTTTTTTAGGGGGAGCGAAATGTCGATAACTAGTCTGGATGTGGAATGCACCACCTGCCAGTTAGGACTATCTATGGTTATACAATTGGGAAGAATGTCACTCATTGTCTGATTGTGTTATCAGATGGTCCTCTACCATGTTGGCTAAAGGAATAGATAGGAATATAAAATCTATGCTTGAACCCTCACACTTACCCACAAATGTGTTAGGAAGGTACCATTCATATTACTTTGCACGTTTGCCAATTCTGTATTGAACTTCATCATCAGATGATTTAAGTTGTTACCCAGCAAATCGTGAGAGAGCTGAAACATAGGATTCCCATCTGTGTCTGTAAGACCACAGGCATCTTGGTTTATAATGGGGCAGAGATGAACATTGAGATCACCACCCCCATAACAAGCCCAACATTTTGCCTCCTTTTGGTTTGAGGGTATCCAGATCGAAGTTCAACTTGGTCAAAACACATCCAAATGTTCACAATATGCAACTGTGAGCCATCCACAAATCTGAGGTCAAGTACCTGACAGAGTACTGTGCTTGCTTTATAAAGAGAGAGTTCTGCATGGACCAGAACCAGAATATATCACCAAGGCCCCCAGGATGACCAGAGGGGAATGGAGTGGCTGCCTAATGGAATGTTGTAAACCTGTTAACATTTACAGACAATACAGCCCAAGTCTGCATCCCACTTTCGTAGTAGATGTCCATTAGGTAAAATAACTACAGTGCTAAAGCATAAAGTGCATCCATGATACAAAAGTGTTAGTGCAAACAATGTATTTGTAATACTAAAGTGCAATTACCCCTGTTGTGTCCCCTGGCAATTAAAAGCCCCCCCGAGTGACGAATGGGCAGAAGCCCCAACATTGTTCTGGCCAAACACACACCTGCCACAGCCTTTCTAAAATCACTTAAACAACACATTGGGCTTATACCTGAGTCATAAAGTGCAACAGTACTATTCCCCACATATTACCAAAAACCTCAAAAGAGCCCCTATTCTTTTTGCATACACTATTGCTGAATAAGGAAATCGTTGTTGATTTCCAATTTTGCTAAATTAGAGAGCGTGCCACCAAAATCCCATGTAATTAACTTTGTGCCTATATGAAAATTGACAAATTTACTAAACCCCTTGGCTTCCCATTGATATATTATTGAGTTCTCTATACCCAGTCCCAACATTTCACTCTCTTGTAATCGAGATTACGCATGACATTATGGCCCATCCCAGCTTTTAAATAGCGCTTGGGCACAATGCTCTATCCTCCTCAGACTCTTATACGTCGACTTTGTAGGTAGCTTTGGGATCTAACACCAGTAATTTGGTGCCACTATCTTCAATCGTAATATTTAGCAAAAATGTATCATAAAGCATATCTGATAGTGAAAGCTGAATCACTCTGTCCATAAGGCAGCCTGATAATACATCTTAGGATGCAGTGGCATTAATGTTATTATCATTTTATTTTTTACTTTCCCCACAATCCAGTGGGGGGATGCTCCTCCAGTTTAGCAGAGTAGCCACCCCTGTTAGGATGCAGGAGTGCCAACCCCCCCAAGTGCTTTGTCCAATTCTAGAATTTCCTTTTTAACCCTAGACTTTTTATTTTGCCTTATACATTTTCGAAAAATGGTAGCCAGATCTTTGAAGTATACTTTTGGTATTGATAAAAGGAGAATCATAAATAGGGACAAGAGCAATAGCAAGATCGACATTTGGATCGGAGGGTGTAGGAAAGTACCATCTTCCCTGGCATGTTACCCCCATATTTCACTGTATATATAGTTCTTCTGCCAGGCAGGGCACCAGTGCTCAGAAGTATGTGCCCTGTATGTGTTCCCTGTGTGATGCCTAACTGTCTCACTGAGGCTCTGCTAAAAAGAACCTCAGTGGTTATGCTCTCTCTGCTTTCCAAATTTGTCACTAACAGGCTAGTGACTAAATTTACCAATTCACATTGGCATACTGGTACAACCATATAATTCCCTAGTATATGGTACTGAGGTACCCAGGGTATTGGGGTTCGAGGAGATCCCTATGGGCTGCAGCATTTCTTTTGCCACCCATAGGGAGCTCTGACAATTCTTACACAGGCCTGCCAGTGAAGCCTGAGTGAAATAACGTCCATGTTATTTCACAGCCATTTACCACTGCACTTAGGTAACTTATAAGTCACCTATATGTCTAAGCTTCACCTGGTGAAGGTTGGGTGCAAAGTTACTTAGTGTGTGGGCACCCTGGCACTAGCCAAGGTGCCCCCACATCGTTCAGGGCAAATTCCCCGGACTTTGTGATTGCGGGGACACCATTACACGCGTGCACTGTACATACGTCACTATCTATGTACAGCATCACAATGGTAACTCCGAACATGGCCATGTAACATGTATAAGATCATGGAATTGTCACCCCAATGCCATTCTGGCATTGGGGGGACAATTCCATGATCCCCCGGGTCTCTAGCTCAGAACCCAGGTACTGCCAAACTGCCTTTCCAGGGTCTCCACTGCGGCTGTCGCTGCTGCCAACCCCTTAGACAGGTTTCTGCCCTCCTGGGGTCCAGGCAGCCCTGGCCCAGGAAGGCAGAACAAAGGACTTCCTCTGAGAGAGGGTGTAACACCCTCTTCCTTTGGAAATAGGTGTGAGGGCTGGGGAGGAGTAGCCTCCCCCAGCCTCTGGAAATGCTTTGATGAGCACAAATTGTGCCCATCTCTGCATAAGCCAGTCTACACCGGTTCAGGGATCCCCCAGCCCTGCTCTGGCGTGAAACTGGACAAAGGAAAGGGGTGTGACCATTCCCCTGACCTGCACCTCCCAGGGGAGGTGCCCAGAGCTCCTCCAGTGTGTCCCAGACCTCTGCCATCTTGGAAACAGAGGTGTTTGTGGCACACTGGACTGCTCTGAGTGGCCAGTGCCAGCAGGTGAAGTTAGAGGCTCCTTCTGATAGGCTCTTACCTCTCTTGGTAGCCAATCCTCCTTCCTAGGTAGACAAACCTCCTTTTCTGGCTATTTAGGGTCTCTGCTTTGGGGATCTAACCAGATGATGAATGCAAGAGCTCAGAGTTCCTCTGCATCTCCCTCCTCACCTTCTGCCAAAGGATCGACCGCTGACTGCTCAGGATGCCTGCAAAACCGCAACACAGTAGCAAGACGACTACTAGCAACCTTGTATCGCTTCATCCTGCCGGCTTTCTTGACTGTTTCCAGGCTGTGCATGCTCTGGGGGTAGCCTGCCTCCACTCTGCACCAGGAGTTCTGAAGAAATCTCCCGTGGGTCGACGGAATCTTCCTCCTGCAACCGCAGGCATCAAAAGACTGCATCACTGGTCTTCTGGGTCCCCTCTCAGCACGACGAGCATGGTCCCAGGAACTCAGCAACTCTGTCCAAGTGACTCCCACAGTCCAGTGACTCTTCAGTCCAAGTATGGTGGAGGTAAGTCCTTGCCTCCCTACGCTAGACTGCATTGCTGGGTACCGCGTGATTTGCAGGTGCTCGGGCTCCTGCGCACTCTTCCAGGACTTCCTTCGTACACAGCCAAGCCTGGGTCCCCGACACTCTAACCTGCAGTGCACAACCTTCTGAGTTGTCCTCTGGTGTCGGGAGACTCCCTTTTGTGACTTTGCGTGGACTCCGGTTCACTCTTCTTCCAAGTGCCTGTTCAGGTACTTTTGCGGGTGCTGCCTGCTTCTGAGAGGGCTCCCTGAGTTGCTGGGCGCCCCCTCTGTCTCTTCCTCCAAGTGGCGACATCCTGGTCCCTCCTGGGCCACAGCAGCACCCAAAAACCTCTATGCGACCCTTGCAGCTAGCAAGGCTTGTTTGCAGTCTTTCTGCGTGGGAATAACTCTGCAAGCTTCATCGCAACGTGGGAAATCCATCCTCCAAAGTCCTCTTCTTTCTTGGAGAACTCCAAGCTTCTTCCAACAGGTGGCAGCTGTGCTGTGAGAAAGTTGCCTCTTTCTAGCCTTGTTACCCCCACTTTTGGCCTGTTTGTGAGTATATGTCAGGGTGTTTTCACTGTCTCACTGGGATCCTGCTAGCCAGGGCCCAGTGCTCATAGTGAAAACCCTATGTTTTCAGTATGCTTGTTATGTGTCACTGGGACCCTGCTAGCCAGGACCCCAGTGCTCATAAGTTTGTGGCCTATATGTATGTGTTCCCTGTGTGATGACTAACTGTCTCACTGAGGCTCTGCAAACCAGAACCTCAGTGGTTATGCTCTCTCTGCTTTCCAAATTGTCACTAACAGGCTAGTGACCAATTTCACCAATTCACATTGGCATACTGGAACACCCTTATAATTCCCTAGTATATGGTACTGAGGTACCCAGGGTATTGGGGTTCCAGGAGATCCCTATGGGCTGCAGCATTTCTTTTGCCACCCATAGGGAGCTCTGACAATTCTTACACAGGCGTGCCACTGCAGCCTGAGTGAAATAACGTCCACGTTATTTCACAGCCATTTACCACTGCACTTAAGTAACTTATAAGTCACCTATATGTCTAACCTTCACCTGGTGAAGGTTGGGTGCAAAGTTACTTAGTGTGTGGGGACCCTGGCACTAGCCAAGGTGCCCCCACATCGTTCAGGGCAAATTCCCCGGACTTTGTGAGTGCGGGGACACCATTACACGCGTGCACTACATATAGGTCACTACCTATATGTAGCTTCACTATGGTAACTCCGAATATGGCCATGTAACATGTCTATGATCATGGAATTGCCCCCTCTATACCATCCTGGCATAGTTGGCACAATCCCATGATCCCAGTGGTCTGTAGCACAGACCCTGGTACTGCCAAACTGCCCTTCCTGGGGTTTCACTGCAGCTGCTGCTGCTGCCAACCCCTCAGACAGGCATCTGCCCTCCTGGGGTCCAGCCAGGCCTGGCCCAGGATGGCAGAACAAAGAACTTCCTCTGAGAGAGGGTGTGACACCCTCTCCCTTTGGAAAATGGTGTGAAGGCAGGGGAGGAGTAACCTCCCCCAGCCTCTGGAAATGCTTTCTTGGGCACAGATGTGCCCAATTCTGCATAAGCCAGTCTACACCAGTTCAGGGGACCCCTTAGCCCTGCTCTGGCGCGAAACTGGACAAAGGAAAGGGGAGTGACCACTCCCCTGACCTGCACCTCCCCTAGGTGTCCAGAGCTCCTCCAGTGTGCTCCAGACCTCTGCCAGGTCTGCCAGTGCCACCAGGTGACGTCAGAGACTCCTTGTGATAGGCTCCTTCAGGTGTTGCTAGCCTATCCTCTCTCCTAAGTAGCCAAACCCTCTTTTCTGGCTATTTAGGGTCTCTGTCTCTGGGGAAACTTTAGATAACGAATGCAAGAGCTCATCCGAGTTCCTCTGCATCTCTCTCTTCACCTTCTGCCAAGGAATCGACTGCTGACCGCGCTGGAAGCCTGCAACACTGCAACAAAGTAGCAAAGACGACTACTGCAACTCTGTAACGCTGATCCTGCCGCCTTCTCGACTGTTTTCCTGGTGGTGCATGCTGTGGGGGTAGTCTGCCTCCTCTCTGCACTAGAAGCTCCGAAGAAATCTCCAGTGGGTCGACGGAATCTTCCCCCTGCAACCGCAGGCACCAAAAAGCTGCATTACCGGTCCCTTGGGTCTCCTCTCAGCACGACGAGCGAGGTCCCTCGAATCCAGCGACTCTGTCCAAGTGACCCCCACAGTCCAGTGACTCTTCAGTCCAAGTTTGGTGGAGGTAAGTCCTTGCCTCACCTCACTAGACTGCATTGCTGGGAACCGCGACTTTTGCAGCTACTCCGGCCTCCGTGCACTTCCGGCAGAAATCCTTTGTGCACACTCCAGCCTGGGTCCACGGCACTCTAACCTGCATTGCACGACCTCCTAAGTTGTTCTCCGGCGACCTGGGACTTCTTTGTGCGACTTCGGGTGAGCACTGTTTCACGCATCCTCGTAGTGCCTGTTTCTGGCACTTCTCCGGGTGCTACCTGCTGCTAAGAGGGCTCCTTGTCTTGCTCGACATCCCCTCTCTCTCCTGGTCCAATTTGCGACCTCCTGGTCCCTCCTGGACCACAGCAGCATCCAAAAACGCTAACCGCACAATTTGCAGCTAGCAAGGCTTGTTGGCGTTCTTTCGGCGGGAAAACACGTCTGCACGACTCTACAAGGCGAGCGGGATACGTCCTCCAAAGGGGAAGTCTCTAGCCCTTTGCGTTCTTGCAGAAACCGCAGCTTCTTCTGTCCAGTAGAAGCTTCTTTGCACCCGCAGCTGGCATTTCCTGGGCATCTGCCCATCTCCGACTTGCTTGTGACTTTTGGACTTGGTCCCCTTGTTCCACCGGTACCCTAGATTGGAAATCCACAGTTGTTGCATTGTTGGTTTGTGTCTTTCCTGCATTATTCCTCTAACACAACTTCTTTGTCCTTAGGGGAACTTTAGTGCACTTTGCACTCACTTTTCAGGGTCTTGGGGAGGGTTATTTTTCTAACTCTCACTATTTTCTAATAGTCCCAGCGACCCTCTACAAGGTCACATAGGTTTGGGGTCCATTCGTGGTTCGCATTCCACTTTTGGAGTATATGGTTTGTGTTGCCCCTATCCCTATGTTTCCCCATTGCATCCTATTGTAACTATACATTGGTTGCACTGTTTTCTAAGACTATACTGCATATTTTTGCTATTGTGTATATATATCTTGTGTATATTTCCTATCCTCTCACTGAGGGTACACTCTAAGATACTTTGGCATATTGTCATAAAAATAAAGTACCTTTATTTTTAGTATAACTGTGTATTGTGTTTTCTTATGATATTGTGCCTATGACACTAAGTGGTACTGTAGTAGCTTCACACGTCTCCTAGTTCAGCCTAAGCTGCTCTGCTAAGCTACCATTATCTAACAGCCTAAGCTGCTAGACACCCTATACACTAATAAGGGATAACTGGGCCTGGTGCAAGGTGCAAGTACCCCTTGGTACTCACTACAAGCCAGTCCAGCCTCCTACAACTGGCTTATGCAGAGATGGGCAACATCTGTGCCCAAAGTATTTCCAGAGGCTGGGGTAAGCTACTCCTGCCCAGCCCTGACACCTTTTTCCAAAGGGTGACGGTGTAACACCCTCTCTCTGAGGAAGTCCTTTGTTCTGCCTTCCTGGGCCAGGCCGGGCTGGACCCCAGGAGGGCAGAAACCTGTCTGAGGGGTTGGCAGCTGCTGCAGTGAAACCCCGGTAAAGGTAGTTTGGCAGTACCCGGGTCTGTGCTAGAGACTCGGGGGATCATGGAATTGTCTCTCCAATGACAATTCCATGATCTTAGACATTTTACATGGCCATGTTCGGAGTTACCATTGTGACGCTATACATAGGTAGTGACCTATGTATAGTGCACGTGTGAAATGGTGTCCCCGCACTCACAAGCTCTGGGGAATTTGCCCTGAACGATGTGGGGGCACCTTGGCTAGTGCCAGGGTGCCCACACACTAATTAACTTTGCACCCAACCTTCACCAGGTGAAGGTTAGACATATAGGTGACTTATAAGTTACTTAAGTGCAGTGGTAATTGGCTGTGAAATAACGTGGACGTTATTTCACTCAGGCTGCAGTGGCAGGCCTGTGTAAGAATTGTCAGAGCTCCCTATGGGTGGCAAAAGAAATGCTGCAGCCCATAGGAATCTCCTGGAACCCCAATACCCTGGGTACCTCAGTACCATATACTAGGGAATTATAAGGGTGTTCCAGTAGGCCAATGTGAATTGGTGAAATTGGTCACTAGCCTGTTAGTGACAATTTGGAAAGCAGAGAGAGCATAACCTCTGAGGGTCTGGTTAGCAGAGCCTCAGTGAGACAGTTACTCATCACACAGGTAACACATACAGGGCACACTTATGAGCACTGGGGCCCTGGCTGGCAGGGTCCCAGTGACACATACACTAAAACAACATATATACAGTGAAATATGGGGGTAACATGCCAGGCAAGATGGTACTTTCCTACACAACCCCTCCCCCCAAACGAAGGACAATAAGACTAGCCATGACCTGATGAGTATTCATTGTCTAAGTGGAAATATCTGGAGAGTCCATCTACATTGGAGTGGGTACTCCCAGGTCTATGTTCCACTGTATAGTCCATTCCCTGTAGAGATATGGACCACCTCAACAATTTAGGGTTTTCACCTTTGTAGGAGGCTGGACTGGCTTGTAGTGAGTACCAAGGGGTACTTGCACCATGCACCAGGCCCAGTTATCCCTTATTAGTGTATAGGGTGTCTAGCAGCTTAGGCTGATAGATAATGGTAGCTTAGCAGAGCAGCTTAGGCTGAACTAGGAGACGTGTGAAGCTACTACAGTACCACTTAGTGTCATATGCACAATATCATAAGAAAACACAATACACAGTTATACTAAAAATAAAGGTACTTTATTTTTATGACAATATGCCAAAGTATCTTAGAGTGTACCCTCAGTGAGAGGATAGGAAATATACACGAGATATATATACACAATAGCAAAAATATGCAGTATAGTCTTAGAAAACAGTGCAAACAATGTATAGTTACAATAGGATGCAATGGGAAACATAGGGATAGGGGCAACACAAACCATATACTCCAAAAGTGGAATGCGAACCACGAATGGACCCCAAACCTATGTGACCTTGTAGAGGGTCGCTGGGACTATTAGGCAATAGTGAGAGTTAGCAAAATAACCCTCCCCAAGACCCTGAAAAGTGAGTGCAAAGTGCACTAAAGTTCCCCAAAGGACAAAATAGTCGTGTTAGAGGGAAAATGCAAGGAAAACACACATCAGCAATGCAACAACGATGGATTCCTGACTGAGGGTACCTGTGGAACAAGGGGACCAAGTCCAAAAGTCACAAGCAACTCGGAGATGGGCAGATGCCCAAGAAATGCCAGCGGTTGGTGCAAAGAAGCTCTTACTAGGCTGAAGAACTGTGAATACTGCAGGAACGACAAGGGCTAGAGACTTCCCCTTTGGAGGATGGATCCCCCACGCCTTGGAGAGTCGTGCAGAAGTGTTTTCCCGCCGGATGGACGCCAACAAGCCTTGCTACACGCCAATCGTGCGTTTGGCGTTTTTTGGACGCTGCTGGGGCCCAGGAGGGACCAGGAGGTCGCAAATTGGACCTGCAGAGAGAGGGGACGTCGAGCAAGACAAAAAGCCCTCACTGAAGCAGGTAGCACCCGGAGAAGTGCCAGAAACAGGCACTACGAGGATGCGTGAAACGGTGCTCGCCGAAGTTGCACAAAGGAGTCCCACGTCGCCGGAGACCAACTTAGAAAGTCGTGCAATGCAGGTTAGAGTGCCGTGGACCCAGGCTTGGCTGTGCACGAAGGATTTCCGCCGGAAGTGCACAGGGGCCGGAGTAGCTTGCAAAGTCGCGGTTCCCAGCAATGCAGCCCAGCGAGGTGAGGCAAGGACTTACCTCCACCAAACTTGGGCTGAAGAGTCACTGGACTGTGGGAGTCACTTGGACGGTGTTGCTGGATTCGAGGGACCTCGCTCGTCGTGCTGAGAGGAGACCCAAGGGACCGATAATGCAGCTTTTTGGTGCCTGCGGTTGCAGGGGGAAGATTCCGTCGACCCACGGGAGATTTCTTCGGAGCTTCTGGTGCAGAGAGGAGGCAGACTACCCCCACAGCATGCACAAGCAGGAAAACAGTCGAGAAGGCGGCAGGGGAGGTGCAGGTCAGGGGAGTGGTCACTCCCCTTTCCTTTGTCCAGTTTCGCGCCAGAGCAGGGGCTAAGGGGTCCCTGAACCGGTGTAGACTGGCTTATGCAGAATTGGGCACCTCTGTGCCCAACAAAGCATTTCCAGAGGCTGGGGGAGGCTACTCCTCCCCTGCCTTCACACCATTTTCCAAAGGGAGAGGGTGTCACACCCTCTCTCAGAGGAAGTTCTTTGTTCTGCCATCCTGGGCCAGGCCTGGCTGGACCCCAGGAGGGCAGCTGCCTGTCTGAGGGGTTGGCAGCAGCAGCAGCTGCAGTGAAACCCCAGGAAGGGCAGTTTGGCAGTACCAGGGTCTGTGCTACAGACCACTGGGATCATGGGATTGTGCCAACTATGCCAGGATGGTATAGAGGGGGCAATTCCATGATCATAGACATGTTACATGGCCATATTCGGAGTTACCATGGTGAAGCTACATATAGGTAGTGACCTATATGTAGTGCACGCGTGTAATGGTGTCCCCGCACTCACAAAGTTCAGGGAATTGGCTCTGAACAATGTGGGGGCACCTTGGCTAGTGCCAGGGTGCCCTCACACTAAGTAACTTTGCACCTAACCTTTACCAGGTAAAGGTTAGACATATAGGTGACTTATAAGTTACTTAAGTGCAGTGTAAAATGGCTGTGAAATAACGTGGACGTTATTTCACTCAGGCTGCAGTGGCAGGCCTGTGTAAGAATTGTCAGAGCTCCCTATGGGTGGCAAAAGAAATGCTGCAGCCCATAGGGATCTCCTGGAACCCCAATACCCTGGGTACCTCAGTACCATATACTAGGGAATTATAAGGGTGTTCCAGTAAGCCAATGTAAATTGGTAAAATTGGTCACTAGCCTGTTAGTGACAATTTGAAAGTAATGAGAGAGCATAACCACTGAGGTTCTGGTTAGCAGAGCCTCAGTGAGACAGTTAGGCACCACACAGGGAACATATACATGCACACCTATGAGCACTGGGGCCCTGTGTGACAGGGTCCCAGTGACACATACATATAGGCCACAAACCTATGAGCACTGGGGTCCTGACCAGTAGGATCCCAGTGACACATAACAAACGTACTGAAAACATAGTGTTTTCACTATGAGCACTGAGGCCTGGCTATCAGGATCTCAGTGAGACAGTGAAAACAGTGACAAACACCCTGACATACACTCACAAACAGGCCAAAAGTGGGGGTAACAAGGCTTGAAAGAGGCTACCTTCTCACAACCTTTCATTTGTTTTAGCCAAAGTAGAGGTTTGTGGTCTGTCTGAACAATGAAGTGAGTGCCAAATAAGTATGGCCTCAAGTTCTTCAGTGCCCAGACCACAGCAAAGGCCTCCCTCTCCATGGCAGACCAACGCTTTTCTCTAGGGGTCAACGCTGATAAAAGCAACAGGTTGATCCTGGCCCTCAGAATTGAGTTGTGATAAGACTGCCCCTACCCCTAATTCAGATGCATCAGTTTGAACAATGAATTTATTTGAGTAACATGGGCTTTTTAGGACAGGTGCAGTGCACATGGCTTGTTTGAGCTCCTCAAAAGCTTTCTGACAGCTAGCTGTCCACAATACCTTTTTAGGCATCTTCTTTGAAGTGAGATCATTAAGTGGGGCTGCAATGGAGCCATAGTTTTTAATGAATCTCCTGTAATACCCAGTGAGGCCTAGGAAGGCCCTCACCTGAGTCTGAGTTGTAGGGGGAACCCAATCCATGATTGTCTGGATTTTCCCCTGAAGAGGTGCAATCTGTTCTCCACCTACCAGGTGTCCCAGATAAACCACTTTCCCCTGCCCTATCTGGCCCTTTGAAGCCTTGATAGTGAGGCCTGCCTTTTGCAGGGCCTTCAAAACTTTCCACAGGTGGACCAGGTGATCATCCCAGGTGGAGCTAAAGACAGCTATCGTCCAGATTTGCTACACTAAAAGCCTCCAACCCTTGCAGGACTGTATTCACCAACCTCTGAAAAGTGGCAGGTGCATTTTACAAACCAAAGGGCATTACTGTGAATTGGTAGTGCCCTCCAATAGTCGAAAATGCAGTTTTTGCTTCAGCATCCTCTGATAACTTGATCTGCCAATACCCTGCAGTCAAATCAAAGGTGCTTAGATACTTGGCAGATGCCAGTGTATCTATGAGCTCATCTACCCTGGATATAGGGTGAGCATCAGTTTTTGTTACCCGGTTGAGACCTCTGTAATCTACCCAAAACCTCATCGCTGTTTTTCCATCTTTTGAGTGAGGCTTTGGTACAAGCACCACAGGAGAGGCCCATGGGCTTTCAGAATGTTCAACCACTCCTACTTCAAGCATTTTCTGAACTTCTTGTTTTATGCAGTCCCTGATATGGTCAGGCTGCCTATAGATTTTACTTTTGACAGGCATGCTGTCTCCAGTATCTATTGTGTGCTTACACCAAGATGTGGTGCCTGGCACAGTTGAAAAGAGTTCAGAAAACTGACCTAGGAGATTTATGCAGTTGTCTTTTTGCTCAGCAGTAAGACAGTCTGCCAAAACTACACCTTCCACTAGAGCATCATGTTCTGTGGAAGAGAAGAAATCAGGGAGAGGGTCACTCTCTTTTTCCTGTCCTTCGTCTGTTGCCATGAGCAGGGTGAGATCAGCCCTGTCATAGTAGGGTTTTAGGCGATTGACATGGAGCACCGTAAGGGGACTCCTGGCAGTGCCCAGGTCAACCAAGTAGGTGACCTCGCCCTTCTTTTCAACAATGAGATGGGGTCCACTCCATTTGTCTTGGAGTGCTCTTGGGGCCACAGGCTCCAATACCCACACCTTCTGTCCTGGTTGGTACTGAATCAGAACAGCCTTCTGGTCATGCCATTGCTTTTGGAGCTCTTCGCTAGCCTGAAGGTTTTAACTGGCCTTTTTCATGTACTCAGCCATTCTGGATCTTAGGCCGAGTACATAGTCCACTATGTCTTGTTTGGGAGCTTTTAAAGGTTGTTCCCAACCCTCCTTCACAAGTGTTAGGGGACCTCTTACAGGGTGTCCAAATAGAAGTTCAAAGGGGCTCAAGCCCACTCCTTTTTGGGGTACCTCCCTGCAAGCAAAAAGGAGGCAAGGTAACAGTGTAGGAGGCTGGACTGGCTTGTAGTGAGTACCAAAGGGTACTTGCACCGTGCACCAGGCCAAGTTATCCCTTATTAGTGTATAGGGTGTCTAGCAGCATAGGCTGATAGATAGTGGTAGCTTAGCAGAGCAGCTTAGGCTGAACTAGGAGACGAGTGAAGCTCCTACAGTACCACTTAGTGTCATATGCACAATATCATAAGAAAACACAATACACAGATATACTAAAAATAAAGGTACTTTATTTTTATGACAATATGCCAAAAGTATCTCAGTGAGTACCCTCAGTATGAGGATAGCAAATATACACAAAATATATGTACACAATACCAAAATATGCAGTAATAGTATTAGAAAACAGTGCAAACAATGTATAGTTACAATAGGATGCAATGGAGACACATAGGGATAGGGGCAACACAAACCATATACTCCAAAAGTGGAATGCGAACCACGAATGGACCCCAAACCTATGTGACCTTGTAGAGGGTCGCTGGGACTATTAGAAAATAGTAAGGGTTAGAAAAATAGCCCACCCCAAGACCCTGAAAAGTGAGTGCAAAGTGCACTAAAGTTCCCCAAAGGACATAGAAGTCGTGATAGGGGAATTCTGCAGGAAAGACACAAACCAACAATGCAACAACGATGGATTTCCAGTCGAGGGTACCTGTGGAACAAGGGGACCAAGTCCAAAAGTCACAAGCAAGTCGGAGATGGGCAGATGCCCAGGAAATGCCAGCTGTGGGTGCAAAGATGCTGCTACTGGACAGTAGAAGCGTAGGTTTCTGCAAGAACGACAAGGGCTAGAGACTTCCCCTTTAGAGGACGGATCCCTCACGCCGTGGAGAGTTGTGCAGAAGTGTTTTCCCGCCGAAAGACCGCCAACAAGCCTTGCTAGCTGCAAATCGTGCAGTAAAAGTTTTTGGATGCTGCTGTGGCCCAGGAGGGACCAGGATGTCACAAATTGTGTCAGGGGGCAGAGGGGGCGTCGAGCAAGACAAGGAGCTCTCTCAACAGCAGGCAGCACCCAGAAAAGTGCCAGAAACAGGCACTACGAGGATGCGTGAAACGGTGCTCACCCGAAGTCGCACAAAGGAGTCCCACATCGCCGGAGAACAACTTAGGAGGTCGTGCAATTCAGGTTAGAGTGCCGTGGACCCAGGCTGGACTGTGCACAAAGGATTTCCGCCGGAAGTGCACGGAGGCCGGAGTAGCTGCAAAAGTCGCGGTTTCCAACAATGCAGTCTGGTGTGGGGAGGCAAGGACTTACCTCCTCCAAACTTGGACTGAAGAGTCACTGGACTGTGGGAGTCACTTGGACAGAGTTGCTGGATTCAAGGGACCTCGCTCGTCGTGCTGAGAGGAGACCCAAGGTACCGGTGATGCAGTTCTTTGGTGCCTGCGGTTGCAGGGGGACGATTCCGTCAACCCACGGGAGATTTCTTTGGAGCTTCTAGTGCAGAGAGGAGGCAGACTACCCCCACAGCATGCACCACCAGGAAAACAGTCGAGAAGGCGGCAGGATCAGCGTTACAGAGTTGCAGTAGTCGTCTTTGCTACTATGTTGCAGTTTTGCAGGCTTCCAGCGCGGTCAGCAGTCGATTCCTTGGCAGAAGGTGAAGAGAGAGATGCAGAGGAACTCGGATGAGCTCTTGCATTCGTTATCTAAGGAATCCCAAGAGACAGAGACCCTAAATAGCCAGAAAAGAGGGTTTGGCTACCTAGGAGAGAGGATGGGCTAGCAACACCTGAAGGAGCCTATCAGAAGGAGTCTCTGACGTCACCTAATGGCACTGGCCACTCAGAGCAGTCCAGTGTGCCAGCAGCACCTCTGTTTCCAAGATGGCAGAGGTCTGGAGCACACTGGAGGAGCTCTGGGCACCTCCCAGGGGAGGTACAGGTCAGGGGAGTGGTCACTCCCCTTTCCTTTGTCCAGTTTCGCGCCAGAGCAGGGCTGAGGGGTCCCGGAACCGGTGTAGACTGGCTTATGGAGAAATGGGCACCAAATGTGCCCATGAAAGTATTTCCAGAGGCTGGGGGAGGCTACTCCTCCCCTGCCTTCACACCATTTTCCAAAGGGAGAGGGTGTAACACCCTCTCTCAGAGGAAGTCCTTTGTTCTGCCCTCCTGGGCCAGGCCTGGCTGGACCCCAGGAGGGCAGATGCCTGTCTGAGGGGTTGGCAGCAGCAGCAGCTGCAGTGAAACCCCGGGAAAGGCAGTTTGGCAGTACCAGGGTCTGTGCTACAGACCACTGGGATCATGGGATTGTGCCAACTATGCCAGGATGGCATAGAGGGGGCAATTCCATGATCATAGACATATTACATGGCCATATTCGGAGTTACCATTGTGAAGCTACATATAGGTAGTGACCTATATGTAGTGCACGCGTGTAATGGTGTCCCCGCACTCACAAAGTCCGGGGAATTGGCCCTGAACAATGTGGGGGCACCTTGGCTAGTGCCAGGGTGCCCACACACTAAGTAACTTAGCACCCAACCTTTACCAGGTAAAGGTTAGACATATAGGTGACTTATAAGTTACTTAAGTGCAGTGTAAAATGGCTGTGAAATAACGTGGACGTTATTTCACTCAGGCTGCAGTGGCAGGCCTGTGTAAGAATTGTCAGAGCTCCCTATGGGTGGCAAAAGAAATGCTGCAGCCCATAGGGATCTCCTGGAACCCCAATACCCTGGGTACCTCAGTACCATATACTAGGGAATTATAAGGGTGTTCCAGTAAGCCAATGTAAATTGGTAAAATTGGTCACTAGCCTGTTAGTGACAATTTGAAAGAAATGAGAGAGCATAACCACTGAGGTTCTGATTAGCAGAGCCTCAGTGAGACAGTTAGTCATAACACAGGTAACACATTCAGGCACACTTATGAGCACTGGGGCCCTGACTAGCAGGGTCCCAGTGACACATACAACTAAAACAACATATATACAGTGAAAAATGGGGGTAACATGCCAGGCAAGATGGTACTTTCCTACACAACCCCCCCCCAAACGAAGGACAATAAGACTAGCCATGACCTGATGAGTCTTCATTGTCTAAGTGGAAATATCTGGAGAGTCCATCTGCATTGGAGTGGCTACTCCCAGGTCTATGTTCCACTGCATAGTCCATTCCCTGTAGGTATATGGACCACCTCAACAATTTAGGATTTTCACCTTTCATTTGTTTTAGCCAAAGTAGAGGTTTGTGGTCTGTCTGAACAATGAAGTGAGTGCCAAACAAGTATGGCCTCAACTTCTTCAGTGCCCAGACCACAGCAAAGGCCTCCCTCTCAATGGCAGACCAACGCTTTTCTCCAGGGGTCAACCTCCTACTAATAAAAGCAACAGGTTGATCCTGGCCCTCAGAAATAAGTTGTGATAGGACTGCCCCTACTCCTAATTCAGATGCATCAGTTTGGACATATAATTTTTTAGTGTAACAAGGGCTTTTCAGGACAGGTGCAGAGCACATGGCCTGCTTCAGGTCCTCAAAAGCTTTCTGACAGCTAGCTGTCCACAATACCTTTTTAGGCATCTTTTTGGATGTGAGGTCATTAAGAGGGGCTGCAATGGAGCCATAGTTCTTAATGAACCTCCTGTAATACCCAGTGAGGCCTAGGAAGGCTCTCACCTGAGTCTGAGTAGTAGGGGGAACCCAATCAACAATAGTTTGGATTTTCCCCTGAAGTGGTGCAATCTGTTCCCCACCAACAAGGTGTCCCAGATAAACCACCTTCCCCTGCCCTATCTGGCACTTTGAAGCCTTGATAGTGAGGCCTGCCTTTTGCAGGGCCTCTAAAACTTTCCATAGGTGGACCAGGTGATCATCCCAACTGGAGCTAAAGACAGCTATATCGTCCAAATATGCTGCACTAAAAGCTTCCAGCCCTTGCAGGACTGTGTTCACCAACCTCTGAAAAGTGGCAGGTGCATTTTTCAATCCAAAAGGCAATACTGTGAATTGGTAATGGCCTCCAATGGTTGAAAATGCAGTTTTAGGTTTAGCATCTTCTGATAATTTGATCTGCCAATACCCTGCAGTCAAATCAAAAGTGCTTAGATACTTGGCAGATGCCAGTGTATCTATGAGCTCATCTGCCCTGGGTATAGGGTGAGCATCAGTTTTGGTTACCTGGTTGAGACCTCTATAATCTACACAAAACCGCATTTCCTTCTTTCCATCCTTGGAATGAGGTTTTGGTACAAGTACCACAGGAGAGGCCCATGGACTTTCAGAGTGCTCAACCACTCCCAGTTCCAATATTTTCTGCACCTCTTGCTTTATGCAGTCTCTGACATGGTCAGGCTGCCTATAGATCTTACTTTTGACAGGCAAGCTGTCTCCAGTATCTATAGTGTGCTCACACCAAGAAGTGGTACCTGGCACAGTAGAGAAGAGTTCAGAAAACTGACCCAGGAGATTTATGCAATGGTCTTTCTGCTCAGCAGTAAGACAATCAGCCAAAACTACACCTTCCACAAGAGCATCTTGTTCTGTGGAAGAGAAGAGATCAGGTAGAGGATCACTGTCTTCTTCCTGTCCCTCATCAGTTGCCATGAGCAGGGTGAGATCAGCCCTGTCATAGTAGGGTTTCAGGCGATTGACATGGAGCACCCTAAGGGGACTCCTGGCAGTGCCTAAGTCAACTAAGTAGGTGACTTCACCCTTCTTTTCAACAATTATGTGGGGTCCACTCCATTTATCTTGGAGTGCTCTTGGGGCCACAGGCTCCAAGACCCACACTTTCTGCCCTGGTTGGTACTGAACCAAAAGAGCCTTCTGATCATGCCATTGCTTCTGGAGCTCTTGGCTGGCCTGAAGGTTTTTACTGGCCTTTTTCATATACTCAGCCATTCTTGATCTGAGGCCAAGTACATAATCCACAAGATCTTGTTTTGGAGCTTTTAAAGGTTGTTCCCAACCCTCCTTTACAAGTGTTAGTGGACCCCTAACAGGGTGTCCAAAGAGGAGTTCAAAGGGGCTGAAGCCCACTCCTTTCTGGGGTACCTCCCTGTAGGCAAAAAGGAGGCATGGTAAAAGGATATCCCATCTCCTGCAGAGTTTTTCTGGGAGTCCCATAATCATGCCTTTGAGAGTTTTGTTAAATCTCTCCACCAGTCCATTTGTTTGTGGATGATAGGGTGTAGTGAACTTGTAAGTTACACCACACTCCGTCCACATGGCCTTTAAGTGAGCAGACATGAAATTGCTTCCCCTGTCTGATACTACTTCCTTTGGGAAGCCCACCCTAGAAAATATTCACAGGAGGGCCTTTGCCACTGCAGGTGCTGTAGTGGTCCTTAAAGGAATTGCTTCAGGATATCTTGTGGCATGGTCCACTACCACCAAGATAAACCTATTGCCTGAAGCAGTAGGAGGGTCAAGGGGGCCAACTATGTCAACCCCTACTCTTTCAAAGGGAACCCCAACCACAGGCAGTGGAATAAGGGGTGCCTTTGGGGTGCCACCTGTCTTGCCACTGGCTTGACAGGTTTCACAGGACTTACACAACTCTTTTGTGTCCTCAGACATTCTAGGCCAATGAAACAAGGGAACAAGCCTGTCCCAAGTTTTCATTTGTCCCAGATGTCCAGCTAGGGGAATGTCGTGGGCTAGAGTTAGGAGGAACTTTCTGTACTCCTGAGGAATCACTAACCTCCTGGCAGTTCCAGGTTTAGGATCCCTTGCTTCAGTGTACAAGAGGTTGTCCTCCCAGTAAACTCTGTGAGAGTCACTGACATCCCCATTAGCCTGTTTGACAGCTTGCTGTCTTAGACCCTCTAGTGTGGGACAGGTATGCTGTGCCACACTCAGCTCCTCCCTGGCAGGCCCCCCTTCACCCAAAAGCTCAGCAGTGTCTGCTTCCAGCTCCTCTGGTGTAGGTTCTGCACAGGGTGGAAATTCTTCTTCCTCAGAAGTAGAATCCACTGTAGAGGGAGGGATAGTAGGAAGTGCTTTACTTCGACTAGCCCTAGCTTTAGGGAGCACTTGGTCCATTGTTCCAGGATCCAAGCTTCCCTGTCCTTTTTGCTTTTTGGCCTGAGCCCTTGTTAAAGCAAAAATATGCCCTGGGATGCCCAGCATTGCTGCATGGGCCTCCAACTCCACATCTGACCAAGCTGATGTCTCCAAATCATTCCCTAATAGACAGTCTACAGGTAAATCTAAAGCTACCACAACTTTCTTTGGACCAGTAACCCCCCCCAGTTGAGATTTACAACAGCCATGGGGTGGCTAAGTGTGTTGTTGTGAGCATCGGTTACTTGGTACTGGTGACCAAGTAGGTGTTGTTCAGGGTGGACCAGTTTCTCTATCACCATAGTTACACTGGCTCCAGTGTCCCTGTAGGCCTGAACTTCAACACCATTTATTAGGGGTAGTTGCTTGTACTTATCCATGTTAAGGGGACAAGCAACCAAGGTGGCTAAATCAATAGCCCCCTCAGAGACTAACACAGCCTCTGTGGTCTCCCTAATCAGACCAACCCCAACTAAGTTACCAAAAGTGAGCCCAGCTACTCCCTTGGATTGGCTATTAGTAGGTTTGCTCCCACCACCACTGCTATTAGTAGGGACACTAGGTGTAGCAGTAGGGGTTGTAGTGGTAGGAGGCTTGGTGCTTTTCTTTGGACAACTGGGATCTGTTGTCCAATGGCCTTTTATTTTACATAAATAGCACCATGGTTTCTTTTCTTTGTTTTGATTTGAAGAGGAGTTGGGCCCACCACCCCCACCAGAGTGTTTTTGTGGGCCAGGTGAAGACTCATTTTTAGATTTGTCCCCACCCTTGTCAGAAGACTTACCATCCTTCTTCTTGTTGCCATCTTTGTCACCCCCTGTATGAACTTTTCTGTTCACCCTTGTTCTGACCCATTTGTCTGCCTTCTTTCCCAATTCTTGGGGAGAGGTCAGATCAGAGTCCACCAAGTACTGGTGCAACAAATCAGACACACAATTATTAAGAATATGCTCTCTCAGGATCAAGTTATACAGGCTGTCATAATCAGTAACTTTACTGCCATGTAACCACCCCTCCAAGGCCTTCACTGAATGGTCAATGAAATCAACCCAGTCTTGTGAAGACTCCTTTTTGGTCTCTCTGAACTTTATCCTGTATTGTTCAGTGGTTAAGCCATAACCATCCAGGAGTGCATTCTTAAGAACTTTGTAATCATTAGCTTCATTGTCTTTCACAGTAAGGAGCCTATCCCTACCCTTTCCACTAAATGATAGCCATAGGATAGCAGCCCACTGCCTTTGAGGGACATCCTGTACAACACAGGCCCTCTCAAGTGCAGCAAACCACTTGTTAATGTCATCCCCCTCTTTATAAGGGGGAACTATCTTGTGCAGATTCCTAGAATCATGCTCTTTTGCAGGATGACTATTGGGATTATCGCTGCTGCCACCATGGGTTTCTAAACCCAGTTTCTGTCTCTCCTTCTCTACTTCTAAGGACTGTCTATCCAAATCCAGCTGTTGCTTCTTGAGCTTCAGTCTGGTTTGTTCCACTCTCAATCTATTGAGCTCCCTTTCTAACAATATGTCATCAGGGTGGGTGGGAGGGACATTCCTAGACACAGAAGTATGATGAGAATGAACAGAAGGAGACCTGTCCCTTACAGAGGGCACCCTAACAGCTTGGCTGACAGTGTAATGTGAGAGCACACCATCTGTATGATGTGACTCCACCTCAGTACCAACTATGCTAGACTGTCTAGTAATGGGCAGGCTAAGAAGTTTCTTTCCTGAATCTTTTCCTGGGGGAGTCCCTGGATCAGATTGGGAACCACTAGCTACTTTTTCAACAGATGGGGCACTTTTAGCCTTATCTTGTTCTCTAAGCATGTTAAGTAACAATTCCAAGGAAGGATTCTTCCCTACACTCAAACCTCTCTCTATGCAGAGACTCCTTGCTCCTTTCCAGCTAAGGTGATCATATGCAAGTTTGGACAGATCAACATTTTGGCCTGTGCCAGACATTTGTAGAGAGAGCTAAAGTGATAGAAAAAGAGAAAAAAAGTTTGTCAGAGCTTTTAGAAAGACAGAGAAAAAAACTTTTAAAACTTTTTAAGAACTTTTTGAAAGTTTAGAAGTACTTTTCAGCACTTTAGAAAAGAGTGAAAAGAGGAAATGCAAAACTTTTTAGTTATGTGTACATACACTGAACTTGTTTTGTATATTTTTCTCTTATGAAAAGTACAATGACAAGAGTGGTAAGTAGTCTCAAAGCACTTATCCCACCGCTGCACAACCAATGTAGGAGGCTGGACTGGCTTGTAGTGAGTACCGAGGGGTACTTGCACCTTGCACCAGGCCCAGTTATCCCTTATTAGTGTATAGGGTGTCTAGCAGCATAGGCTGATAGATAATGGTAGCTTAGCAGAGCAGCTTAGGCTGAACTAGGAGACGAGTGAAGCTCCTACAGTACCACTTAGAGTCATATGCACAATATCATAAGAAAACACAATACACAGATATACTAAAAATAAAGGTACTTTATTTTTATGACAATATGCCAAAAGTATCTCAGTGAGTACCCTCAGTATGAGGATAGCAAATATACACAAGATATATGTACACAATACCAAAATATGCAGTAATAGTATTAGAAAACAGTGCAAACAATGTATAGTTACAATAGGATGCAATGGAGACACATAGGGATAGGGGCAACACAAACCATATACTCCAAAAGTGGAATGCGAACCACGAATGGACCCCAAACCTATGTGACCTTGTAGAGGGTCGCTGGGACTATTAGAAAATAGTAAGGGTTAGAAAAATAGCCCACCCCAAGACCCTGAAAAGTGAGTGCAAAGTGCACTAAAGTTCCCCAAAGGACATAGAAGTCGTGATAGGGGAATTCTGCAGGAAAGACACAAACCAACAATGCAACAACGATGGATTTCCAGTCGAGAGTACCTGTGGAACAAGGGGACCAAGTCCAAAAGTCACAAGCAAGTCGGAGATGGGCAGATGCCCAGGAAATGCCAGCTGTGGGTGCAAAGATGCTGCTACTGGACAGTAGAAGCGTAGGTTTCTGCAAGAACGACAAGGGCTAGAGACTTCCCCTTTGGAGGACGGATCCATCACGCCGTGGAGAGTTGTGCAGAAGTGTTTTCCCGCCGAAAGACTGCCAACAAGCCTTGCTAGCTGCAAATCGTGCGGTAAGGGTTTTTGGATGCTGCTGTGGCCCAGGAGGGACCAGGATGTCGCAAATTGTGTCAGGGGACAGAGGGGGCGTCGTGCAAGACAAGGAGCCCTCTCAGCAGCAGGCAGCACCCAGAGAAGTGCCAGAAACAGGCACTACGATGATGCGTGAAACGGTGCTCACCCGAAGTCGCACAAAGGAGTCCCACGTCGCCGGAGAACAACTTAGGAGGTTGTGCAATGCAGGTTAGAGTGCTGTGGACCCAGGCTGGACTGTGCACAAAGGATTTCCGCCGGAAGTGCACGGAGGCCGGAGTAGCTGCAAAAGTCGCGGTTTCCAACAATGCAGTCTGGCGTGGGGAGGCAAGGACTTACCTCCTCCAAACTTGGACTGAAGAGTCACTGGACTATGGGAGTCACTTGGACAGAGTTGCTGGATTCAAGGGACCTCGCTCGTCGTGCTGAGAGGAGACCCAAGGTACCGGTGATGCAGTTCTTTGGTGCCTGCGGTTGCAGGGGGACGATTCCGTCGACCCACAGGAGATTTCTTCGGAGCTTGTAGTGCAGAGAGGAGGCAGACTACCCCCACAGCATGCACCACCAGGAAAACAGTCAAGAAGGCGGCAGGATCAGCGTTACAGAGTTGCAGTAGTCGTCTTTGCTACTATGTTGCAGTTTTGCAGGCTTCCAGCGCGGTCAGCAGTCGATTCCTTGGCAGAAGGTGAAGAGAGAGATGCAGAGGAACTCGGATGAGCTCTTGCATTCGTTTTCTAAGGAATCCCAAGAGACAGAGACCCTAAATAGCCAGAAAAGAGGGTTTGGCTACCTAGGAGAGAGGATAGGCTAGCAACACCTGAAGGAGCCTATCAGAAGGAGTCTCTGACGTCACCTGATGGCACTGGCCACTCAGAGCAGTCCAGTATGCCAGCAGCACCTCTGTTTCCAAGATGGCAGAGGTCTGGAGCACACTGGAGGAGCTCTGGGCACCTCCCAGGGGAGGTACAGGTCAGGGGAGTGGTCACTCCCCTTTCCTTTGTCCAGTTTCGCGCCAGAGCAGGGCTGAGGGGTCCCAGAACCGGTGTAGACTTGCTTATGCAGAAATGGGCACCAAATGTGCCCATGAAAGCATTTCCAGAGGCTGGGGGAGGCTACTCCTCCCCTGCCTTCACACCATTTTCCAAAGGGAGAGGGTGTAACACCCTCTCTCAGAGGAAGTCCTTTGTTCTGCCCTCCTGGGCCAGGCCTGGCTGGACCCCAGGAGGGCAGATGCCTGTCTGAGGGGTTGGCAGCAGCAGCAGCTGCAGTGAAACCCCGGGAAAGGCAGTTTGGCAGTACCAGGGTCTGTGCTACAGACCACTGGGATCATGGGATTGTGCCAACTATGCCAGGATGGCATAGAGGGGGCAATTCCATGATCATAGACATATTACATGGCCATATTCGGAGTTACCATTGTGAAGCTACATATAGGTAGTGACCTATATGTAGTGAACGCGTGTAATGGTGTCCCCGCACTCACAAAGTCCGGGGAATTGGCCCTGAACAATGTGGGGGCACCTTGGCTAGTGCCAGGGTGCCCACACACTAAGTAACTTAGCACCCAACCTTTACCAGGTAAAGGTTAGACATATAGGTGACTTATAAGTTACTTAAGTGCAGTGTAAAATGGCTGTGAAATAACGTGGACGTTATTTCACTCAGGCTGCAGTGGCAGGCCTGTGTAAGAATTGTCAGAGCTCCCTATGGGTGGCAAAAGAAATGCTGCAGCCCATAGGGATCTCCTGGAACCCCAATACCCTGTGTACCTCAGTACCATATACTAGGGAATTATAAGGGTGTTCCAGTATGCCAATGTAAATTGGTAAAATTGGTCACTAGCCTGTTAGTGACAATTTGAAAGAAATGAGAGAGCATAACCACTGAGGTTCTGATTAGCAGAGCCTCAGTGAGACAGTTAGTCATAACACAGGTAACACATTCAGGCACACTTATGAGCACTGGGGCCTTGACTAGCCGGGTCCCAGTGACACATACAACTAAAACAACATATATACAGTGAAAAATGGGGGTAACATGCCAGGCAAGATGGTACTTTCCTACAAACAGGACATCCCA
The DNA here is from genome assembly GCF_031143425.1 of Pleurodeles waltl. Taxonomy (NCBI): domain Eukaryota; kingdom Metazoa; phylum Chordata; class Amphibia; order Caudata; family Salamandridae; genus Pleurodeles; species Pleurodeles waltl. Next base: position 1,210,360,967 of record NC_090440.1, read on the forward strand.
TCTCCTCCTGAGTTTTTCAGGGAGTCCCATTATCATTCCTTTGAGAGTTTTATTAAACCTCTCTACCAGTCCATTTGTTTGAGGATGATAAGGTGTAGTGAATTTGTATGTTACACCGCATTCCTTCCACATGGCCTTCAAGTATGCAGACAAAGTTGCTACCCCTGTCTGATACAACCTCTTTTGGGAAGCCCACTCTGGAAAAGATTCCCAGGAGGGCTTTTGCCACTGCAGGTGCTGTAGTGGTCCTTAGAGGAATTTCTTCAGGATATCTTGTGGCATGGCCCACTACCACCAAGATAAACCTATTGCCTGAAGTAGTAGGAGGGTCAAGGGGGCCAACTATGTCAACCCCTACCCTTTCAAAGGGAACCCCAACCACAGGTAGTGGAATAAGGGGAGCCTTTGGAGTGCCACCAGTCTTGCCACTGGCTTGGCAGGTCACGCAAGACTTACAAAAATCTTGTGTGTCCTCTGACATCCTAGGCCAGTGAAACAGGGGGACAAGCCTTTCCCATGTTTTAATCTGACCCAAATGTCCAGCCAAAGAGATGTCATGTGCCAGAGTTAGGAGGAACTCTCTATACTGGAGGGGAATGGCCAATCTCCTGGCTGCTTCAGGTTTTGGGTCCCTTGACTCTGTGTACAAGAGGTTGTCCTGCCAGTAAACTCTATGTGAGTCATTGACATCCCCATTTTGCTGTTTGACAGCTTGCTGTCTGAGACCCTCTAGTGTGGGACAGGATTGCTGTGCCACACTCAGCTCCTCCCTGGCAGGCCCCCCTCCACCCAAAAGCTCAGCAGTGTCTGCTGCCAGCTCCTCTGGTAAAGGTTCTGCACAGGGAGGAAATTCTTCTTCCTCAGAAGTAGAATCATCTGTAGAGGGAGGGATAGTGGGTAGGGATTTACCCTTGCTACCCCTAGCTTTAGGGAGCACTTGGTCCATTGTTCCAGGATCCAAGTCACCCTGTCCTTTTTGCTTTTTGGCCTGAGCCCTCCTCAACGCAAAAATATGCCCAGGAATGCCCAGCATTGCTGCATGAGCCTCCAACTCCACTTCTGCCCAAGCTGATGTCTCTAAATCGTTCCCTAGTAGACACTCTACAGGTAAATCTGAGGCAACCACAATTTTCTTTGGACCAGTAACCCCCCCCCAGTTGAGATTCACAACTGCCATGGGGTGGCTAAGAGTGTTGTTATGAGCATCTGACACTTGGTATTGGTGACCAAGTAGGTGTTGTTCAGGGTGTACCCGTTTCTCTATTACCATGGTAACACTGGCACCTGTGTCCCTGTAGGCCTGACCCTCAACACCATTGATTAGGGGAAGTTGCTTGTACTTATCCATATTAAGGGGACAAGCAACCAAGGTGGCCAAATCAATGGCACCTTCAGAGACTAGCACAGCCTCTGTGGTCTCCCTAACAAGACCAACCCCAACTAAATTAGCAAATGTGAGCCCTGCTACTCCCTTGGATTGGCTATTAGTAGGTTTGCTCCCACCACCACTGCTATTACTAGGGGCACTAGAGGTTGCAGTAGGGGTTGTGGTAGTGGGAGGTTTGGTGCTTTTCTTTGGACAACTGGCATCAGTTGTCCAATGGCCTTTTACTTTACATAAATAGCACCATGTTTTTTTTACTTGATTAGAAGAGGATTTTGGACCCACCACCCCCACCAGAGTGTTTTTGTGGGCCTGATGAAGACTCATTTTTAGATTTGTCCCCACCCTTGTCTGAAGACTTACCATCCTTCTTCTTGCCATCCTTGTCACCCCCTGTATGAACTTTTCTGTTCACTCCTGTTCTGACCCATTTGTCTGCCTTCTTTCCCAATTCTTGGGGAGAGGTCAGATCTAAGTCCACTAGATATTGGTGTAACAAATCAGACACACAGTTATTCAGAATATGCTCTCTCAGGATTAGATTGTACAGGCTTTCATTGGCAGAAACTTCACTGCCATGTAACCACCCCTCCAAGGCCTTCACTGAATAGTCAACAAAGTCTACCCAGTCTTGTGAGGACTCTTTTCTGGTTTCTCTAAACTTAATCCTGTATTGTTCAGTGGTTAAGCCAAATCCATCCAAGAGTGCATCCTTCAAAACTGCAAACTTATTGGCATCACTTTCTCTAACAGTAAGGAGCCTATCCCTACCCTTTCCATTGAAAGACAGCCATAGGATAGCAGCCCACTGCCTTTGAGGGACCCCCTGTGCCATACAGGCCCTCTCAAATGCAGAAACCACCTGTTAATGTCATCCCCCTCCTTGTAAGGGGGAACTATCTTGTGCAGATTCCTGGAATCATGCTCTCTCACAGGATTGCTATCAGGAATACTGCTGCTGCCACCATGGGGTCCAAACCCCAACCTCTGTCTCTCCTTCTCCAGATCTAGGGATTCCCTGTCTAGAGTCAGCTGTTGCTGTTTAAGCTTCAGCCTGGTCTCTTCCACTCTCAACTTATTGAGTTCCCTTTCTAACAATTTGTCTTGAAGGTCTGTGAGTTGGGAATGCTTTGACACAGAAGGAATATTGGATTAAACAGAGGGAGACCTGCCTCTAACAGATTGCACTCTAACAACCTGGCCTTCAGGAACAAAACCATCCCTACTATGATGGGAGCTTCTATTACTACCAGTGTTGCTAGGTGGTCTGCTAAGGGGCAGATTAGGAGAAGAAGATTGTACTACTCTCTCAAGGGGCTCCCCTGACTCAGAGTGTGAGCTATCTATCAACTTTTCAGATGAGGTGCCACCCTGGGCCTCATCATTCTCAATAAGCATATTAGACAGAAATTCTCTAGAAGGGTTCTTTCCTACCACTAAACCTCTATCAATGCAGAGACTCATTAGGCTCTTAAAGTTAAGATGGTCATATGTTGTATTGACCATTTTAAGAGAAGTTCCTACATCAGACATGATAGAAGAAGGTTTAGGGACAGAGATAAAAGAGAAAAAGTTTCAGGACTTTTTAAAGAACAGAAAAAAAAACTTTTTCAAACTTCTGAAACTTTTTGAAAGTTTAGGAGTACTTTTCAGCACTTAGCTGATAGTGTAAGAGAAGAAAAGCAAAACTTTCTGGTTAGGTGTACATACACTGAACTTGTTTTGTATATTATTCTCTTATGAAAAGTACAAAATGACAAAGTGGTAAGTAGTTGCAAGTACATGTCCCACTGCTGCACAACCAATGTAGGAGGCTAGCCTGGCTTGTAGTGGGTACCAAGGGGTACTTACACTCTGTACCAGGTCCAGTTATCCCTTATTAGTGTAGAAGAGGTGTTTCTAGCAGCTTAGGCTGGTAGAAGGTAGCTATAGCAAAGCAGCTTAGGCTGAACTACGAGACATGCAAAGCTCCTGTAGGAAAGTACCATTTGGCCTGGCATGTTACCCCCATATTTCACTGTATATATGTTGTTTTAGTGTATGTGTCACTGGAACCCTGCCAGCCAGGGCCCCAGTGCTCATAAGTTTGCCCTGTATGTGTTCCCTGTGTGATGACTAACTGTCTCACTGAGGCTCTGCTAACCAGAACCTCAGTGGTTATGCTCTCTCTGCTTTCCAAATTGTCACTAACAGGCATGTGACCAATGTCACCAATTCACATTGGCATACTGGAACACCCTTATAATTCCCTAGTATATGGTACTGAGGTACCCAGGGTATTGGGGTTCCAGGAGATACCTATGGGTTGCAGCATTTCTTTTGCCACCCATAGGGAGCTCTGACAATTCTTACACAGGCCTGCCACTGCAGCCTGAGTGAAATAAAGTCCACATTATTTCACAGCCATTTACCACTACACTTAAGTAACTTATAAGTCACCTATATGTCTAACCTTCACCTGGTGAAGGTTGGGTGCAAAGTTACTTAGTGTGTGGGCACCCTGGCACTAGCCAAGGTGCCCCCACATCGTTCAGGGCAAATTCCCTGGACTTTGCGAGTGCGGGGACACCATTTCACGCGTGCACTATACATAGGTCTCTACCTATGTATAGCGTCACAATGGTAACTCCGAACATGGCCATGTAACATGTCTAAGATCATGGAATTGTCACCCCAATGCCATTCTGGCATTGGGGAGACAATTCCATGATCCCCCGAGTCTCTAGCACAGACCCGGATGCTGCCAAACTGCCTTTCCCGGGGTTTCACTGCAGCTGCTGCTGCTGCCAACCCCTCAGACAGGTTTCTGCCCTCCTGGGGTCCAGCCAGGCCTGGCCCAGGAAGGCAGAACACAGGACCTCCTCAGAGAGAGGGTGTTACACCCTCTCTCTTTGGAAAAAGGTGTCAGGGCTGGGGAGGAGTAGCCTCCCCCAGCCTCTGGAAATGCTTTGATGGGCACAGATGGTGCCCATCTCTGCATAAGCCAGTATACACCGATTCAGGGATCCCCCAGTCCTGCTCTGGTGCAAAACTGGACAAAGGAAAGGGGAGTGACCACTCCCCTGACCTGCATCTCCCAGGGGAGGTGACCAGAGATCCTCCAGTGTGCTCCAGACCTCTGCCATCTTGGAAACAGAGGTGTCTGTGGCAGACTGGACTGCTCTGAGTGGCCAGTGCCATCAGGTGACGTCAGAGACTCTTTCTGATAGGCTCTTACATTTTGGTTTCCAAGGGGTACTTACACTCTGTACCAGGTCCAGTTATCCCTTATTAGTGTAGAAGAGGTGTTTCTAGCAGCTTAGGCTGATAGAAGGTAGCTATAGCAGAGCAGCTTAGGCTGAACTAGGAGACATGCAAAGCTCCTACTATACCACTGGTGCCATATGCACAATATCATAAGAAAACACAATACACAGATATACTAAAAATAAAGTTACTTTATTTTTATGACAATATGCCAAAAGTATCTCAGTGAGTACCCTCAGTATGAGGATGCCAAATATACACAAGATATATGTACACAAAACCAAAAATATGCAGTAATAGCAAAAGGAAGTAATGCAAGCAAGGATAAGTTACTTACCTGTAAATCCTAGTTCTCTTCCAGGGGTAGCCTCATCAAAGTCATAAACATTGAATATTCCCGCCCTTGTGCGGGGACCCCGGAGCATATATAAAATACACACATATTATACATGTGTAAAACAGCAATGCAGGCTATAATGTTAAAAACAGGCTAAAATGCTTTATTTCAATAATTATTATTATTATTTTTTTTTATATTATAAAATTACAATAGAGAATAAGTATCTACCCAAGCCCCCAAAACTGGGCTTAGGGAAGTAAGCAGCAGTAAATTCTAGAGAAAAAGAGAAAAAACTGCATTGAAAAACAATGGAGCATTCTTAGCCAATAGGCTGCATGCAGGTTAACACAGGAGAACCATAAAAACTTTGGCACCGTGCCTTTAAGACCCTGAGCACCTCCAGTATCCCACCATGCCTCAGGGGTGAAGGAAAGGTGACAGTTGGTTCACAGTTAGGTCAGTTCTTTTTTACGGTGACACTCTGTGTAACTGATTCAAAATACAGTCTGTCCTGCACTTCTAGGAGACGTGCGTCCGGGGAGGAGGGTGGGTTGTTTATGACTTTGATGAGGATACCCCTGGAAGAGAACTAGGATTTACAGGTAAGTAACTTATCCTTCTCTTCCAGGGGATCCTCATCAATAGTCATAAACATTGAATAGATTAGCAAGCCCATCCCTAAACTCTGCGGACTGTCCGATAGAAGTGCAGGAATAGATACGTATTATGCAAATAAATTTCTCAGAGAGGCCTGCCCCACTTGGGCATCCGCTCTTTGTAGGAAAGTACCATCTTGCCTGGCATGTTACCCCCATTTTTCACTGTATATATGTTGTTTTAGTTGTATGTGTCACTGGGACCCTGGTAACCCAGGGCCCCAGTGCTCATAAGTGTGCCTGTATGTGTTACCTGTGTAGTGACTAACTGTCTCACTGAGGCTCTGCTAATCAGAACCTCAGTGGTTATGCTCTCTCATTTCTTTCCAAATTGTCACTGACAGGCTAGTGACCATTTTTACCAATTTACATTGGCTTACTGGAACACCCTTATAATCCCCTAGTATATGGTACTGAGGTACCCAGGGTATTGGGGTTCCAGGAGATCCCTATGGGCTGCAGCATTTCTTTTGCCACCCATAGGGAGCTCTGACAATTCTTACACAGGCCTGCCACTGCAGCCTGAGTGAAATAACGTCCACGTTATTTCACAGCCATTTTACACTGCACTTAAGTAACTTATAAGTCACCTATATGTCTAACCTTTACCTGGTAAAGGTTAGGTGCAAAGTTACTTAGTGTGAGGGCACCCTGGCACTAGCCAAGGTGCCCCCACATTGTTCAGAGCCAATTCACTGAACTTTGTGAGTGCGGGGACACCATTACACGCGTGCACTACATATAGGTCACTACCTATATGTAGCTTCACCATGGTAACTCCGAATATGGCCATGTAACATGTCTATGATCATGGAATTGCCCCCTCTATGCCATCCTGGCATTGTTGGTACAATTCCATGATCCCAGTGGTCTGTAGCACAGACCCTGGTACTGCCAAACTGCCCTTCCTGGGGTTTCTCTGCAGCTGCTGCTGCTGCCAACCCCTCAGACAGGCATCTGCCCTCCTGGGGTCCAGCCAGGCCTGGCCCAGGATGGCAGAACAAAGAACTTCCTCTGAGAGAGGGTGTAACACCCTCTCCCTTTGGAAAATGGTGTGAAGGCAGGGGAGGAGTAGCCTCCCCCAGCCTCTGGAAATGCTTTGTTGGGCACAGAGGTGCCCAATTCTGCATAAGCCAGTCTACACCGGTTCAGGGACCCCTTAGCCCCTGCTCTGGCGCGAAACTGGACAAAGGAAAGGGGAGTGACCACTCCCCTGACCTGCACCTCCCCTGGGAGGTGTCCAGAGCTCCTCCAGTGTGCTCCAGACCTCTGCCATCTTGGAAACAGAGGTGCTGCTGGCACACTGGACTGCTCTGAGTGGCCAGTGCCACCAGGTGACGTCAGAGACTCCTTGTGATAGGCTCCTTCAGGTGTTAGTAGCCTTTCCTCTCTCCTAGGTAGCCAAACCCTCTTTTCTGGCTACTTAGGGTCTCTGTCTCTGGGGAAACTTTAGATAACGAATGCATGAGCTCAGCCGAGTTCCTCTGCATCTCCCTCTTCACCTTCTGATAAGGAATCGACCGCTGACCGCGCTGGAAGCCTGCAAACCTGCAACATAGTAGCAAAGACGACTACTGCAACTCTGTAACGCTGATCCTGCCGCCTTCTCGACTGTTTTCCTGCTTGTGCATGCTGTGGGGGTAGCCTGCCTCCTCTCTGCACCAGAAGCTCCGAAGAAATCTCCCGTGGGTCGACGGAATCTTCCCCCTGCAACCGCAGGCACCAAAAAGCTGCATCTCCGGTCCCTGGGGTCTCCTCTCAGCACGACGAGCGAGGTCCCTCGAATCCAGCGACACCGTCCAAGTGACCCCCACAGTCCAGTGACTCTTCAGCCCAAGTTTGGTGGAGGTAAGTCCTTGCCTCACCTCGCTGGGCTGCATTGCTGGGAACCGCGACTTTGCAAGCTTCTCCGGCCCCTGTGCACTTCCGGCGGAAATCCTTCGTACACAGCCAAGCCTGGGTCCACGGCACTCTAACCTGCATTGCACGACTTTCTAAGTTGGTCTCCGGCGACGTGGGACTCCTTTGTGCAACTTCGGCGAGCACCGTTTCACGCATCCTCGTAGTGCCTGTTTCTGGCACTTCTCCGGGTGCTACCTGCTTCAGTGAGGGCTCCTTGTCTTGCTCGACGTCCCCTCTCTCTGCAGGTCCAATTTGCGACCTCCTGGTCCCTCCTGGGCCCCAGTAGCGTCCAAAAACGCCAAACGCACGATTTGCGTGTAGCAAGGCTTGTTGGCGTCCATCCGGCGGGAAAACACTTCTGCACGACTCTCCAAGGCGTGGGGGATCCATCCTCCAAAGGGGAAGTCTCTAGCCCTTGTCGTTCCTGCAGTATTCACAGTTCTTCAGCCTAGTAAGAGCTTCTTTGCACCAACCGCTGGCATTTCTTGGGCATCTGCCCATCTCCGAGCTGCTTGTGACTTTTGGACTTGGTCCCCTTGTTCCACAGGTACCTTCAGACAGGAATCCATCGTTGTTGCATTGCTGATTTGTGTTTTCCTTGCATTCTCCCTCTAACACGACTATTTTGTCCTTAGGGGAACTTTGGTGCACTTTGCACTCACTTTTCAGGGTCTTGGGGAGGGTTATTTTTCTAACTCTCACTATTTTCTAATAGTCCCAGCGACCCTCTACAAGGTCACATAGGTTTGGGGTCCATTCGTGGTTCACATTCCACTTTTGGAGTATATGGTTTGTGTTGCCCCTATCCCTATGTTTCCCCATTGCATCCTATTGTAATTATACATTGTTTGCACTGTTTTCTAAGACTATACTGCATATTTTTGCTATTGTGTATATATATCTTGTGTATATTTCCTATCCTCTCACTGAGGGTACACTCTAAGATACTTTGGCATATTGTCATAAAAATAAAGTACCTTTATTTTTAGTATAACTGTGTATTGTGTTTTCTTATGATATTGTGCATATGACACTAAGTGGTACTGTAGTAGCTTCACACGTCTCCTAGTTCAGCCTGAGCTGCTTTGCTAAGCTACCATTATCTATCAGCCTAAGCTGCTAGACACCCTATACACTAATAAGGGATAACTGGGCCTGGTGCAAGGTGCAAGTACCCCTTGGTACTCACTACAAGCCAGTCCAGCCTCCTACATTGGTTGTGCAGTGGTGGGATAAGTGCTTGAGACTACTTACCACTCTTGTCATTGTACTTTTCATAAGAGAAAAATATACAAAACAAGGTCAGTGTATATACACATAGCCAAAAAGTTTTTGCATTTCCTCTTTTCACTCTTTTCTAAGTGCTGAAAAGTACTTCTAAACTTTCAAAAAGTTCTTAAAAGTTTAAAAAGTTTTTTCTGTCTTTCCAAAAAGTTCTGAAAACTTTTTTCTCTTTGTCTATCACTTTAACTCTCTCTAAAAAATGTCTGGCACAGGCCAAAAAGTTGAACTGTCCAAACTTGCATATGATCACCTTAGCTGGAAAGGAGCAAGGAGTCTCTGCATAGAGAGAGGTTTGAGTGTAGGGAAGAATCCTTCTTTAGAACTGTTAATTAATATGCTTAGAGTACAAGATAAGGCCATAAGTGCCCAATCTGTAGAAAAAGTAGCTAATGGTTCTCAATCTGATCCAGGGACTCCCCCAGGAAAAGGTTCAGGAAAGAAACTTCTCAGCCTGCCCATTACTAGACAGTCTAGCATAGTTGGTACAGAGGTTGAATCACATCATACTGATGATGTGCTCTCACATTATACTGGTAGCCAAGCTGTTAGGGTGCCCTCTGTAAGGGACAGGTCTCCTTCTGTTCATTCCCATCATACCTCTGTATCTAGAAATGTCCCTCCCACCCACCCTGATGACAGATTGTTAGAAAGGGAGCTCAATAGATTGAGAGTGGAGCAAACCAGACTGAAGCTCAAGAAGCAACAGCTGGATTTGGATAGACAGTCTTTAGAAATAGAGAGGGAAAGACAGAAGATGGGTTTAGATACCCATGGTGGCAGCAGCAGTATTCCCCATAGTCATCCTGCAAAAGAGCATGATTCCAGGAATCTGCATAAGATAGTTCCCCCTTACAAGGAGGGGGATGACATTAACAAGTGGTTTGCTGCACTTGAGAGGGCCTGTGCTGTACAGGATGTCCCTCAAAGGCAGTGGGCTGCTATCCTATGGCTATCATTTACAGGAAAAGGTAGGGATAGGCTCCTTACTGTAAAAGAAAATGATGCTAACAATTTCCAAGTTCTTAAGAATGCACTCCTGGATGGTTATGGCTTAACCACTGAACAGTACAGGATCAAGTTCAGAGATACCAAAAAGGAGTCTTCACAAGACTGGGTTGATTTCATTGACCAGGCAGTGAAGGCCTTGGAGGGGTGGTTACATGGCAGTAAAGTTACTGATTATGACAGCCTGTATAACTTAATCCTGAGAGAGCATATTCTTAATAATTGTGTGTCTGATTTGTTGCACCAGTACTTGGTGGACTCTGATCTGACCTCTCCCCAAGAATTGGGAAAGAAGGCAGACAAATGGGTCAGAACAAGAGTGAACAGAAAAGTTCATACAGGGGGTGACAAAGATGGCAACAAAAAGAAGGATGGTAAGTCTTCTGACAAGGGTGGGGACAAATCTAAAAATGAGTCTTCATCAGGCCCACAAAAACACTCTGGTGGGGGTGGTGGGCCCAAACCTTCCTCTAATCAGAACAAGGAAAGGAAACCATGGTGCTATTTATGTAAGATAAAAGGCCATTGGACAACAGATCCCAGTTGTCCAAAGAAAGGCACCACAGCTCCTACCACTACAACCCCTACTGCTACACCTAGTGTCCCTACTAATAGCAGTGGTGGTGGGAGCAAACCTACTAATAGCCAATCCAAGGGAGTAGCTGGGCTCACTTTTGGTAATTTAGTTGGGGTTGGTCTGATTAGGGAGACCACAGAGGCTACTTTAGTCTCTGAAGGGGCTATTGACTTAGCCACTTTGGTTGCTTGCCCCCATAACTTGGAGAAGTACAAGCAACTAACCCTAATAAATGGTGTTGAGGTCCAGGCCTACAGGGACACAGGTGCCAGTGTCACAATGGTGATTGAGAAACTGGTGCACCCTGAACAACACATACTTGGACACCAGTACCAAGTAACCGATGCTCACAACATAACACAAAGCCACCCCATGGCTGTTGTAAATCTCAACTGGGGGGGGGTATCTGGTCCAAAGAAAGTTGTGGTAGCTTCAGATTTACCTGTAGACTGTCTATTAGGGAACGATTTGGAGACATCAGCTTGGTCAGATGTGGAGTTGGAGGCCCATGCAGCAATGCTGGGCATCCCAGGGCATATTTTTGCTTTGACAAGGGCTCAGGCCAAAAAGCAAAAAGGACAGGGAAGCTTGGATCCTGGAACAATGGACCAAGTGCTCCCTAAAGCTAGGGCTAGTAGAAGCAAACCACTTCCTACTATCCCTCCCTCTACAGTGGATTCTAATTCTGAGGAAGAAGAATTCCCTCCCTGTGCAGAACCTACACCAGAGGAGCTGGAAGCAGACACTGCTGAGCTTTTGGGTGAAGGGGGGCCTGCCAGAGAGGAGCTGAGTGTGGCACAGCAAACCTGTCCCACATTAGAGGGTCTCAGACAGCAAGCTGTCAAACAGGCTAATGGGGATGTCAGTGACTCACACAGAGTTTACTGGGAGGACAACCTCTTGTACACTGAGCAAAGGGATCCTAAACCTGGAGCTGCCAGGAGATTAGTGATTCCTCAGGAGTACAGAAAGTTCCTCCTAACACTGGCACATGACATTCCCTTAGCTGGGCACCTGGGTCAAATGAAAACTTGGGACAGATTGGTACCACTGTTTCATTGGCCTAGGATGTCTGAGGACACAAAAGAATTTTGTAAGTCCTGTGAAACCTGTCAAGCCAGTGGCAAGACAGGTGGCACTCCAAAGGCACCCCTTATCCCACTGCCTGTGGTTGGGGTTCCCTTTGAAAGGGTAGGGGTTGACATAGTTGGCCCCCTTGACCCTCCTACTGCTTCAGGCAATAGGTTTATCTTAGTGGTAGTGGACCATGCCACAAGGTATCCTGAAGCAATTCCTTTAAGGACCACTACAGCTCCTGCAGTGGCAAAGGCCCTCCTGGGAATATTTTCCAGGGTGGGCTTCCCAAAGGAAGTAGTATCAGACAGAGGAAGCAATTTCATGTCTGCATACTTAAAGGCCATGTGGAAGGAGTGTGGTGTAACTTACAAGTTCACAACACCCTATCATCCACAAACAAATGGACTGGTGGAGAGATTTAATAAAACTCTCAAAGGCATGATTATGGGACTCCCTGAAAAACTCCGCAGGAGATGGGATATCCTTCTACCATGCCTCCTTTTTGCCTACAGGGAGGTACCCCAGAAAGGAGTGGGCTTCAGCCCCTTTGAACTTCTTTTTGGACACCCTGTTAGGGGTCCACTCACACTTGTAAAGGAGGGTTGGGAACAACCTTTAAAAGCTCCTAAGCAGGATATTGTGGATTATGTACTTGGCCTCAGATCAAGGATGGCTGAGTACATGAAAAAGGCCAGTAAAAACCTTCAGGCCAGCCAAGAGCTCCAGAAGCAATGGCATGATCAGAAGGCTGTTTTGGTTCAGTACCAACCAGGGCAGAAAGTGTGGGTCTTGGAGCCTGTGGCCCCAAGAGCACTCCAAGATAAATGGAGTGGTCCACACACAATTGTTGAAAAGAAGGGTGAAGTCACCTACTTGGTTGACTTAGGCACTGCCAGGAGTCCCCTTAGGGTGCTCCATGTCAACCGCCTGAAACCCTACTATGACAGGGCTGATCTCACCCTGCTCATGGCAACAGATGAGGGACAGGAAGAAGACAGTGATCCTCTACCTGATCTCTTCTCTTCCACAGAACAAGATGCTCTTGTGGAAGGGGTAGTTTTGGCTGATTGTCTTACTGCTGAGCAGAAAGATAATTGCATAAATCTCCTAGGACAATTTTCAGAACTCTTCTCCATTGTGCCAGGCACCACTTCTTGGTGTGAGCACACTATAGATACTGGAGACAGTTTACCTGTCAAAAGTAAGATCTATAGGCAGCCTGACCATGTCAGGGACTGCATAAAGCAAGAAGTTCAGAAGATGTTGGAACTAGGAGTGGTTGAGCACTCTGACAGTCCATGGGCTTCTCCTGTGGTACTGGTACCAAAACCCAATTCTAAAGATGGAAAGAAGGAAATGAGGTTTTGTGTAGACTATAGAGGTCTCAACTTGGTAACCAAAACAGATGCTCACCCTATACCCAGGGCAGATGAGCTAATAGATACACTGGCATCTGCCAAGTATCTAAGCACTTTTGATTTGACTGCAGGGTATTGGCAGATCAAAATGTCAGAAGATGCTAAACCTAAGACTGCATTTTCTACCATTGGAGGACATTACCAGTTTACTGTAATGCCTTTTGGTTTGAAAAATGCACCTGCCACTTTTCAGAGGTTGGTGAACACAGTCCTGCAAGGGCTGGAAGCTTTCAGTGCAGCATATTTGGATGATATAGCTGTCTTTAGCTCCAGCTGGGATGATCACCTGGTCCACCTTTGGAAAGTTTTGGAGGCCCTGCAAAAGGCAGGCCTCACTATCAAGGCTTCAAAGTGCCAGATAGGGCAGGGTAAGGTGGTTTATCTGGGACACCTTGTTGGTGGGGAACAGATTGCACCACTTCAGGGGAAAATCCAAACTATTATTGATTGGATTCCCCCTACCACTCAGACTCAGGTGAGAGCCTTCCTAGGCCTCACTGGGTATTACAGGAGGTTCATTAAGAACTATGGCTCCATTGCAGCCCCTCTTAATGACCTCACATCCAAGAAAATGCCTAAAAAGGTATTATGGACAGCAAACTGTCAGAAAGCTTTTGAGGAGCTGAAGCAGGCCATGTGCTCTGCACCTGTCCTGAAAAGCCCTTGTTACTCTAAAAAATTCTATGTCCAAACTGATGCATCTGAATTAGGAGTAGGGGCAGTCCTATCACAACTTAATTCTGAGGGCCAGGATCAACCTGTTGCTTTTATTAGTAGAAGGTTGACCCCTAGAGAAAAGCGTTGGTCTGCCATTGAGAGGGAGGCCTTTGCTGTGGTCTGGGCTCTGAAGAAGTTGAGGCCATACCTGTTTGGCACTCACTTCATTGTTCAGACAGACCACAAACCTCTACTTTGGCTAAAACAAATGAAAGGTGAAAATCCTAAATTGTTGAGGTGGTCCATATCCCTACAGGGAATGGACTATACAGTGGAACATAGACCTGGGAGTAGCCACTCCAATGCAGATGGACTCTCCAGATATTTCCACTTAGACAATGAAGACTCATCAGGTAATGGCTAGTCTTATTGTCCTTCGTTTGGGGGGGGGTTGTGTAGGAAAGTACCATCTTGCCTGGCATGTTACCCCCATTTTTCACTGTATATATGTTGTTTTAGTTGTATGTGTCACTGGGACCCTGGTAACCCAGGGCCCCAGTGCTCATAAGTGTGCCTGTATGTGTTACCTGTGTAGTGACTAACTGTCTCACTGAGGCTCTGCTAATCAGAACCTCAGTGGTTATGCTCTCTCATTTCTTTCCAAATTGTCACTGACAGGCTAGTGACCATTTTTACCAATTTACATTGGCTTACTGGAACACCCTTATAATCCCCTAGTATATGGTACTGAGGTACCCAGGGTATTGGGGTTCCAGGAGATCCCTATGGGCTGCAGCATTTCTTTTGCCACCCATAGGGAGCTCTGACAATTCTTACACAGGCCTGCCACTGCAGCCTGAGTGAAATAACGTCCACGTTATTTCACAGCCATTTTACACTGCACTTAAGTAACTTATAAGTCACCTATATGTCTAACCTTTACCTGGTAAAGGTTAGGTGCAAAGTTACTTAGTGTGAGGGCACCCTGGCACTAGCCAAGGTGCCCCCACATTGTTCAGAGCCAATTCACTGAACTTTGTGAGTGCGGGGACACCATTACACGCGTGCACTACATATAGGTCACTACCTATATGTAGCTTCACCATGGTAACTCCGAATATGGCCATGTAACATGTCTATGATCATGGAATTGCCCCCTCTATGCCATCCTGGCATTGTTGGTACAATTCCATGATCCCAGTGGTCTGTAGCACAGACCCTGGTACTGCCAAACTGCCCTTCCTGGGGTTTCTCTGCAGCTGCTGCTGCTGCCAACCCCTCAGACAGGCATCTGCCCTCCTGGGGTCCAGCCAGGCCTGGCCCAGGATGGCAGAACAAAGAACTTCCTCTGAGAGAGGGTGTAACACCCTCTCCCTTTGGAAAATGGTGTGAAGGCAGGGGAGGAGTAGCCTCCCCCAGCCTCTGGAAATGCTTTGTTGGGCACAGAGGTGCCCAATTCTGCATAAGCCAGTCTACACCGGTTCAGGGACCCCTTAGCCCCTGCTCTGGCGCGAAACTGGACAAAGGAAAGGGGAGTGACCACTCCCCTGACCTGCACCTCCCCTGGGAGGTGTCCAGAGCTCCTCCAGTGTGCTCCAGACCTCTGCCATCTTGGAAACAGAGGTGCTGCTGGCACACTGGACTGCTCTGAGTGGCCAGTGCCACCAGGTGACGTCAGAGACTCCTTGTGATAGGCTCCTTCAGGTGTTAGTAGCCTTTCCTCTCTCCTAGGTAGCCAAACCCTCTTTTCTGGCTACTTAGGGTCTCTGTCTCTGGGGAAACTTTAGATAACGAATGCATGAGCTCAGCCGAGTTCCTCTGCATCTCCCTCTTCACCTTCTGATAAGGAATCGACCGCTGACCGCGCTGGAAGCCTGCAAACCTGCAACATAGTAGCAAAGACGACTACTGCAACTCTGTAACGCTGATCCTGCCGCCTTCTCGACTGTTTTCCTGCTTGTGCATGCTGTGGGGGTAGCCTGCCTCCTCTCTGCACCAGAAGCTCCGAAGAAATCTCCCGTGGGTCGACGGAATCTTCCCCCTGCAACCGCAGGCACCAAAAAGCTGCATCTCCGGTCCCTGGGGTCTCCTCTCAGCACGACGAGCGAGGTCCCTCGAATCCAGCGACACCGTCCAAGTGACCCCCACAGTCCAGTGACTCTTCAGCCCAAGTTTGGTGGAGGTAAGTCCTTGCCTCACCTCGCTGGGCTGCATTGCTGGGAACCGCGACTTTGCAAGCTTCTCCGGCCCCTGTGCACTTCCGGCGGAAATCCTTCGTACACAGCCAAGCCTGGGTCCACGGCACTCTAACCTGCATTGCACGACTTTCTAAGTTGGTCTCCGGCGACGTGGGACTCCTTTGTGCAACTTCGGCGAGCACCGTTTCACGCATCCTCGTAGTGCCTGTTTCTGGCACTTCTCCGGGTGCTACCTGCTTCAGTGAGGGCTCCTTGTCTTGCTCGACGTCCCCTCTCTCTGCAGGTCCAATTTGCGACCTCCTGGTCCCTCCTGGGCCCCAGTAGCGTCCAAAAACGCCAAACGCACGATTTGCGTGTAGCAAGGCTTGTTGGCGTCCATCCGGCGGGAAAACACTTCTGCACGACTCTCCAAGGCGTGGGGGATCCATCCTCCAAAGGGGAAGTCTCTAGCCCTTGTCGTTCCTGCAGTATTCACAGTTCTTCAGCCTAGTAAGAGCTTCTTTGCACCAACCGCTGGCATTTCTTGGGCATCTGCCCATCTCCGAGCTGCTTGTGACTTTTGGACTTGGTCCCCTTGTTCCACAGGTACCTTCAGACAGGAATCCATCGTTGTTGCATTGCTGATTTGTGTTTTCCTTGCATTCTCCCTCTAACACGACTATTTTGTCCTTAGGGGAACTTTGGTGCACTTTGCACTCACTTTTCAGGGTCTTGGGGAGGGTTATTTTTCTAACTCTCACTATTTTCTAATAGTCCCAGCGACCCTCTACAAGGTCACATAGGTTTGGGGTCCATTCGTGGTTCACATTCCACTTTTGGAGTATATGGTTTGTGTTGCCCCTATCCCTATGTTTCCCCATTGCATCCTATTGTAATTATACATTGTTTGCACTGTTTTCTAAGACTATACTGCATATTTTTGCTATTGTGTATATATATCTTGTGTATATTTCCTATCCTCTCACTGAGGGTACACTCTAAGATACTTTGGCATATTGTCATAAAAATAAAGTACCTTTATTTTTAGTATAACTGTGTATTGTGTTTTCTTATGATATTGTGCATATGACACTAAGTGGTACTGTAGTAGCTTCACACGTCTCCTAGTTCAGCCTGAGCTGCTTTGCTAAGCTACCATTATCTATCAGCCTAAGCTGCTAGACACCCTATACACTAATAAGGGATAACTGGGCCTGGTGCAAGGTGCAAGTACCCCTTGGTACTCACTACAAGCCAGTCCAGCCTCCTACACTCTTGCATCTGAGTCTAAACAGTAATGTCTAGTAAACGTATGCACAGACTTCCATGTAGCAGCCTTACAAATCTCAGATATTGGAACATTGTTAAGGAGGGCAGCAGTAGCCGCTTTTCCCCTTGTGGAATGCGCTTTAGGCCTCGCTAGTAATTGCTTATTAGCCAGCTGGTAAGTATTAACAATACAAGAAACTATCCATCTTGATATCGTTCGTTTAGATGCTGCCTCTCCTGTCCTCAAATGACCATAATTTACAAACAAGCGGTTAGAGTGTCTAATCGATTTTGTCTTATCCAGATAAAATTTCAGCACTCTTTTCAAGTCTAAGGAGTGCAATGCTTTCTCTGCCGGATTCTCCGGATTGGGAAAGAAAGTCGGTAAAGATATAGGGGGTCATTCTGACCTTGGCGGTAAAAGGCCTATACCGCCGGTCAGAACTCCGCCATACTACCGCCGCGGCAAACCGCCACGGTCATTCTGACCACCAACTGTGAATCCGCCAAAAACCCGACATCCAAGGAAGGCCGCCTCATCAGCGGGCCGCGGAAAACTGGAGATGACCAAACCTCCACCGCCACGCCAACACAAACACGCCCATGCCATTCTGACCCACCAATCCACGCGGCGGTCTTTCAACCGCGGTATTCCATTGGCGGTACACACCGCCGCGGTCAAAATACACACACAGCTCCAAAACACTGCCACATTGGGCAATTTGAAATACACACACCTGACACACATACCAACAACACTCCCACACATCCATACAACTATAAAACACACACCCACATCACCCACAAACCCCTACGACCGAAGATCAGAGACGAAGGAGAGAGAGACACATC
This sequence comes from Pleurodeles waltl, assembly GCF_031143425.1. NCBI lineage: Eukaryota > Metazoa > Chordata > Amphibia > Caudata > Salamandridae > Pleurodeles > Pleurodeles waltl. Next base: position 1,210,378,811 of record NC_090440.1, read on the forward strand.
ACAGAATAGAGAGCTACATCACACAGAGGCACACTACACCATCACACACACCACATAGAAGCACAAAGCACCACACACCAACACACTCATCACCATATACACCACCCCACACCTCATCCACACCACCCCATGGCACCCCAAAGGCACCCACGCTTTTCGGACCAAGAACTCCGGGTCATGGTGGAGGAATTCATAAGAGTTGAACCCCAGCTCTTCGGCTCACAGGTGCAGCACACCACTATAGCCAGGAACGCGGAGCTATGGCAGCGGATCGTGGACAGGGTCAACGCGGTGGGACAGCATCCCAGAAATCGAGACGACATCCGCAAACGCTGGAACGACTTAAGGGGAAAGGTGCGCTCGATGGTCTCGCGACACAACATCGCAGTGCAGAAGACTGGCGGGGGACCCCCACCCACTCCACCCGAATTCACAGCATGGGAGCAAGAGGTACTAAACATCCTGCATCCTGATGGCCTCGCTGGAGTACACGGAGGAATGGACTCTGGTAAGTACAATCTCAACTACTTCACCCCCCCCAGCATGCTAACCCCCACCACCACCCTCACCCCCAACCCCCCATCACACATCCTCCCTGAGAATGTCTCTCCAGCACAACCCACACAACACCAACCCCTGCATGCCACCACAAACTATGGACACCCATCACCCAAGCATGACCACTGCACATACCCCCCCCAAAACACCCCCACAACACCTCCCCCAAGGGAATGGCAGCACTGGGGGACAAGGGCACCAATCAATGGCACGCAATAGCACACACAGAAACAATAACCATACTCTCTTACCCCATGCAGGACCCGAACGCCAACACACCGGCCAGGAGGGTCCAGAAATGTCCATCCCCCCCCCGGAAGAGGCCCCCAGTGATGACAGCAGCTCTGTCGACCTGGAACCTGATGACCAGCCTGGACCATCGGGGACCTCTGGACGGTCGGTTCCCCACACACAGGCCACAGCAGACCCAACCCCCTCTGGGACCAACAGCACAGCTCCCACCCAGCGGGTCCATGCCTCTGTCTCTAGGACAGGTCAATCAGCGGTGTGTCTGCCACTACAGGGCACCCAGGCTAACCCACCACCCCAACAACAACAGGGTCTTGGGGGCAGTGGTAGTGGGCACACCGTCCAGGGGACAGAGGCCGGGGGAAACAGGGCAACTCGGAGGGCTGCTGTGCGACAGGGGGGGGAGGAGAGGCCCAGGGAACCCACTCTCCAAGAGGCCCTCACCACCATCATGGCAGCCTACCACCACTCCCAAGAGACGATGGCGACGGTACTGGCCAGGTTCCAGGAGATCCAGGCACAGCAGGAGGAACGCTACATGGGGTTCACCAATCAACTCACCAACATCTCTACCGCTATGGGGAGCATAGTCCAGGCCCTCAACCGGATAGAAGACACGTTGCGGGACCATGTGGCACCACACAGGGCCCCTGTCACTAGCCAGGAACAGCCTACCACCTCCGCCGGCGCTAGTGGACAGGAGGCCCCACCACAACGACAGGCCACCAGAACCCCACCTCCTGCTGAAGAACAACCACCCCGCAAGAGGAGCCTGAGATCAAGAAAATCGACAGAGTAGGATGTCAAGACCCCCGCCAGCATGAGACACCCCCTGAAGTCATCCCACTGTCCCACATTGCCACCCTGTCCAACCTTGAACTGCCCCTGCTCCATCCTTCCACAGGCATATGGACAATGCACCTGTGAGACTGAGAACTGGACTCTGCCATGACCATTACTCCACCCCCACCCATTACCGTGTTTATATCATGTACCATTATCTAGCACAAAAAATAAATCACTCAATGCACTGAAATCAAACAGGAGTCAGGCTGTATTATTTACAAATATATAACACATTACCGATCAATTATGTTCTGTTAACTTTGTGCTGAACACATACCGAGATCAATAAGCATTAGTCCATGGGCTAACCAAGCAGAAGTCACGCAGTGGGTCATACAGCACTGAAAAGGGAAGGGAAAATCAAACATCAGTTTAAAAGAACTGGGGGGTCATAGACAAAGTTGAGAAGCAGGAGGCTTTCAGGAAAAGTAAAATGGCGTGGGTGATTCTTACCTGTGTGCTACTGAAAATACTATTGGATAACTCTGTCCCTGTTGTCTGTGTCGTCCTCTGAGTCTTCCTCCTCTTCACTCTCCGCAGGCTCCACAGCTGCTTCAACACCACCATCTGGACCATCCTCCTGCAGGAAAGGCACCTGACGTCGCAATGCCAGATTGTGAAGCATACAGCAGGCCACGATGATCTGGCTCACCTTCTTTGGTGAGTACATCAGGGATCCCCCTGTCATATGCAGGCACCTAAACCTGGCCTTCAGGAGGCCAAAGGTTCTTTCAATGATCCTCCTAGTTCGCCCATGGGCCTCATTGTACCGTTCCTCTGCCCTGGTCCGGGGATTCCTCACTGGGGTCAATAGCCAAGGGTAACCAGAGTCACCTATTAGCCACACACGTTGTCTCTGTAGCTGTTCCATCACATAAGGGATGCTGCTATTACGCATCACGTACGCGTCATGCACTGACCCAGGGAACATGGCATTCACATGGGAGATGTACTGGTCAGCCAAACAGACCACCTGGACGTTCATGGAATGGTAACTCTTCCTGTTTCTGTACACCTGCTCATCGTCTTTTGGGGGGACTAAGGCTACATGGGTCCCATCAATGGCCCCAATAATGTTGGGAATATGTCCAAGGGCATAAAAATCACCCTTCACAGTGGCCAAATCAACCTCCTCAGGGAATATAATGTAACTCCGCATGTGTTTCGTCAGGGCAGACAACACTCTAGACAAAACTTTGGAAAACATAGGCTGAGACATTCCAGATGACATGGCCACTGTTGTCTGGAATGAGCCACTTGCAAGAAAATGGAGGACTGACAGAACCTGCACCAGAGGGGGAATTCCTGTGGGTTGGCGGATGGGGGACATCAGGGCTGGCTCCAGCTGGGCACACAGTTCATAGATAGTGGCACGGTCCAGTCGGTATCGTAGTATGATGTGGCGTTCTTCCATTGTCGACAGGTCCACCAGCGGTCGGTACACGCGAGGATTCATCCTTCTCCTCGCAAGTCCCAGCGGACGGTGCCTAGGAAGGACAACATGGAGCACAGAGTCAAGCCAATCACTGGTACGTTCACCACAGCTTGCATAGCACACGGTTATCTATGTTTTGAAAGGCGTGTATGTGTGGCAAGGCAAGGCCTAGGCCTGTGTGTCGCAGTAGAAATTATGCCATGTGGGCCCTTGAAATGGCGGCTGCCTGACCTGTGAAGTGGGACAATGGGATGTGAGGTCAATGCGCTGGCGGAGCACACCGTGGCGGTAGGCGGTCGAAGACCGCTACACGGAGCCGCATTGGTTAACATTGAAGCCTATGGGTTTCAGGAGCCAATGACGATGTGCGCCGGCGGTAGCGGTACGCACCGCTGCGGTACGCACCGCCGCGGGCGTGACCGCCATTTTCTATCTGCCTAATCACTCGAGACCTGATCATCCACAGGAGAAGACCTATACTGCAAGTGCTGCTGTGACCTCGGTCTGGAAGTGACAATGGCTGCTGCGACTGGGGAAAGGGCCCCTGCCTTCACGTCTGAAGAGTTGGAGAAGCTCGTGGATGGGGTCCTCCCCCAGTATGCGTTACTCTACGGTCCTCCAGACCAACAGGTAAGTACACCGGGTGCACATGGAATGGGCGATGCCTGTGTGGAGTGGGGTGGATGTAAGTTGGTGGGGTGGGGGGCGAATGAGGAGTGCAACGCACGACAGATGAGAGCATGTGCCATATGGCAAGGTTGGGGAGGGGGGGCCAATCACATCTAACATGCAGTAAGTTGATGAATGTTTCCTTCCCACCCTGTACATGTCACATAGGTCAGCGCCCATCAGAAAGTCGAGATTTGGCGTGCCATCGCCAAGGAAGTCCGGGCCCTGGGGGTCCACGTCAGACGGTGCACCCACTGCCGCAAGAGGTGGGAGGACATCCGCCGTGGAATCAGGAAGACCGCCGAGTCACTGCTGGGGATGGCCTCCCAACCTAGGAGGGGTGCCAGTCGTACCCTGACCCCCCTGATGTCCCGGATCCTGGCGGTGGCCTACCCTGATTTGGATGGGCGCTTGAGAGCATCACAGCAGACACAAGGGGGTGAGTATCAGCACATTCTGCTATCTTTCTGCGCAGTGGAGGCGTCTGGGTGGGGGAGGAGGGTTGTGGGTGACATTAGGCCAGGGCGCTTTCTGTAGTGTAGTCCTCTCCCTTAGACATGGCCCTGTGCTCCCGGCCCCCACCTCTGTAGGGTGACAAGTACAGCTATTGATGGTCCAGCCTCACACATCTGCGCGTTTGTCGTCTCTTGACCTGTTATCTTAGTCAGAAGTACTGAGTAGTGTACCCCGAATGCGCGGCTTAGTGCATGAGGCTCCTGTGTCTGTCCTCGGTGTTGACATTGCATGCACCCAACCTGGTCTTCTTTTTTCTCCCCCACCCTTCTTCTTCATCTTCTTGTGCATGTGTGCATTAGCATCCTCAGGCGGAGGAGATTTGGCATCGGAGCACGAGGGGGCTGCAAGTCACAAGGCCCCGGTGGGCCCAGGAACAGACACCGAGGGCACCAGTGATCCGGAGGGCGAGGGGAGCGCCACAACGGGGACCGGTGGTGAGAGCAGCGACACAGACACGTCCTCGGATGGGTGCTCCCTAGCGGTGGCGGAAACATCCGGGACCCCCGCCTCTACAGGTACAGCCGCCACCCAGCGCACCAGCCCCGCCCTCCCTGCAGCCCCTCAGCCTACGCTCCGTGCCCGCTCGCCCAGGAAGGCGGGCGTCTCCTTCGCCCCAGGCACCTCAGCCCCTGCCCCTGTCACCCCTGCTGCCCTCAGTGCGGAGCTCATTGACCTTGTGAGGACGCTCACTGTTGGGCAGACTACCCTTTTGAATGCCATCCAGGGGGTAGAAAGGGAGGTGCATCGGAGCAATGCCTACCTGGAGGGCATTCATTCGGGTCAGGCTGCCCATCAACGATCGTTCACTGCTCTGGCCTCAGCACTGACGGCAGCCATTGTCCCTGTTTCCAGCCTCCCTCTTCTGACTGCCTCCAGCCTGTCTCTGTCTCCTGTTCCTCAGCCTATCCCATCCACACCATCTGACCAGCCTGCACACACCTCAACACCCAAGGGCAGCTCATCCAGACACAAGCACCACAGATCCCACAAACACTCACCCAAGCAACACCCAGATGCAGACATTCCAACAGTCACTGCCACCCCTGTGTCCCCCTCCTCCTCGTCTCCCTCCTCCCTCCCTGTGACGTCTACACTCACACCTGCATGCACACCAACATCAGCCAGTGCTTCCATCACCACCACACCCTCCTGTACAGTCCGCACGCGTGCAGTCACCACCCCCACTGCCATTTACACGTCCCCTGTGTCCTCTCCCACTGTGTCTGTCACCCCCTCTTCCAAGACACACAAACGCAGGCAGCCACCCACCCAACAGCCATCCACCTCACGACAGCCTACAGCACCAGCACCTTCACCCAATGACAGCACACTTGACTCTCCTACAACCACATCCTCTTCCTCCACTCCCATCACCACTTCTCCTACCCTTTACCTTGGCCCTAAAAAACTTTTCCTGGCTAATCTTGACCTCTTTCCCTCCAATGACCTACCCCCTCCATCTGCAAAGAGTCCCAAGAGCACCACAGCCACCACCAGCCCAGCTTCGGGTGTCACTGTTGTGCATGGGTTCTGGAGTCCACCCTTTGCCAGCAGTGACACCTCAATCAGCAGCAAGGACACATCCAGCCCCCCCCCGGCAAGAGGACCAGGAAACACAAGGGCCGCCGTGCGAGGACTGACACGGCTGCCCCCAAGGAGCAAAGTTCGCCCACTTCACCAGCCACATCATCTAGGGGAGGCAAGGGCCCGAGAGCCCCATCTAAGGAGCATAAGGGCAGCAGGGCGGAGAAGTCAGGCAGCAGGAGCGCGGAGCAGGTGGGCCCCACATGCCACATCCCAGCTGGAAAGGAGGACACCAAAGGGCCCAGGACTCCGTCCCCGAAGGGTCCAGAAGCATCACGGTCGGAGGGCGACTGAGCAGGGAGTCCAGGCCAGGTCTGGCTCCCTTGACCTACTGGATGTTCACCGCTGAACAGGGCCCGCCGTGGAGAAGAGCACCGCTGAACAGGGCCCGCCGTGGAGAAGAGCACCGCTGAACAGGGCCCGCCGTGGAGAAGAGCACCGCTGAACAGGGCCCGCCGTGCAGAAGAGCACCGCTGAACAGGGCCCGCCGTGGAGAAGAGCACCGCTGAACAGGGCCCGCCGTGGAGAAGAGCACCGCTGAACAGGGCCCGCCGTGGAGAAGAGCACCGCTGAACAGGGCCCGCCGTGGAGAAGAGCACCGCTGAACAGGGCCCGCCGTGGAGAAGAGCACCGCTGAACAGGGCCCGCCGTGGAGAAGAGCACCGCTGAACAGGGCCCGCCGTGCAGAAGAGCACCGCTGAACAGGGCCCGCCGTGCAGAAGAGCACCGGTGAACAGGGCCCGCCGTGCAGAAGAGCACCGCTGAACAGGGCCCACCGTGCAGAAGAGCACCGCTGAACAGGGCCCCGCCGTCTCAAGCACCGCTCCGCTGAGCCCTTCATCTCAAGCACCGCTCCGCTGGGCCCTTCCTCTCAAGCACCGCTCCGCTGGGCCCTTCCTCTCAAGCACCGCTCCGCTGGGCCCTTCCTCTCAAGCACCGCTCCGCTGGGCCCCGCCGTCTCAAGCACCGCTCCGCTGGGCCCCGCCGTCTCAAGCACCGCTCCGCTGGGCCCCGCCGTCTCAAGCACCGCTCCGCTGGGCCCCGCCGTCTCAAGCACCGCTCCGCTGGGCCCCGCCGTCCAAGCACCGCTCCGCTGGGCCCCGCCGTCCAAGCACCGCTCCGCTGGGCCCTTTCTCTCAAGCACCGCTCCGCTGGGCCCTTCATCTCAAGCACCGCTCCGCTGGGCACCGCCGTCTCAAGCACCGCTCCGCTGGGCCCCGCCGTCTCAAGCACCGCTCCGCTGGGCCCCGCCGTCTCAAGCACCGCTCCGCTGGGCCCCGCCGTCTCAAGCACCGCTCCGCTGGGCCCCGCCGTCTCAAGCACCGCTCCGCTGGGCCCCGCCGTCTCAAGCACTGTTTATGGTTCACTGTGCCCACCATGCCTCCTCCTTGAGCAGTGGACACTGTCATCCACCAGATGGACTGTGGCTTTGCACTCCCCAGGATGGTGAAGTGGGCAACCCACCCACTGTAGAGACTTGAGAGACTGTGGCTTTGCACTCCCCAGGATGGTGAAGTGGGCAACCCACCCACTGTAGAGACTTGAGAGACTGTGGCTTTGCACTCCCCAGGATGGTGAAGTGGGCAACCCACCCACTGTAGAGACTTGAGAGACTGTGGCTTTGCACTCCCCAGGATACATCAATGGGCATGGTGGCCCCTTCGTGGATCTGGCGTCGTGGACTCATGTGGCTGTGGTGCCTCCCCCTTCCCTTCCCCCTGAGGTGCCTGTAATTTTTTCATCAGATGCCCCTGCAGTGTTCTCTCCAAAGGACTCAGGTCTCCTGTGTGGGCTTTGCCCTTGTGTCGCTACACTGTAGCCCACGGACTGTTCCATTTAACTTTCATGTACAGGACTAATTGCCTCGGTTCTCCATGGCAGTGTATTTAGTATCATTTTGTTATGGATATTTTGCATAGTTGACCGCTCCATATCAGAGTCTATTTTTTATATAACTTTTTCGTCCCAATTTATTTCTGTCTTTGCATTCTTAAGGGGGGTTGGGTGGTGTCACTGTGCATTGTTGCTCTGCATTAGTGTGTACATAGTTTGGGGGGGTGGGGGTCGCATATGTGTGTGCCGTAAGCTTCCCTCCTCCCCCCTCCTGTGTGTCGTAGGTGCAGTACTTACCGTTGTCGTCTGCGCCGGAGTTCGTACTCGTGGTAGATGAGAAGGTAGACGAGAGCAGGTAGGATGTTTAATTCGGGTTCCATGTTGTCCTCCTTCCTCGTGGAGTGTGTTTTGGTGCGCGTTTTCCCGTTTGTAGTCTGTTTCCGCCGTGTTTTTATCGGCGGGGTTCCCGCCCCGGAAAAGGTGGCGGATTGGTGAGTTGTGATACTGTGGGCGGTACATTGTCTGCCGCCTGCCTGTTGGCGGTGACCGCCACGGCGGTCGGAGTGTTAATGTGGCGGGCTGTGTTGGCGGTTCCCGCCAGGGTCAGAATTCCATTTTTTCGACCGCCGGCCTGTTGGCGGGTTGGCCGCCGCTTTATCACCGACCGCCAGGGTTAGAATCAGGCCCATAGTCTGATTGATATGGAATTCTGACATCACCTTCGGAAGGAAAGATGGGTGAGTTTGCAGAACCACTCTATTGCCATGAAAAACCGTGTACGGTTCTTTGGAAGACAAAGCCTGGATTTCGCTGACCCTCCTCGCTGAAGTAATGGCCACTAAAAAAGCCGTCTTCCACGTAAGGTGTTGTAAAGAGGCCTTATGTATAGGTTCAAAAGGAGGGCCCATAAGTTTTGCCAATACTATGTTCAGTTCCCATGGAGGAGAAGGTCTCCGAATGGGCGGAAAAACTTTTTTCAAACCTTCTAAGAAATCCTTGACTACAGGTTTCGTAAAGAAGGATTCCTGAGAAGGTGACTTGCGATAGGCTGTAATAGCAGACAAATGTACCTTAATAGATGATACCTGCAGACCGGACTTTGCCAGATGAATCAAATAGGACAGTATGACATCCTCCTGAGCCCGTATGGGATTCTGACGTTGTTGACAGCACCATATGTAGAATCTCTTCCACTTAAAAGCGTAAGAACGCCGCGTGGAAGGCCGTTTGGACTCTTTCAAGATGTTCATGCACTCCTGTGAGAGCCCTAGGTGCCCATACTGCAGGAATTCAGGAGCCATGCTGTTAAGCTCAGAGAGGGTAGGTTGGGATGTAGAATCCTGCCCTCCATTCTGCTCAGAAGATCCGGTCTGCACGGCAGCCTCCTGTGAGGTTTTTCCGATAGGTTGAGGAGATCTGTGTACCAGAATTGACGGGGCAATTGTGGTGCTACGAGAATCATTCTGGTTCTGGATCTGTAAAGTTTGTTGATCACTGCCGGTATGAGGGGAATCGGCAGAAAAGCGTAGAGAAATATCCCTGACCAGTCGATCAACAGGGCATTCCCTCGAGACCCCGGACGGTAGAACCTGGATGCGAAGTCTGGGCATTTCTTGTTTACTTCGTCTGGGAAGAGATCCAGTTGAGGCCGACCCCATTGAGCGAAGATGTATTCTGCGACTTCGCCGTATAGGACCCAATCGTGAGCGTCCTCTAGGTGTCTGCTCAGAAAATCTGCTTCCACGTTTTGTTGACCTGGCAGGTGAACCGCTGTAAGTGACATTCCTCTGGCCAGGAGCCAATGCCATATCGCTTGGGACTCTCGAGATAGGGGTAGGGATCTCGTTCCCCCCTGTTTGTTCAAATAATACATCGTGGTTGTATTGTCCGTTTGTATTAGGAGAGTTTTCCCCTGAATTAGTGGTATGAAAGACTTGAGAGCCAGATGGACCGCTCTGAGTTCTAGCAGATTGATGTGGTACTGCTTTTCCTTGTCTGACCACAGGCCCTGAGCTTGAAAGGGACCCAGATGAGCCCCCCATCCCTGAAGAGACGCATCCGTTACCAGAGTGTCGTATGGAATTACCTGGTGAAACGGAGCACCCACTGACAGGTGAGGTCTGTGCATCCACCATCTCAATGACTGAAGTGCTACTGCCGGTAGTCGCACTCTGTCCTCCCAGCGACCTGTCCTTTGGCTCCAGTTGCTCTCCAATGCCTCTTGGAGGGGCCTCATGTGGAGTCTGGCATTTGGGACAATAAAAATGCATGATGCCATGGAGCCCAGCAGCGATGTCACTTGATGTGCCTTAGGTGCGTTGGCTCTCAACAGGTCCTGACACTTCCTGTCTATTGAGGATAGTCGTTCCTCCGAAGGATACACTCTTTGGAGTTCTGTGTCTATGATAGCTCCCAGGTAGTGAAGGTTCTGTGTTGGAATCAAGGTTGACTTTTGGTAATTGACCTGAAGACCTAGAGACTCGCAAACTCCGAGCACAATGTCCCGATGGCTTCTCGCCTGCTCCGGAGAAGAAGCCTTCCGTAACCAGTTGTCTAGGTATGGATATATGAATATCTTTTGTTTTCGAAGATGCGCCGCTACCACTGCCATACATTTCGAGAAGACTCGTGGGGCAGATTTCAGGCCAAATGGTAGAACTCTGAACTGGTAATGCTGTAACGCTACTTGGAAGCGCAGGAATTTTCGATGTTTGGGAGCTATTGGGATGTGAAAATATGCATCCTGCAGGTCGATGGAGCACATTCAGTCTCCCTGATGTAGCTGAGGGAAAATCTGGTGAAGCGCTAGCATCCTGAACTTCTGTTTCCTTATGTATTTGTTCAGCAGCCGTAGGTCCAGAATTGGCCTGAAAACACCCTCTCGACCCTTCTTCGCTACCAGAAAGTAACGGGAGTAAACCCCCTTTCCTCTGTGCGCAGGTGGAACCTTTTCTATGGCATTCTTTTGTAGGAGGGCGAGAGCCTCTTTGCGCAGCAGGCTGAGATGAGATGGATTGCCTTTGGCTGGTGGCAAGTGTGGTGGAGGCTGTTTGAAAAGAAGAGAGTAGCCATGTTCGACAATATTGAGCACCCATTTGTCTCTTGTGATAGAGTGCCACTCGTGAAGATAAGCTGTAATACTTCCCCCCACCGGAGTGGTGTACAGTGTCGAGGGTAGCGAGATCTCATTGTTTGGTCGGCGCTTTCGGAGTGGACTGTTGAGGTCTACTTGACCCTCGCTCCCTTGTGTTCCTTCGCTGAAAAAGAGGGCGTCCCTGCCGTTGCTGTGACCTTTGGGACCAGTGAGGGGTTTGAACCCTCTGCTGGAATGGGCGCCTGTCATAAGGCCTATACCTCCGCCTGAAATCTTTCTTTCTTTCCAGGCCCACTGCCCTCATGGTATCCACCTCGGTCTTCATGCGGGCCATTTACTCGTCTGCCTGGGCACCAAATAGAGAGCTCCCGGCGAATGGGAGATTCAGGATGCGTTGCTGTGCTTCCTGCTTTAAACCAGTGAGCCTCAGCTAGGAAGACCTCCTTGCACAGATTCCATGCGCGTACCCATGTGCAGCTAAATCCGCCCCATCTGCTGCTGCGCTGATAACCTGGTTGGATACCAGGCATCCTTCTTGCAGGATCTCTTGAAAATCTTGTCTGTCCTCTCTGGGCAATTTCTCTGTGAATCTATTGAGAGAGTCCCACAGAGAACGATCATACCTGCCCAGGAGTGCAGAAGCACTGGAGACTTTCATTGCCGAAGCCGCCGTCCCGCACATCTTTCTCCCCAGAGAGTCTAGATGCCTGCTCTCTTTATCCGGGGGGACCGTGGATGATGATGCCACCGAGTGGGTCTTTCGGGCTGCGGCTAATATTACCGAGTCCGGTGGCGGATCCTTCCTGAGGAACAAAGGGTCCTGTTCGGGAGCCTTGTATTTCTTGAGAATTCTAGCCGGGGCAGATTTGAGCGAGGCTGGGGCCAGAAAAGTGTCCATGGTTGGCTGCAACAAACCAGGCACTAGAGGCAGCAGCTTTTTTGATGCTGATCTCTGTTGCAGAGTTTCAAAGATGATTGATGAGGAGGTAGATGGCTCTGGGACCTCTATGTTTAGTTTCTGCGCTCCTCTTAACAGCACCTCGTTAAACGTGGTAATGTCATCCACCGGTGAGACCCTAACAGGTGGAGAATCTGTTAGGGTGGGGGAGTAACGCCCGACAGATGATCCTGACGACGACCAAGAGGGTGATCTTCTTTGTGAACGAGACCTAGATCGTCGTTGAGAACGAGACCTGCTGCGAGACGCTATAGCAGGGCGCCCAGGCCTCGCGGCCGGTTGACGAGGAGCAGAACGAGCCCGTCCTGCCCTTGCTGTCGGTGATGGCGTTCTTGGCAGGGATGCAGTAGGCGAGTACATTCGCGAATATTGCGAATCCGGGGAGGCCGCTGGTCTGTTAAGGCTCTCTAGCCATCTTGGAGAGAGATTGATGGGCGAGACATGCCCAGATGATGCCGCTCTTGAATGAGATGAGCCGCTCGGTATGGAGACCAATGGAGATGGTGCGGCCTTGTCTGGCGTGGGGCGACGTTCTACTCTCTGCGGGACAGGTAAAGCCTGTGTCGACGTCGAAGGGCGCCCCACCGGTTGCTCTTGCCTCGACGTTGAGTATCTCGACGTTGAGTGTCTCGACGTTGAGTAAATGTAAATTAGCACTTGTATAGCGCACTACTCACCCGTTAGGGTCTCAAGGCGCTGTACTCATACCGCTATGGAACCCCTCCTGGCTTTTCCCTGTGAGGTGCCCACTCCTGAGCACCCCCAGGGTGAAGCCAGGCATCCAAGCGCTGTTGGGGCCGTTGTGGAGATTAAGTAAGCTATTGCCCAGAGTTGCAGAGTGGGACCCATGAATTAGATTAGGCACCGAGGCGAGAATTATCTGGTCAAGGGGAATTGAGCCCAAGACCTGCCGAAGCGGGACTTGAACCCTGGTCTTGAGCCAGATCTCTGCTTCAGGGTCTGCCGCTCTAACCATTGAGCCACACTTCTCCACTCTACGACGTAGAGTGTCTCGACGTCGAACGGCGATCTCTGGACCTCGACCTGCTCGCCGTTGTGTGCCTCGACGTGGAGCGGTGGGAAGCCGACGGCGGATGTCTCTCATGCCGTCGTGGCGATTTCGACGTCGTGTCTCTTGACGTCGGGGGGCGCACAGCCTTTGGCGGCGACCGGGCACGCCAGCGATGGCTCGACGTCGATCGGCGGGCTGCCGTCGACGGAGATCTGCCCCTGCGATGGTGTTCCCTCGATGCCGTCTCCTTCGACGTCGGGTGTGTCGCCGTCGACGGCGATCTATGCCGGTGAGACGGTGGTAGCGACGACGTCGACGGGGAACAAACAGGCACTTTCCTACCTGCTGACGTCGACCTAGCCATTCTCTCCTGAGAATGGCCTGCTGGTTGTCTGGGAAGTGAAGAGGACGATGTTTTCTGCCTCTCCTGAAGCCCATGTAGTCTGATCTTTTCTCTGTCCTTCAGAGTCCTCTTTGACATATTCTTGCAGTGCTTACAAGTGTCAGGGCAGTGACTCTGAGGCAGGCACACTATGCACAGAGAGTGTGGGTCTGACTGGGCCTTCTTCTTCCCACAAGCAGGGCATTTGACAAAAAGTGAAGGCATTTTTCTGTCAGGAAAAAACTGCCAAGCTCAGACAAAGATGTTATCTGTCGAATGAAAAAGGAAAAAAATGCTTTTTTAAAGGATTTTTCTGAGAAAAACTCAGAAAAACTGAGAGCTCAATGCTCCAGGATCCTCTCAGAAGAAGCCGGAAAAAAGAACTGAACTAACTGTGAACCAACTGTCACCTTTCCTTCACCCCTGAGGCATGGTGGGATACTGGAGGTGCTCAGGGTCTTAAAGGCACGGTGCCAAAGTTTTTATGGTTCTCCTGTGTTAACCTGCATGCAGCCTATTGGCTAAGAATGCTCCATTGTTTTTCAATGCAGTTTTTCCTCTTTTTCTCTAGAGTTTACTGCTGCTTACTTCCCTAAGCCCAGTTTTGGGGGCTTGGGTAGATACTTATTCTCTATTGTAATTTTATAATATAATTCCAGGAGATCCCTATGGGCTGCAGCATTTCTTTTGCCACCCATAGGGAGCTCTGACAATTCTTACACAGGCCTGCCACTGCAGCCTGAGTGAAATAACGTCCACGTTATTTCACAGCCATTTTACACTGCACTTAAGTAACTTATAAGTCACCTATATGTCTAACCTTTACCTGGTAAAGGTTGGATGCTAAGTTACTTAGTGTGTGGGCACCCTGGCACTAGCCAAGGTGCCCCCACATTGTTCAGGGACAATTCCCCGGACTTTGTGAGTGCGGGGACACCATTACACGCGTGCACTACATATAGGTCACTACCTATATGTAGCTTCACAATGGTAACTCCGAATATGGCCATGTAACATGTCTATGATCATGGAATTGCCCCCTCTATACCATCCTGGCATAGTTGGCACAATCCCATGATCCCAGTGGTCTGTAGCACAGACCCTGGTACTGCCAAACTGCCTTTCCCGGGGTTTCACTGCAGCTGCTGCTGCTGCCAACCCCTCAGACAGGCATCTGCCCTCCTGGGGTCCAGCCAGGCCTGGCCCAGGATGGCAGAACAAAGGACTTCCTCTGAGAGAGGGTGTTACACCCTCTCCCTTTGGAAAATGGTGTGAAGGCAGGGGAGGAGTAGCCTCCCCCGGCCTCTGGAAATGCTTTCATGGGCACACATGGTGCCCATTTCTGCATAAGCCAGTCTACACCGGTTCAGGGACCCCTTAGCCCTGCTCTGGCGCGAAACTGGACAAAGGAAAGGGAAGTGACCGCTCCCCTGACCTACACCTCCCCTGGGAGGTGTCCAGAGCTCCTCCAGTGTGCTCCAGACCTCTGCCATCTTGGAAACAGAGGTGCTGCTGGCACACTGGACTGCTCTGAGTGGCCAGTGCCATCAGGTGATGTCAGAGAATCCTGCTGATAGGCTCCTTCAGGTGTTGCTAGCCTATCCTCTCTCCTAGGTAGCCAAACCCTCTTTTCTGGCTATTTAGGGTCTCTGTCTCTTGGGATTCCTTAGATAACGAATGCAAGAGCTCATCCGAGTTCCTCTGCATCTCTCTCTTCACCTTCTGCCAAGGAATCGACTGCTGACCGCGCTGGAAGCCTGCAAAACTGCAACATAGTAGCAAAGACGACTACTGCAACTCTGTAACGCTGATCCAGCCGCCTTCTCGACTGCTTTCCTGGTGGTGCATGCTGTGGGGATAGTCTGCCTCCTCTCTGCACTAGAAGCGCTGAAGAAATCTCCTGTGGGTCGACGGAATCGTCCCCCTGCAACCGCAGGCACCAAAGAACTGCATCACCGGTACCTTGGGTCTCCTCTCAGCACGACGAGCGAGGTCCCTTGAATCCAGCAACTCTGTCCAAGTGACTCCCACAGTCCAGTGACTCTTCAGTCCAAGTTTGGTGGAGGTAAGTCCTTGCCTCCCCACGCCAGACTGCATCGCTGGGAACCGCGACTTTTGCAGCTACTCCGGCCTCCGTGCACTTCCGGCGGAAATCCTTTGTGCACAGTCCAGCCTGGGTCCATGGCACTCTAACCTGCATTGCACGACCTTCTAAGTTGTTCTCCGGCGACGTGGGACTCCTTTGTGCGACTTCGGGTGAGCACCATTTCACGCATCCTTGTAGTGCCTGTTTCTGGCACTTCTGCGGGTGCTGCCTGCTGCTGAGAGGGCTCCTTGTCTTGCTCGAAGCCCGCTCTGTCCCCTGACGCAATTGGCGACATCCTGGTCCTTCCTGGGCCACAGCAGCATCCAAAAACACTAACCGCTTGATTTGCAGCTAGCAAGGCTTGTGGGCGGTCTTTCAGCGGGAAAACACTTCTGCATGACTCTCCATGGCGTGAGGGATCCGTCCTCCAAAGGGAAAGTCTCTAGCCCTTGTCGTTCTTGCAGAAACCTATGCTTCTACTGTCCAGTAGCAGCATCTTTGCACCCACAGCTGGCATTTCCTGGGCATCTGCCCATCTCCGACTTGCTTGTGACTTTTGGACTTGGTCCCCTTGTTCCACTGGGTACCCTCAACTGGAAATCCATTGTTGTTGCATTGCTGGTTTGTGTCTTTCCTGCAGAATTCCCCTATCACGACTTCAATGTCCTTTGGGGAACTTTAGTGCACTTTGCACTCACTTT